>NC_134366.1:96374630-96730255 GCF_035582795.1 Mycteria americana | reverse complement strand
GCGAATGCTAAATGCTGTGATGCATACCATCAGTGCCCAAATACTCCCCATCTCCCAAGGTATGGATAACATAAGCTCATCGAAAAAGTCTCTGAGAATCAAATTCCTAAAGCAATCTAAGTTCAGATCAGGACAAAAAGTGTGTTTCAACTCGGCAGTCATAGTGATGACTCACATCAAAGATTGCTTCCAACACAGTTTCAGAACAGCGACAAGCTTTGGGTTATGGCACACTTCGGTGGAACAGGCTGCTTTTAAGTGTCAAAAATAGTGCACTGTAAATTAATACTGCGTTTACTGATGGATACACAAACCAAGTGCAGACATGCAGTGATGCACATTAGCAACTCTTGCAATGGGATAGTGGGGTCCTTCAGAGCTTGGCATCACTGCTTTTTAATGTTTCTATCAGCAATATTCTGCTAATTCTTACAAAAAGATCATGAAAAGGGTGAAGGGCTGCTGTCCATTCTGCAGGCTGTGACTCAGTCCAGAAAGCCCGCATCCTCTTTCTGCCTGAAGAACCACCCTACTCAAAAGCCTTTGAGTATCGACTTTTACAGTATCAAACTTAAATATAGCGACATTTTGAAATATGTTGAACGGTCCCAAGCCTTACATATTATGCATGTCTGTTATCAAGATGAAGGGTAGAAGCACCTTATTTCAGAGTACTTGGGGAGAATATTCTTGAGCCATGGTGAAATAAAAAAGGAACCTCTGTGATAAACGGAGCTCTCAATTCCTTGGGTCATTAGACCATTAGTGGAAATAAGAGAAAAGGAGTGTGGCCAAGAATCAAGAACTATTGACAGGAGCCATTTCTACATGCATTTTGGATGAGAGTTTCTGTCTTAACACAACGTAGGGACTTTTGCTTTTTGCTTAGGGACATGGTGTAGTGGTGGTCTTGGCAGTGTTAGGTTTACGGTTGGACTCGATGATCTTAAAGGTCTTTTCCAACCTATATGATTCTGTGATTCTGTATACCTCTCCTGCTTTGCAACAGCATTCTCAGACCCAAATGTCAAGATGCAAATATAAGAATTGACAGGTCAATTTGTTATCAAGTGTTCTTTAACACAGGTCCAGTCCAACTCAGCCTTTTTGATGTTGGGTAATGGAGAATTTGAGGTCTGAATATGTAGAGTCAAGAGGGGTTGAAACTTCTAGAAACTCTCTCTGTTTGTAGTTGTGGAAGGTTGAAATTATCTATTTATTTTGACCAAGGAAAGTAGTGGGGTAACTTAAAGAAAGGATACTTGTTTACAGCTGTGTAACAAATTTGGAGCTGAAACAGCTGATACCACTAGAAGCATTGCAATATACCAAAATCTTTTTTGCTTGCTTAGTAGTCTCTTTTATGTTAAAGTTGAAAAGCAACAGCATCATATTATACCTTATATCCACTAATGAGTTTTAGTAAGTACCTAGCATATACCTCACAAGTGGGGTGGATCATTTAGTCTGGCTATAAAGTCAAACCATATTCAAGCACAGAAAATATGCAAGTTCTATTTTTTGGAGAGAAGAGAGTTAGAGAAGGATAATGTTTTATTTTCTAATCATAAAATTCTCACAAATATGTAAATGCAATCTTCCTCCTAGTCAATTAGAAAGCTAAACTTAGAGACAAAAAAACCTTGTTTTTATGAAAAGTCAACTGAGATTGGAGGCATTTGAAATCCTTCTTCCAGGACTAGGGTCCAGGATTCTTCTTCAAACCATTTTTTAACTGGAAACATGTGTTAGGCAGCTGGTCTTACATGCTGGTAAGGTATTTTGCTTCTGGCATCCATTCATCTTATGTCTATATTAGAGGACATTTCACATCCCTTGTTGCTGCCTAACTCATTATTCAGGTTTTCCCCCTACCCTGGTGCCTGTTATTATGACAGAAGAAGATGAGATTGCTTTAACATGATTTGTTCTCAGCAAAATCACATTGGCTGTACTTATGTTTTTCTTAACTTTCAGAACTCTTGATTATGAATTGTTTTATTATTTGGTCTGTTATTGCTCCAGGAATTGAAGCTAAGCTGACGAGTTCTTAATTCCTTAGCCTTTTTCCCAGCCTTTCAAAGACACACGCTGTGTTTCCCTTTTCTAGCCCACCAGAACTTTCTACATCTTTTCCAAGTTTTGAGACTATCAGCTAGTTCTCTCAGTATCACAGTTGATTTTTACCCGGCCAGGACAATTTGAAAACATCATACTTACATAACCCTTCTCTTATCTAGACCAAGTTTGTCCACCCTTTTCTTTGCTGTTGGTTTTACTAACATCTGATCACAGTTAAAACTTTTAGGGAGGACTGAAACTGAACAGATATCAAACACTTCTGTTTCCTTGTGCTATCAGCTGGTAGATTGGAAGAGTAGAGAAGCAAAGTTCTCTTTGCCTTTTTGTTACTTTATTTTCTTATTATCCCTCATGTCCTTTGCGGTTCCGTTTCATTTCATGCCATTGAACTTTTTGATTCTTGAGCATACTGGACGGTTGGGCAGCATCAAAGAGAGTATGAGTGATCAGGAAGGAGTTGGATTAATTTTAATGGAGGAATGGGAGAAAGATGGGTGGAGAACAGAAGTGGACTTCCTTCGCCATCCAGTTCTGTCTCCATGATGGAGAAGAACGCCTCCACTGTCTTGTAGATACACATACATTAGGGTTCAGTTTTGACTATGGAATCATCACATGCAGATGTGAAGAAAACAAACTGACAATAAGAGAAGTGAGCAGCAAATTATTATTGCTCATACCTGCTTGGGAGCTTTCTGAGTTAAATACTGTGTGGATACAACTGTTAGATGGTGAATAGGCTTGCAAGTCAACTAAAACTGATGGAAAGGCTTGCGTAGGGATATAATTATATGCAAGCTGGCACATTTTCAGAATTGCCTACTTACTAATCTGTGCAAAATCTGTGTCCCAAATCCAGTTACATGTTCTCAAATATGTGGTGGAGTTTGGAACATATGCATACCTTCAAATATATAATCTTTTGTATGTATAGTGAAGGAATCCCTTTTGCTGTTACCGGTTGGGTTGTGCATTTGGAGAGTTTATTCCATAAAGTTAGTGTGGATGCTAGTACCCTTCAAAAAAAGCTAACAGTAAATTCTGCTTATGGGCGGTGAGTGTCTGAAGTTGTTTTTCATGTCCAAATAAATGTATTAGCTTGAAATAGAGTGTTTTAATGGAATTTGACATACGTCATGTAGACACACATGAAGTATGATCTTCTTAAACCAAAATGCTGGGCTGAACTTGGGCTTTTTTTGCATAATGTCATGTTATATTAAATTGAGAATTTTTAGTGCATCAGGATGAATGAAATCTCTGCATTGAAATTTAGGCCCTGTGGAGGGGTTTGGCAAATGTTTTGTAATGCAGTTCACAAGCAGAAACCACCAGTCCCAGGAGAACTACACTCTAACTGTAAACAGTGTGTTAATAAAATTAAAATCTGAAAAGATAAATTTGAAGTTAAATTTGAAGAGTTTGGAGTATTGTGTAGTTCTTGAACCATGATGTAGTATCTTGAAACTGCACTTCTTAAATCAAATATAATGCAAATTTTCCAACACTTTTTAAAATGGATTTTTCCTAAATTGATTTTCTGCAGTTGTTAGCAGTAACTTTCCTGTAAAAAACTGATGTGTAACTTTATGCTGAAGACAGTTTAAAATTAAATGCTACTTCTTAAATGTTATTCCAAAGTGAATTTGACATGCTTCTTTTTTGTCTTGCTGTCTTGCACAGGTATCATTTTTCTTGTTCATTATTTTTGTGGTGTATACCATGCTGCCCTTCAACATGAGGGACGCTATAGTTGCCAGCGTCTTGACCTCTGCATCTCATACGATTGTGCTGAGCGTCTGTCTATCGGGTACAGCTGTTGTAAAGGAACACTTGGTTTGGCAGGTAGGTACTTTGTGGAATTAATGATTAATTGTGCACTGAATAGCCTGGTAAATGAGCCAGGAGTGCCTCAGTGGGTGCTTGGGAGTATAAACTTATTTTTCTCTTCATTTCTGAATTGCTACAGACTTAATTCAGCGGTAGTCACTTTTTTACAATGAGGGTGTCAGTAATGTTGTGTCTTGCTGAATCACACGCTTAAGTGGTAGAATCTACAGCCATGTAGCACTTACCAATGTAAAAACTAACATTGCTCAAAAAATTATGTGATACAGCTGTATTTTGGTAGATGCATTACCACTCTGGTATGTAAACCACATTGCTCCTCTCCTCACGTCACTAAAGCCTAACTTCCAAGACTAAGGATTTTTTCCATGTGTCAGTGTTATCTTTCTTTGACTCAAAAAAGCATTGTTCCTTTGAATACCCTGAGGTCTGCTGGGTAAAGGTCTGTTGTGAAGACATTGCCGTCTGCAAGTCTGCTGTAGGGCTTGTCCTTCTTCTGTAATTCTCAGCCATTTATAGGAATTTTACATCTTCCTCCTGGTTGGGCCCCCTGACTAAAGGGGACTGGCTGGCTCCAAACTCCATGACATTTAGGGAACCCATCTGTGTTTGCAGTTGGGTCTTGGCTTGTAACTCAACTCTGATACTTTACTAGATGACATATTGCAGATTAATAATTTTTAAAAATCCAAACATTAGGAGTTGTTTTTCCTTATTGTTTTGCAGAAGATCAGTGAAATACTGCAGCTTTTGTTGTAGTACCGTGATGGTTGCAGCTGTCTTGATAGAAATCTGTATTTTTAAGGAAAAATTTAGATTTCATTTTGAAAAGCAAATACATGGGTTTTTTTTAATATAGCTATGTCATTTTAGGGAAACAGAATTATTTTAACTTTTGCATCAAAATGACACTGAAGCTTAAAAGTAAGTACATTTTTATAAACATAGCAGTAGAACAAGAAAGTTAGGCATCGTGCTATTTGTTGTGAATAGCACGAAGAATGAAGCAAATAGTTTCTACTTACCTTTTAAATTACTTGAGCCTTATTTTGAAAAACATTGTGCTTCAAAGGATAACTTCAAAATTGCAGTGATTTTACAAAAGTCGTGCCTTGTAAGTTGTTGTTCAGGAAAATACATTTTATTTCCAGATATGGTTGCAGATCTGTGTTATATGGAATATTGAAATTGAAGTCCCATAAGCAAAATATGTTGTAAGATGTAGTTCTCTGTAGAAGTTTTAAATGATGAGATAAGTGGGTTTGCTTTTCTCTTGCTGATTTGGGTTAGTTGTGGTTTTTTTGTGGAGCTTGCCAAGTTGTGCTGTATGTTAAGCAAGGACTGTGGTCATCTGCAGTCAATGTAGTATTTTAATAATTCAGTAATACAGTTATTGATAATTGTAGTGTAATAAATCAGGGAGAATGTGATTCTTGGTTTTATGTCAACCTATGGCTTTTATTCTGGGCATACATATGCTGCTAAAACAGTGTTAATGTTTGGCACTCCTTCCATAAAAGCATTTTGGGTTTAAAGTTGCTGTAAAGTTGCAGAATTTATTTTTCTTGCCTATCTTTCTAGACCATTAAAATTTGGTATATCTAGAACAGTACTTTCAGAAGATGATGTATTTTTAGACACATCATGTCTCCAGAATCAAAAGAAATAAATCATGGGCTGTGATGTACAATTGGTGTCTTTCATCTCTTTTGTAACTTCCTGTTTCATTCAGAAAGAGTGGAAGTCTTTGAGCAATTTGTAAATTTGTTAAGAGTATTTAATTTCCAGGATGTTATTAATTTTCTATTATCTCGTTGTAAAATGTATTAAATGTTCTGAATAGGTTGGCAGTTACTGAAAGTACTGAGTGCACTGCGTTCTTATGAATGTGTGGAAGGGGCTAAATGCCACTATGGCAGTCCATTTGCCCTCTGTACACTTTTTGATTACTATTGTTTATACTTTGGAGTGTAAGCAAAAAAATGTTTGTTTTGTGTTCTTTGCTTTTGAAAATCGAGACCACAAATAAAGGATTAGATTAGAGATACTGATTACACTAAAAAGAGAAATAACAGTTGTCAATGGTATACCTCAAGTTGGTATAGGATAAGTGTCTGTAATTAATAACAACAACAAAAAAGAGCTGGGGTATAGTTGTTTAAAAGGACCATGCTGTTGAATGTGGGGTTTTTTTGGAAAAAAAAATTAATTACTATTATATTATATATAATTATATATTACATATAATTATATTATATATGATACAGTATATTATATATTGGTGAGGCCTGGACTGAAGCTGCTTTGCAGAGTTCAGTCACTAAAGCCCGGAGATGAGGAACTACCAGTAGACTGACATTCAAAAGCTTAGAGAAACATGTTCAGGGCTAAGTAGAGTAAATCTGGCTTGCAGAGCTACACTTAGCTTGGACAAAAATACATTGTTTTGATTTCAGGGCTACTGATTTGTCTCAACAAAACAGAAAAAAATACATGACAATGTTAGCAATGAACAATGCATTTTCCTTCTGGCATGGATATTTTTTTAGAGAACAGACAGGGAACAAGTAGTATGCACTTAAGCAGAAAGACAGTGGTATAACAAATCTGTCTGTAGGTAAACATCAGATACTATGGCATATATATCCTGTATATATAGCAAGTATCCTTCTGTAGAGAGTACCTGCATCTCCTTTATAACTACTTCCTATGTATTGGAAGACTTTGATTAAATCTTTTCTGAGCTTTCTGCTGTCTTGGCTGAACAAACCCCATTCTTTCAGTCTTTCTTCTTAGGTCGAGTTCTCCTGCCTTATAATGATTTTGGTAGCCCTCTGCTGGACCCTCTCCAAATTTTCAGCATCTTCCAGTGACTCTGGTTGGCATCCCACAGCATTTTGGAAGTTAATCATACCTTCAGTCTATCAGTAGAGAAAAATCGATGTTCAGAAGCATTTGCTTATATTGATATTTGGCAGAGCCTATCTTACTGGTTTTGTCATTCCTTTTGTTGTCCTCTATAAAGTTCTACACCCAAAACTGGTTTCAGTAAAGCTGAAAGGCTTAGCATGCTCTTGATTATCCAGTGTCGGCTGCAGTCAAAGATACTGAAATAAAAGCCTCCTGCTGGGATAAAGAATCCTTCAATACACTCTGTGCTGTTTACACGAACTAGTTTCTGTTTGACCTACGCATGCTTTTTTGGGGGGTAGAGAATCTGCCTTGGTTTAAAAATTGACAATGATGGATATGATCTTCCACAAGCCTTCATATTTTTTCCATGGTTGTTGACCATCAGTGTTAAAATTTTTTTCCTCTTTCCTCTTAGGAGTTTGTCTAGCCTTGTCATCCAGCATCTGGATCTCAATTTTCTGGTCAGTAGACTGACAGACCCAATAGTATCCAATTTCTGTTTCTCCCCTGAGAGTACTTCTAGACTATCATGAATTTGCCTCATAACCTTTTTGTCAGTAAAATAAATTAGTTGCTTGCTTTTGCACTAGCTAAGCCTTTCATCAGTTTCACAGTTCTTCTTTGAGGCCTGACTTGTGCTTCAACATCTTTCTTGCAATGTGGACATTAGCCTTAGAGGAACATGCCAGGAGCAGCTACAGCAGTGCCAAATGCTAATAGGGGTCTAGGTCTACAAAGGGGGTAGTGTGCTGCAGGGCTCAGCGTGGAGACACAGGCTCTACAGTAAAATACCCAGTTAGTCTCCCCTTGCAGTTCTGTGGGGAGTTTAATGCACAGCTATGGGATCTGTGACAGGGAGGAGGAAAAAGAGTCCTGTGTTCCAGTCTCAGTTTATGAAAAGGTAACAGTGTACGTATTTTTTTTTTTCCTGTTGAAAATTTTAATCCTAACCCTTACAAGGCACACGGTCTGGAATCTGGGACTCTGCCCCCTCTTTCCAGGTGAGCATCCTACTGCCAAGCAGAGGATGTTGTTCTGTCTGCTCCTGGGAGCCTGGTGGGTAGGACTGCTGCAAGAGAACATGTCTCTAATTACAGCATTAAGGCATTTGGCTCGGAGGACTTTTGCGACTTAACATCCCTTTCAGTTATTGCTGGAATGGAAAGTATTTCACTGCCATCCCTTGCTATAAACACATAACCTGTTTCTCCCCAAACCAGAACAGATTCTAATCAAATACTTGTGTTTTTCCTGCTCTATTATCAACTGCTCAACCATTCTGATCTCATAATGGGTTGATACTATCATTAGAGGTCATTTTGTTCTTAATTTGTTAAAAAAGAGCTAACCAAAATCATTAAACATCCTATAAGCTTCCATTTTTTCTTTTTCCCGATGTTATATATGAGGAGTGTGATTTTTAGTCTTTTAAAAAAGTATTGTTTTACTCTCTCAACAAGTGATTTTGTTGCTCTTGTAATCTTTTTTCGTTAGCTGTAGCTAAATATTTTCCAAACCTTGGGTAATTCACTACAAACTGTCATTCATGGTTTTTTTTTTCTTTAAACTAGTGTTTCTTACCTTTTGGGATTTTTTTGGCAGCTCCTTGCAGCACTATAAAAGGGATCCCTTTTAGAGGCACAAAATTGTAACTGGACAGCATGAATGGGTACATATATATATTTTTTTTTTTTGACTTTGTTCAAGAATGCATATAGCAAAAAGAAACAATTTGTAACAACTTTTATGTAAATAGTGTTTGGTCTTTGCTTGTGTGATCAGTTCCTTTCTGGTAGCCTGGTATAAATCCTTAGGTAATGTTCTGTCCTGGTGGACAAAAACAACTGCTAAATGAAAATTTTGTTATTTTCAAGAACATTTGAATTGGGAAGTTCCAAGGCTACATCCATGAGATATTGTGCATTTACCATCAGCTAGGCTGAGGTCTCCTATTAGAATACGAATTTTATCCTATGTGCTATGGACAGCTGAAGATGAAGCTGCTACCTTATTCTTACGTGATCTGCTGGTGTATATGCACTAACTAGTGTTAGCATACATCCAGATTATGGTCTCTGCTTGACTTCCGATTCATGAGCTTTTGGTATAATTTATTTCAAGATCTGTAGTGACTAAGAAATTGTTGTGTTTGGGTTTTTTTTTTTTTTTTTAATAAAGCCATCTTCCCTTTTTCAACCCACTGTTGATTGGTTGGTTTGTTTGTTTTTTTCCTGAATTTTTAACTTAGCAATCAGGCAAATCTTCCTGCCCATTGGAATCTCTAGCTTTCTTGCTACTCGTTTGAATCTCTAACTGTCTTGCTACTAGAACCTCTTTGTTCCTGTGTAGAGGGGTCAGTGGCCCAGATGCCTCCTTTTGGGACCTGATTCTGCAGGCTGCAATGGGACTCCGCCTATTCTTTGCACATGTTGACAGATTAAATTTTACAGACACTCTTCAAAGTTAGGTAGATAATTTTGATAGCATGTGGCAGGCCTTCCTCTTTTTGGCTACTCACAAGCCTGCTATTGGGGTCCTAGTGGTCGGCTCATTAAGTGTTTCAACCCTCAGAGCACTGTCAGCAGGTACCCCCGATGAACAAAACCCCTCTGGTTTTGCCGTACTGATTCTGCGAGACTGTCCCAGCCTCCCACCAGCAACGCGAGCCTTGCGAGCCTTCTGGCTTGCATTGTATATCTTCTTCCACAGATGGCAGTTATACTCTTCCCTATCTTTTCTGGAGTAACCAGTGGTTTTCTACTGTGTGGGGTTTTTTATGAAGTTTAAAATACAAGATCTGCCATGTGTGTGTTTTCTGTCCGGAAAATTCATGTGTTTTGTCAAGGGAAACCGGTTAATCTGATAGGATCTGTGTTTGTCAAAAGCGTGCTGCATTTGTACACATGTACACAACTCATACGTGCATATACATACAGCTGGCCACACAGACTGACATATGCAGCACTCACACAAACACAAACAGAACCAGTGGCCTCATCCTGCTCCCCTCTCTGGCTGACCAGGATGAAGGTCTGTCAGTGGATAAGGTACGCCGCATATATCAATGCACGTGTACCGTGCGGATCCCTCCAGCAGCTGGGCTCAGGCACCCCGTCTGCCCAGTAGCTGCCCCCGGATCCCAGTCTCACCAGTTGCTGGCACCTGGGTGTGCGAGCCCCACTCCAGCTGCTGGTACAGCCCCTTCGCTCACAGCCATGCACACACACGGACATCTTTCTGGCAGTCTCCCAGGTCACGTCACCTACCCACCAGCTGGTCCAGCTTGATCTGGTGCTCACACACTCACTTGCACACCTGCACTTGCTCCAGTCGCTGACACAGGGGACCCTGTGGACCATGGCCGTACCCCAGCTGCTGCACAGAGACCCCCATACACACACGTTTGCACAGATTAGCGAGTCCCTCACCAAGAAAAAGGGTTAGAAATGGAGTTTAATGAGAAGACAGGACAGACTGGAGTGGTCAGGCGCAGGGCATGGCCTGGCCAGCGTACCAACAAGTAACCCGTTTACGTGCGACTGACTCCTTTTATCGCCTTATCCCTCTATTTTCCCTCTATTTTGTTGTCCCTCCCCAAACCACCACGATCTCTCCATTTGCCTGTCTTTGGTTCCTGCCCTAAACATCCCATAATAAGTCTTGCATTGCCCTGCATCCATCATGTGTCCCATGCCCCTGGGCAGCGACCTCCCTTAGTCCACGAGGTGATCTGGAGAGCGGTTCCTGATGACCCATGGGGATGGGTGTCACACCTGGACACTGGGGCTGAGGCTCCCCTTGGGACAGCCTGGAGAGGGGGCTGGACAGGGTGTCCCTTTTCTCTGGGTCCTTAATTTGGGTTCCTGCCTGCCTTTGTGCCTCTCTGTCCCTCTGGGCTTGTGCAGGTGGGCTGATGGCCCCTGTGATGCTCCTGGGAGTAGCTGGCTGTTATTCAGGCTCCCCCCCCCATTATCTCTCTCTGCTCCTCTGTGTGTGTGTGTGTGTGTGTGTGTGTAGCTTTTGATCACTTAACGTAACAATAATTACATGATTGTTTCTATCAAGATTCATGAGTTGATGCTTAACACGTGTTTTGCAATTCATACTTATGGGAAATCTCTAAACGAACATACCATATCTAAATTACAAATATTTCCATAGATCTAGTTAGCTTTTTCAGAGTTAGTAGTGCTTCTTATGCTTCTGTATCTCATCAGGTCCTAGGAAAATATGTAATTGACAGTATCAGATGGTGGACTGGATTTTCAAAGATGGGCAGCTTTGATATGGCATCTATAATAGACATTTAGGTGTTGTAATCAACAAACAGCGTATAGGCATATACCTTTTGTTTAGACTAGTGCTTTAAACTAATCTGTTAACTGAACATTTGTAATAGGTGATGATATTTACAAAAGAATATTTCATGTAACAGAGTGGCATAACAGCAAAATAAAAATAAAAAGTATCAGTATTCACTGATAATAATAAAAGAAGAAAATGTACAGCTCTAGGGCTCAGAAATAGAAGAGAAGTTGGTTTATGCTGTTATCATGCAGTACAAGAAAAAATCATGTTTATTAAAAAAAAAGGCTGGAAAAAAAGACCATGTCTTTAAGTACATTCACTATTGTATAACCCCTGAGGCTGTATAGCTACACAGTAAAAGCTTCAATCACATAGGAATTTTAGTAGTCTGAATGGCTAAAAGCTGTTGCTGTGAGTTGAATTTATCCTTCTCCCTTGAATACCATTTTTTGAAGGAGATGGGGAACGGTTATTTATGAAGGCAATGCAGCTTAAACAAATCTTGCTTTCTCCTGCAGTTACACGAAATGAATTGCTGTTATCCCTGCTGAAGGGGTGGAGGGCAGTGACTGCTATTGAAGGAGGGAGACTGTATTTCTTGTAGCAGCAGCTATTGCTGTCCCATCCCTCGCCCCTTTTTCCCCTTGCCCTCCCCACCCTGGCAGTAGTCTGGCTAACCACGTTGTGCAGCAGCTGCAAACCACTTTGAGACAGGAATGCTATGTCCTGCATAGCACAATACAGTAGGCATATTTTTTATTATTGCATGTTTCTTTACTCTTGATTTTATGCTTAAATCTAGGCAGATATTGAAATGCTATCTGCTATGTTTTTTTAACTAATTTTTACAATCTGCAGGTATACTTTGGGTTTCACTAATTCTTTAAGACAATCTGCACAGTTTGGATACGCTTATGAAGAGCCCACTTGCCCACAAGAGTATAGATATGTAGGAGAATGCATAATTGCATTTCATAGTATTGAAGCATTAACATAGAGAATGTGAACATCTTCCAGAAAGTCCCTAAGGCTGTAAAGAGAAGTCCTGCAATAATTAATATGAAGGAAAATTCAGCAAAGGCTGAGAATTGCAATGCCATGGTGAAATGAAATCATGTGTGCAGGCGGCCATGTGGGTTTTCAAAAGCAGCATTTACCTGCAGCCCAAAATCAGCATCTAAGAAAGGCATAGAAAATAGTTCTGGTGAGATGTCTAGGAAATCATCAAAGCACAGAAGATACGTAATAAATGCCTGCTTTTTTTGAAAATCATGGAAATATCTCTGGTTAGCATTGATTCTTAAGCTTTACTGAAGGGGTCAGATTGCCTTTTGTGTCTGCTCCATTGAAGTTAATATTTTTATCAGCAACAAATTTCACCTGTGTATTTATTTATCACTCATACTATTTTAGCTCACATTTCTTATCCTAAAAATGACAAATTTTTTTAGCAGTTTTAATTTTTCAAAATAGAAATTTATTTGATGAACAAGTCCACAGTCCTTTAGTATATTAATTAAATTATAAAATGTCTAGGTTAGAATGCTCAATCCTAAGGCTGCTATACCTCCAAAAAACTAAAACAGTTAAACAGGGGATTGGAAATTCCAGTACTTCTAAACTGGAACAGAAAGCAGCGTGCTATACCGGCTGTACCTTCCTCTCTCGCATAATATTGCTGGAGCAGCAACTAAACTCTCACTGTACAGAATACCTTTTGCAAGGGAGTTGTATTCCATATCCTTTTAAGGATTACATTAATGTAAATAACTTACCAGTGAAAGGCTAAATCTATGCATTCAGAATTTTGTAACACTGTCCTTCCAGGTCATTTTTCTAGAGTAAAGAATCTTTAATTCCTTCAGTTGAGTTAGTTTTGCTGTTTTCTTTCCATTTTCAGAGACATTGCCTAGCCTTTCCAGTTACATAGTACCTTTACGTCTTGGTATTATTTGTCAAATTTATTGTGAATTACTTCTTATTGCAGCTGAAGCATAAAATTCTGGGTGAGATACTCACTCTAGACATGATGCTTTGTCATTTTATGTACTCGTAGAGTTATCATCTATCCCTACACACTATTTTCAAGAATTCAGTAGAAGAAAAATGCCTTTCACTATCAAGATGTGGATACATTTCCCCATCCTGTCAGCCACTTCTAGTGCAGTGTAAAAGAAGAGGGATCAGGAGCACAAACGCCTTTTGTTGCGTAGAGAAGCCTTTGGTGAGTCAGAATCCAGCTGAGATGCCACCCTCCCCAAATTACTGACTTCCCGAAGTTGCAGTCGTTCAAGCCCCGCTCTATTCGGAGAGACCTGCAATAGGATGTGATCTTTTTAAGTTGTCCTCTGAGCCCCTGCCATCCCCTGATGCTAAGCTGCTGGTCAGGCAGGAGAAGTCATGCCTCTTCCCCCCACCTCCCAAAATTTGCACTCCTGTGCATTCCTGCCAGTGCTCGTTCACACGAGTCCTTGGATAGCCCTCATTTCCCTCAGCCCACTTCTACCATGTATTGGTCCTCAGCGTGTTTCAGTGAAGTGCTGGCTACAGAGCTGCCT
The DNA here is from genome assembly GCF_035582795.1 of Mycteria americana. Lineage (NCBI taxonomy): Eukaryota > Metazoa > Chordata > Aves > Ciconiiformes > Ciconiidae > Mycteria > Mycteria americana. The sequence goes on along the minus strand of NC_134366.1, from coordinate 96,716,546 downwards.
GGCTTTTAATTATTAACTACAGTCTCCAAGTGCCAATGTTGTAGGCGCCGTGGAAGCGTGTGATGGAATCGGTTAATGCTCCCAAAAAAGCAAGCGGAGGCCAGAAGCAAATGAGGTAACACAAACTTCTGCCACGTATTTTTTTTTTTCTTAGCAGCTACAGCTATGCTGCTGGTAGAAGGGGAGCCGTTCTCTGGCCCTGGAGCGGGGTGGCACAGCACAGCTCGTGTTTATCTGCCTAAACTCCCACCCCTTCTTCCTTCCCCAAACAGGGTGGCCAGGTGTCAACTTTCTCCGAATAATTCCAGACGTGTTCTGTCCCCTAAGACGTGTCAAGGCTCTGGGAAAATGTTGGCTGGCCCAGAACAAAATGGTGCTAGTGAACAAGGTAACAGCTATACAGCAGTGATGATCATGGAGCTCAAAACTGCCTTCCAGTCTTGTTTGGTGTACCAGCAGAGACACAGCTGGAGGACATCATCTGCAAACCCTGAAGTAATTCTTAATTCTTCCCAGGGATTGCACCTTTGGTTATTACACAGCATATTATTTCCCTTTCAAGGTACATCTGTTACTGCACACCCAGTGAATGGCATCAATATTTGTTCTGTGTGGGCCTGAGAAGGAATCATGTCTCTCCCATGCCTCTCACTAGTTACGTATGATAAATCATGTTTATCTGCTGTCAGTTTAGACAGGTTATGGGTATACTAAAGACTATATACTGCATATTTGCTTCGTGGTCACCTGGCATGGGCTCTGCTAGCCTAGTTGGTTTCTGACTGGGACAGTATTAGTTACAACCGATATTTGGCTCCTCCACTGTTACTGGTTTTGTTCTATATGTTTTAACTTTGATAGCAGCAGTCTGAAAACAGCATAGGCTGTGGTTTATCAGACATAAAGTTATGTTTGTGAATCTATTTGCAGTTTTATTTTCTTTGTCCTTCTGAGGATGTATTTTCTCATAATGTGTAGCAGTCTATCAACTCAGAAGCCACAAGAACACAGGCTTGAAGAAAGCAAGCTGGCTCTGCACCGAGCTAGCTCAGGTCCACAGGCTTTGGGAGTTCAGGCTGCAGGAGAGCACTTACGCTGCTCTGGAAACACAGAGCTATGCAGAGGTATGTCTGAACCTGAACCTTAGGCCAGCTCCCGTGTGTTTGAATATACGATAGCACAGTTAATCCACAGCCCTCGACACTGTTTTAACAAATAATTTAGATTTACCAATGTCAAAACACTATAGGTCTCCAGAAGATTCAAGACCTTATAGATACACAGAACTAAGATTGATAGGTGGTCAGTAATTGAGGCCTTGGCAGGGCAAGAAACAAACACCTGAGCAAAATCACCCTAAATGATCCCAGCAGATGTTTGTTCTCAGTGCTGAAGAAGAAAGCAGGTGCCCTCCACATCCTTATCAATCTGATGCAGAGAAAATTTTCTCCTTGATTCCTAAGCAAGAATAATTGGTTCCACTGATCCTGTAAGTAGGAAGACTTCCATGCATGCAAAAGACTAGCTATTCAAGATCCCAGTGCCTGTCCTTCCTACAGTTGTTGCCAGTACCTTCTACTTCAGAAGAGGATGAAAAGAAGAACTTAAAAGTTCATCTGACCAGTTTTAAACTGGGGGAAATTATTACAGCCAGTTCCCATGCAAATGAGTAGCTCAAACGCTGAAGCATGAGATTTTGAGGTCCTCAACACAGACGCACTCTTGTCTTTTAGAAGCCAAAACTGAGTTTTGCTCTGAAGAGATAAATTGAGTTTTGCCCTGAAGAGATTTGCTCTGTTTGTTTAAAAGATTTCTAAGTGCCACCTTTGAATAATCTTCTTTGTCTTGAATAGTCTCACTCTGTATGGTCGTAGGTCAGCAACAGCTCTACCACAGCAACATTTGTTCAGGCTAACCACAGCAGGATTTGGCTGTCCTATTTACTAGCATTATTTGCCACACTTTGTCCCAAGACTCGTAGAGATGAGATCTCGCCCAGATTTTTTGCAGATAGGAAGAGACTGTGTCCTGATGAGCATTTACTCACATAATACTTCTAGTGAAACTGTTTGGATTATTCAAGGAGGTTTGCAGCAGCTTGCGTGAGAGAGCTTCACACTCTGAATGCAAATATGAGGTGTGCAATAATTCCGTTTCCTCTAGTATGTGGGGGGTGAGATGGAGTTTCAGCTTCTGCCAGAGGTCTGTTGGGGTTTTGCTGATGGTCTCTGAACGCTGGCTGTTGCTGACCTTTGCATACACGCACGCGCACTCTCTCTTTCTGCGAAACATGTTTTGGATGCTTACACACTGCTTGGCCTCTGGAAAGAGTCATTAAAATTTGGTCTGTGGAAAGAACAGCCCATAGCAACAATAAATTCTCCCAGGCTGTCTGTGTGCTCCAGCCAACTCACACAGGCCAGTGGGCAGGAGCGGGGAGAGGAGATGGTGTCCTCCCCGTGTGACACCCGGGGAGGCTGTTGCTGTACTGACTGTGTCCTCTGAGCCTCACTGGGCAGTGAAGTGGTGACATTTCAACTCCGGTTCTTTTGTGCTGACATGCTATTTAGGTCCACTCATTTATCACGTTAAATCAATTTTGTAACATCAAATGCACTCAGGTTGGTTAAGACCCTTAGGGCTTGTCTTGGATTCCTGCCCCCCTTCTTTTTAGTAAAATAAGCATAGGATAACACTTTGAAAGTCTTAAAAGAGCAGAAATGGTCACGATGTAAAAAAAGAACATGCAGCAAAAAGGACAAGAGGAACAAGAAGAAACAGATGGAAATTATCCATGCAAAAATGGTGACAAAAGCATAAATGCTAATAAGAGAAGTGGAATGCTGAAAAATTAAAAGGTGGATAATAAGGCACCTTTGATAATGCTCTGCATTATTTGCTCTAAGATTTTGCTTCATTTGCTGTTCAGTCATCAGTGATGACACCTTTTTTTTTCTGCTATCCAGCAGTTTAGACAGTGAATGTTTTCCTTGGGTTTTTAGCTCACTTTCTCACCTCAGTTCAGTGTATTGATGCTGCACTGATGACCTCTGAATGCAGAGATTATTTCCTTTCTACCGTTATTGGTATTGACCATGTCACTTCAGAGTCTCTTGTACATGCTACACACGTAGTCCCCTAAATCATTATCTAGTTATTTTCTCTCTGCTACATTATTTCAGCTTCCATTGAGCTGCATTAGCTAAAAATATTCCTGAGTCAAGTCCCAGGGTTGCACGCGAGCAGAGCTGGCCTGCCCGGGACAGTGGGGGAGCAAGCAGCAACCTTTGTAAACACGTTCTGAATCCTCCCTGGACCTACCCGTCTCGACAGTCCTGGGCTTTGCCAGTAACCTTTAAGCTCCTGCTGAGTTAGAGCAGAGTGCAAATGAAGATCCCACTACTTTGCGACCTCCCTTTCCTCAGCAGAGTCAGTGTTAAACCCGGCTCTGCATTTGAATTGCCTGATGCAGGGCCTGGATGCACAACTGCTGCTGACGGGTCTCGAGCGGCAAAGCTCTGCTGCTTTCCCTGCTCTGATGGGAGGAGACCACAGTTAGGCAGCAGGAGGTGGGGCGGAGAGCCATCTTCAGCCCTGCTGGAGCAGCCCCAGCAGTGACTCCAACCCTCCTCACACTACTGCTGGGCCAAGAAATCATGGCAGCTGCACCCAGCTGGTCCTCTCTGGAAAAAACATGCGCCTACTTTCACAAGAGATTTGGATACTTCCCTTGTCACAACCTTCTGCTGATGTCCGTGTCTGTACTTCCCAAACTCCACTGACTCTTCTCAGATTGGATTAGCTGGATAGACTGTCAGGTCTATGTTAATTAAAAGCTAATTTGCAAAAATATGAAGGAGCAGGGGAACAATGACAGAGGAACCCCCATAACCCAACCAGAGCAAAGAGGGCACGCTGGCCCAGCTCCTCACTGGGCTCTCAGGTGACAGCCATTAGCCCCAGGCCCTAGGTGTGACGACCGTCAACCAGGTGGGTCAATGGGAATGGCTCCCCAGCTCCCCTACAGATGGAGGGGGTCGCTGCCAGCAGGCTGCGGGTCTCATTATGGGATGCAGAGATAGACCATTTTTGGATTGCGCAAGACTTACTACGGGATGTTTGGGGGAGGAACCGAAGGTGAGGGAAGGAAGGGGTCATAGTGGTTTGGGGGAGGAACAAGTGTGGGAAAATAGAGGGATAAGGCGATAAAAGGGGTTGAGCGTGTGTTAACAGGCTGCCGGTCAGTACAGTTATGTGGCCATGCCCCGTGCCTGACCCGCGCTGTCTGTCCTGTCATCTTCTCAGCCTCTGACTGGATGAACGGTGTTCCGTGTGCGTGTGTACGTATGGGGGTCTGCACGCAGCAAGTGGAGCGGACACCGTGGGTCGCAGGGGCCCATGTGTCTGGTGCAGCAGCTGGAGAGGCTGGAGTGCATGAGGGGTCTCAGTACCAGATAGGGGGCAAGGGGCCGTGGGTCGGAGGGGCCCGAGAGCAGGGGCAGCTGGAGAGACTGTCCTGCGTGCGTTATTTTGTGGGTGTGTATCTCCGCATCTGTGATCACTGGTCAGGCCAGACGAGCTGGCGAGCGGGAGACGAGGCTGCAAGCCTGGGTCAGATACTGGAGGGGCCGGAGGCTGTGTGCCTTGGCTGCTGGAGGAAGCAGGGGGTCCAAGCTGGGCTGGAGAGACCTGTTTGTGTCTGTGTGTGATTCAGGGGCCAGCTACTGAACAGACTGGGTATCCATGGCCCGTTACTGGAGCGATACATGATGTATCTAGGTACGTATTTTGTGCTTCATCATGGTCAGCCAGAGAGGGGAGCAGGATCAGGACATGGTGCAGCTTGTGTTTGCCCGAGTGCTGTGTTTTTGGTCCGTGTTGATCTGTATAGCTCGCCGTGGGTATATGTATATATGTATTGTATGCATGTGCGCCCACATGCTTCACAACTGGATGGACGTGGGGACGTGGTGCTGCAGCAGCTTCGCCTCTGTCAGGCTACCGGATCCAGGAACCTCCAACATAGACCAGAGTCATATATTTTCAAATAGCATTCCATATATTTTTAAACAGCATTATGGCTTTTGTATAGGAAGTGATTTTCTCAGTGATCTTGATGAAGATTTAACTTTCTTCTCTTTACAAATGAACGATTTAAATGTCTTGCACTCTCTCTTGGTCACTCTTAACAAAACTAAGTCACAGAATTATTTCTGCGTAAATAAATCAGTATAACCATGTGTACTATGTAATTAAAACCATATACTTCTCCTTGAAAAACGCATGCGATTGTTTCTTTTATGAGCATGGTTGTGGTTTTAAGTTTGTTGTGGTCTCTTTCCATCTACAGAAATCTCCAGAGGAGGGATTCTGCTCTTTGGCACTACTTGAGGTGACATATGCTCATGTGACAGGGGGGCAGTTCCTTCTCTGGCCATCCTTTTCCTCCATATTCACATGCGGGATGTGCTAAGCCCTGAATCCATAAGCCATGGTCATAGTGAGAAACATTAGATTTTCGTATCTCCTTCTGGGAGCTGCAGGCATATGTATTACTGCATGACGAGATAATTGATTTTTCACTATACATTTGCTGATCAGTGTCAGAGTTCCAGGCAACCACAATAGTACCAGAGTTAAAAAGGAATGAGAATAAGTGTGAAAATGCTGCTCCATAATTACTGGACTGATACGATACCTGACAGCAAAAGACTGCCGCAGGCAGTCCTTGTGGGTGTGCAGAGAGAAGGTATGTCGACTGTGTATGTCGAGAGAAAGGCTTTCCTTATGCTAACTGCCAGAGTGGAAAAAGCTGTCCCTAGAGAGACATTGAGTGTCCATTCAGGCGGTGGTGTACGTTTTTTTTTTCTCTTCACGGGCACTGAAAGAAATGTAAGGATAAAGAACAGAGGTGAGCCCAGACTGTTAGAGTTAAGCCAGAAATGTTCTTAAAACTTTTTGAGAAACAGATTGACTAATAAAGCTTCCGAAAAGGGATCTACAGTAATGAATGCTCTTTCCATCCCTAAAATGACTGACACGGTTCCTTCTAGCATCATTAAAAATTGGTATTACCTGTTAGATAGTCTGTGACAACAGTACCAGGAAGATAGCGGTGTCCAGATTCTCATTAATGCTAGGCACAATTTGGGTGATTTGGTGTGAGGCATAATGGGGTATCTTAGGGAACTGGGGAGCCAAGAGGTAAAGCAAGAGTTGGAAAATCCATGGTTGCTTGCCTTCACACTGAACTGCTTCAGGGTGATGCTCCTCTGTATCTGCGATGCTCTTTCACTGTCAAAGTGCATGAGTTAAATTGGCTTCTTTTGCACTATGGACAGAAAAATAAATCCTCCCTTCTTAAAAACTGTGACTGTTGGCCTTCATATTGATAGCTCTGAAAGTGGCACCCTTTCGTTCATATTGGCTATAAACTAGCAAAAGTCAGAAGTTTACCATATTATTATCACCAATTATTTATCCTAATATATTAGTTTAGCCTCTGAATCTGATGTTTTCCTTGTAAATTGCTGAAAGTTTTCTCCCACTATTTCTTCTTTCTACTTCCCTCACACCCTGGTTTGTAATCCATTTTTGCTTATAATTTCCTGTTTCTTAGAAACCTGTTTCTTACTTCTATTTCTGATCTGGCAGGACCTTTCTTAAAAATTTTTATTTAGGGATTTATTTTTTTTTAAATCCTTCAGTATGCTGCATCTTGTTTAACAGCATCTTCTGACAAGGTGTTCAGCAGCTTAACTGCATTGGAAGAAGAAACATCTTTTGCTTGTTTCAAACTGTTGTGGTTTAGCTTCAGTCGGCAACTGAGCCCCACGCAGCCGCTCACTCACCCTCCCCCCCGGGGGGGTGGGGGAGAGAATCGGAAGAGCAAAAGTAAGAAAACTCGTGGGTTGAGGTAAGAACAGGAACAGTTTAGTAATTGGAAATAATAATAATAATAATAATAATAATAATAATAATAATAATAATAATAATAAAAATTGTAATTGAAAAAACCCCAACAACAACAAAAGAGAGAGAGGAACAAAACCCAGGGAAAAAAACCAAGTGATGCAACCGCTCACCACCTCCTGACCGACGCCCAGCCAGACCCCAAGCGGCGATCACTGCCTCCCAGCCAATTTCCCCAGTTTATATATTGAGCATGATGCTATATGGTATGGAATAGCCCTTGGGCCAGTTTGGGTCAGCTGTCCTGGCTGTGCCCCCTCCCAGCTTCTTGTGCACCTGGCAGAGCATGGGAACCTGAAAAGTCCTTGACCAGTGTAAGCACTACTTAGCAACAACTAAAACAGCAGTGTGTTATCAACATTATTCCCATACTAAATCCAAAACACACCTAGTAGGAAGGAAGCTACTAGGAAGAAAAGTAACTCTATCCCAGCGGAAACCAGGACACAAACCTGTCATCTATTTGTTTCATCTGAGTCCCCCAAGTTCTTCCAATGGCAAAGGCTGAACAGTTGATCTCAGTTCACCCCCTCCAGGACATTTATGATTTTATAAACCTCTGTCACACCTCCCCTTTCATCTCTTTCCCAGGCTGGAGAATCGGAAATTATTTATCTTTCCCTATTTAGAAGCCATTCTATACCTTTGGTCTTCCTTGTTGCCTTTCTCTGATCTGAAAGGAGTTTTCCCTTACACAATATGAAAGCACAGTCTGCAAGACAGAAAATCCATTAATACTTCATAGCATGCTTGTTTAGTAAGGAAGTAGGTCGTTGTCAATTCTGATGACCCTGAATAAAGAGAAAAAAATTATAAGCCTCATCCTCAAGGCAAGAGCAAATTAGCTGAAATCTTACTAGTGAAGCAAATGAAAAATTTGTGACCTGACCCATGCAATTTTGAGGTGAAAACTTAGAATATTTTGCTTAACAAAATGCACATGCTTCTGTGGTCTGTGAAGGAGGCTCAAAAAAATTGTTATGCATTTATTAGAGTGAAGTAAGAGAAATAAATACATTTGCTTTTCATGTCAGAAGTTAAAATGTTACGGTCTGTTTTCATTAAAAGTAATTCTAAAGGAGAGAAGAGTGACTATGATTATACTGCATTACGCTAAAACCTGAGCAGTTAGGATTGTTTCCACAGGGCTGTTGCTTATTGGTTTATTATTATTATTTATTATTACTGTTCTTGCTATGATGATTATTGAATTATTATTATTTGAACAATGCCAATTTAAGGATTGGGAAGCTGAATCTTTAAAAAAATTATGCTTCTATAGCCATATTACTTGGGATGTCAGGAATGAAAATCCATACTTTGGAGCAGGCAAAGAATCCTTCCTAGACTAGGAGGAATAATTTGATATTCCTGATTTTTCTAAGATAACTGTATTCCTCTTTTAAAAAATTGTATCCACCAAAAAGACATATAAATGGGCATTAATTCAAAAAAAGAAAAATTGCAGTGTATCTGAATGATAATGCAATTACTGGCTCATTAACTGGATGCTAAAAGAAAGCAACGATAATAATGTAGCTGCTGGTGAGAGAATTTTCAGAATGCATTATGGATGTTGTGCCTCATCCTGACAAATTCAGTTCATAAAAGACTGAGCAATAAGCAGCATCTCAAAGCGGCGTTACGTTTCAGATATTAGAGTCTTCCCTTAACAAACGTCCAATACATGGATCAAAGTAGAACTGCAGCATGTATGGCTTGAAGCTCATACATATTTCCTTGAACTCAGGCTTGCAGATATGTTCATATTATGGATACCAGATAGTTCACAGTAATTTTCAGGTAAAATTCATGATATATTCTGTGGAATTCAGCATTTTAGCAGTGAAGAAATGTTTCCCATTATATGACGTCTTGACAGTATTAGTGTATGTATGTGTGTATATGCAAAATTATATATATAAAACTATATGTAGTACAGATAAATACATGTATTTTTTCCCTCTTCCTACACATGTAATTTTAGTAGCAAATCAAAGGCTCTGGACTGTATTTTGAGAATAATACTTCCATACTATACTCTTGTGTTTCAGCTGTGGCTAGCAAGGTTTTTTGGTTAGGTTTGTGTGTACATACCTTCCATTTTAGTTCAGTGAGTCCAGCTGGGATTAAGCACATCTGAATATCATAGGATTGAACCCAAGTATAGAAGTCTTTTCTCGCATTATTTTTTGTTCATCAGCCTCATGCACTTTGCCATGAGGTGAGCAACAGGCTATCAGGTTTGATTACTCATAGCTTAAAACGCAGACCACATGGTGAATGCCATGTTGCCTCTGAGAGTCAGACTATCTGGAGGGGCAGGATAGGCTTAGGTGAGCAAGTAGCGTATATACCTCCTACATAGATTGAGAGTGTTGATGTTCAGTTTTCTTTCACTGCCATTTACAGCATTTTGCGGGGGAGGTAGCAGAGGTAAGGGACAGCGCTAAACTGTAGTATACATGGAAAAATAATTATCTTCAAAAACTCTAGATATTTTTAATACTTGGTAAGTCTCCTGCACTCTTACATTTACATAAGTAAGCTTTTGGAAAGAGAACAGCAAATATGATTAATACTCTATTGTGGCAGCCAGCTTTGCCTGTTCTGTTGTTTTGGATGGGGTTTTTTTTCCCTTTCCTTATAGTTTTGTAGAGAATCAAATTAAAAGACATTCCATAGAAGTTAATGCTCTTCAATTTTTTAAGAAGTTTGTTGAGCTGGATAAAAAAAATAAATCCAAAACTGTATTCGGTTACGTAACTATTTTAAACTTCTGCGTTTTCTAAAGATAGAGCAGTAATAACATTTCATCAGTGCCAAAGTGCCACGGTACATTGCTTTGGGATTCAGAAGAGCTGACCTGTATCTCTGGCTTTGTCTCTTGAAGTCTTGTTGATTTATTTGAAGTCCTTTGAAATATCATCTTTCTGCTATATACCTCCATTTCTTCCATCTCCTTATTGGCTAAATGCTGATTTTAATATCTACCTTTGTACAATTTGACATCAAACGTGCTATATAATGTTTGTGGCATGCTATAGTATTTTATTTTGAGGAAGATTATTGCAAAGGAAAAGCTCAGATCTGAAAGTGGAAAAGAACGCCTTGTATTTCGCCGTAGTTTTGTCTACTCTCAACAGATCTGATGAATATCATTATTGTGTATTATTTTAAGATCTTTCATATGGTACATAAAAAATCATCCTGCTTTCTTAAAGTTTTCTAAAAATCAATATAACTTAATGGGTTTCCTTACTGTGGTTTTGTTTGTTGTCTCCTTCTGCACTGTGGGGAATGTAAACACTTTGCACCTGGAACAGGATGTGCATCGTGTCATCACTATGAGCCTGGAAATTATGATAACCCTTACTCGTCCAGGGCCAGAAAGTGCCTTAGGGCCTTAAGTGTGCTGATCAAGCAGAAGTAAAGGCTAATGTGTAGATTACAAAGCCAGAAGGACCTGCGAGGATCATCTGGTGCCATAGGTTATAGTCTTGTATAGCTTAACTGAATCAGTTTTCATTTGCAGTCTAGCAGTGGCTCCCCCACTCTGAATCTTGGCCTGCCGTGGGCCCACAATAAGTTCCTGTGGACCACCATCAACCTTTGTTATTGAACTTCTAGTTTAAAACACCGTAAAATCTGGTTGCACAGACTAGCTCTGACCATCTTACTGTAGCTTTGCAAGACCACCATAACAAATAGCTCTCTTGCCACAGCTGTGAAAAAAAGCAGCTCCCACACAAAACACCCTAGGAAGTCTGTCTTGCTGTCTGCTAGTGACACAAACTGACTTGTAGACACTGAGCCAGGGCTGGGTTGATAAGCAAACCAACCAGTGGTGGGTCTGAGAAAACCTGTGAGAGGCTGGGGCTTTTCTGCCACGTGAGCTGCATCTCAGCGGCCTTAATTTTGAGAGGAAGCAAGGCATGGGCTCCAGATGGTTGAGACTGCTTCATGAGATGCATACAAACTCGAGGAGGGGGAAGTGATCGGCAGAAGGAAACAGGATGAGAGGAGTTGGAATAAAAAAGTCTCCCGAGTTGCTCGCTGCCAGACGTGACTGCAGTGCAAATAGGCTATTTCAATGTAAATGAACTGCGACCAAATTTTCAAAGATATTTGTGTGCCTAAAAGTCACTTATGAATATTTTATAAAGAGTTTTGATTTCCACATGAGTTAGGTACCTAGACATTTTTAAAACAGATTTCCCCTTGCCTTGCCATGAGTTGTGAAGTTTTAGGAGCCAGTACTTCTAGAGTGGGGCACGACCAGCAGGTAGTGGTGCTGAGTGGGCCTTTCGGTCTGAAGACTGACACAAGAAGAGGCTATTTGGGCTCTGAATAAAGGCTTACATCGAAATGATTGATAACCAGGGGAAAAAAGAGTAAGAAATAATCTTAGGCAGCAACCTGCGAGTGTTGCTCAGATCAATATTATGTTCCTCACCTGACAATTCTCATGCAGGTTTCTGGCTCCTTCCCCATGCAGTTAGTGTTGATGGTGATTGCCTTTGACAACCTTTGAAGCTGCACAAAAAGAAAAGCAAAATCTGTTTCTTGCTCTTCTGTCATGGAGCTTCTAAAGAGCCTTTCTGTATCCACTTTGACACCGCTATACCCGTGCTTTAAAATCCAGATTGATTTGTTTCTCTTAACATAGAGGAAACTTGATTCTATCTTGTGAATGGATTTTCCCATCATAATTAAGGCTTGGAGATGTTTGCTATGATCTAGATCATGCTGACCTTAATTAAAGACCGAATCACCATGTGTAAGGTAATGTCACACACGTTTTGATAGTCCCCTGCTGCAGTAGTTCCTTGGAAAAAAAGAACAACTGAGCACAGCATAGGCAAGCTAAAATACATGCAATTAATTTGTTTCCAAAACATCTTTATTCAAATGTGATTTAAATTTCCTCAGTTACGGCAGCATTTCCCATGACATGATAGAAGTTCCTGTAACTACCATAAACACTCTAGATGGGAGACAAATCTGGAGTATTTAATTTGTTTGTTTGGTTTTTTAACAGCAATAACAGGCACGTCTCATCTAAAATGCAGCACATGAAACTTATTCATTTGCCACCTACTCTCCCTTTTGTGTTTTTTTTTTTTTCCCCTGCAGTTCCTGTATTACATGCTATTTTGTGCAGCCTGTCGTTTCTTCCTTGCCTGGGGACCCACTCTGGCATGGGAGCTGGGCAGACTGCCTGGGGATCACACGAGGAGAGTGATCCTCGTGTGAGGATCACTGTTACAGCAGAGGAAGGGGCACTGTCCTTGTCGGGCACCACCTTCTCCAGCTACCTTACCCTGCGAGCCAGCAGGCACTGCTACGCCCCGTCATATGATGCAGAGCAAGATGGTTGACAGCTCTCGTTTGCCAATTTTATTCTACTTTTCCTGGCGTGGATGTAAGGTTGTTAATTTTCTTTGAAAAACAAGGACCTGTGGAGAAAAGAAGTTGTTTGATGGGGGGTGGGATAGAATATTTTTGATATTTTGAATATCAAGCTATTAAAACAAGCTGACAATATCAAATGTGGAGAGCATAAAAATAATTTATTTGAAACAAAGTATTACTTTTGGGAGACGTTTAGAATCCAGAATTCATCTTACAGCCATGTCTATAACTGTAAGGCCGTGAGATGTCTTGGTGTTTTTATAACCACCTTGGTCAGCATCATGTTTCAATCTGAGCACTGCCTTTAAGGCAGTTAATTTGCTTTCAATATTTCTGCCAAGTATGAGTAATACAGAAGCTAATACAATGAATGAAATAATTTCTGTATTTTAAATTTTCTTACATTTTCTTCTACTGTGAGATAATTTCTCAAGAATTCTAACAGATTTTTTCACTGTCTTTGTTCTGTATATTTGGTTGCACTAATCTTTGTATTCCCTTTGTACTTCAGTCCTTAATTGTCTATCTGATACTAGCCTCTAGTTGTGGTAGGAGACTAATCTTTTCTTTCATCCAGCTACTCTGCTATAGTTTGCTTATTTTTAGATGTGTTTTTAACCATATGAAATGATAATGTGTTGGGTTGTGAGGTGGATTTTTTTTTTTTTTAATTTTTGTTTGAATTGACTACTCGTGGTTGGTTGGATTTATCCATTGAGCATTTTCAAACTGACTATAAGCAAGTCGCTTGTGATGAGCTCTGTATTGAATATTAAATTAATGTTGAAAGACTGGTGGAGGATCATTTAAAAATTCTATTAATACTGCCTACACTACAAAATAGCAGGCAAGCATACAAAGAACTTATGAAAGAATAGACTGCTGAATAAAAGTTCATTAAACCCAGCTAGATCTTTTTTGAGATGCTTTTAGAATCAATTTTAATTTGCTTTTAATGCACAGTCATTAAATATATTAATGAACTGTTCTAACTCTGTTTTTATTTCTTACTAGTTTAATTCCTGCTAAGCACTTTGTTTGATTTTTCTTTGATTATTGTGCATTTGTTTTTTAAAAAATCTTTTTTTAAGCTCCATTCATTTAATCATTTATTGGACACATATAGCAATTGTTCGCTAGCAAGAAATGTTGAAAAATTGCTAGTAAAACTTACAGTATTTTAAAAGCATGGAGGAACTTACTATGTCTTTTTCAGCTAGGTTTGACTATTGATTTTTAAAATCTGACTAGACCAATATTTGGCCCCCTCTCTTCTGATTTTTAATGGGTGTGTGTCCATCACAAACACAAGATAGTGTCATTTCCCTGCCTGTAATCTGCAGCTAAAACTGCTCTTGGAACCCAGCTAGTATAGTAGCTCCCTTTAAAACGTACCTGATGTCCCTCATTTTTACCCATTGAAGGCCTGGATAATCTATAAAGAAAGCAAAACATAAAGGTACTTCATTTAGTAGTGGTACAGCTTTGATACTCTTTCTAAACAAAGAGAATTTTACTCCAGGCTTACTTTCCAAAGTCTTACTGTTATTTTTGTAGGGTGGGAAGGTAAGACAAAGTTGAAGCTACTTGTGCAGGAAAAGCGACTGCATGGTGTCTACGTATACTTCAAATGCAGTTTTGCTACCTCAGTTCTACCTCCATTTAGAAAACAACAATTAGTGATTTTTACCTTCAAAAAAATTCTAGAGATCAACACTTTAAAGATTATGATCTTACAGGTATTGCAGTTGAAAACAAGTAATTTTGTAATCTCTTGTAGCATTTGACATTATAAAAGATGCTTCTGAGCTTTAACTACAGGAAATTCCAAGGAGAAAACATTTAACTTTGTGGCATTTGAGTTTGGTACACTCCTAACATACTCAGTGCAGAACCACTGCACGCGTTCTGTCAGATTGCTACTTTTGGTGGGTAAGAGGAGTAAAAATACAGAGGCCAGTTTTGAATTTCTCTCGTTGCTCAGCACAGTTTTGCTGGCCAGCAATGAGAGAGCAGTGTGTGGCATGATCCTGAAAGAATGCTGTTTGCCTGGCTGTACTTTCTGTAGAAATGGGCTGATACATTGGATCTGTATGTTTTCATTAGCCTAGCACAGTGCTTTCCTATATCCACGCTGTTACTGCAGTTACACGTGTGTGTGAGGCTATATCGATAGTTCTTTGGTCTAAGGTGCTGCAGAGTGCCATCAGCCTACAGGCAGGTGGGCGAGATCCCCTGTGCGCTTGCTGTGGAACAGCTTGCTCCAGCTGAAGGGCAGCCTGGTCACCAACGACACTGAAGATAAGGACCAGGAAAAACAGCCTTACTAAGCCTGAGCAAAGCTCTGTCTAGCCTAGTATCCTGTCACCAGCACAGTGGTGGAATGGCTAGGGAAAAAGAAATATATATAAAAAAAAAGTAAGAATATGTAATGGTTTAACCCCAGCCGGCAACTAAGCCCCACCACACAGCTACTCGCTCACTCCCCCCGGTGGGATGGGGGAGAGAATCGGAAGAGTAAAAGTGAGAAAACTCATGGGTAGAGATAAAGACAGGTTAACAGGGAAAGCAAAGCAAACAAAGCAAAGCAAGGAATTCATTCACTCCTTCCCATGGGCAGGCAGGTGTTCAGCCATCCCCAGGAAAGCAGGGCTCCATCATGTGTAACGGCTACTTGGGAAGACAAACGCCATCACTCCGAATGTCCCCCCTTCCTTCTTCTTCCCCCAGCTGTATATGCTGAGCATGACGCCATATGGTATGGGGTATCCCTTTGATCAGTTGGGGTCAGCTGTCCCAGCCGTGTCCCCTCCCAGCTTCTTGTGCACCCCCAGCCTCCTTGCTGGTGGGGTGGGGTGAGGAGCAGAAAAGGCCTTGGCTCTGTGTAAGCACTGCTCAGCAGTAACTAAAACATCCCTGTGTTATCAACACTGTTTCCAGCACAAATCCAAACCATAGCCCCATACTGGCTACTATGAAGAAAATTAACTGGTTATTTTAACTGATTAATTAAATTAACAGGTTAATTTAACTGATTAATTGGAAAATTAATCCCAGCCAAAACCAGCAGAGAATATTATAATAGTTTCCAAGCCTGCTCCCTCAGCTGCCAGTAATTCCTAGGTGAGAGATAGTATCTTTGTATTTAATAAAGTTGGTCAATTATTCTTTGATAAGTTTTCCAGTTGACTTAAGGTTAATATAAACTTCAGCTTCCTCAGCATCACATGCCAAGGAACTGCACAGCTCACCTGTCCTATATACCTGTTTCATTGATGTCCTCCAGATCTTTTACTGTGAGGCCAGTGAACAGTCAGTCATTGTGCAGTCTGTACTCTGTCCATCCAGGATTGTGTCAATCTTCATAATGTTCCCACAATATTGTCCTTTTTCTAAGCTGAAAGATATTTCTCATGGCTTTTCTCTCCACATGTTTTTTTTCTTGTTCCACCCCTATTGAGAGGGGTAGACCACTATTAATACTCGAGGTATGGTCATGCTATGCTCTTACACAGTGGAGTATTTGGTTGACTGCATAAAGCACTTCCAAGCCTGGGTACTTTCCAGTATGGCAGTAGTGGGATTCAGGCTAAACTATACTCATGATCCTAGAATAACTCTTCTGTAAGAGAGCGTTTTGCATGCCCCAAACTACGTTACCTCAAAACAAAAGTAGCTGACCATGGTGTACAGCTATAGCTACGTCCCACAGAGGGTAACAGCATCTCAGCATGTTCTCTGTGGCATCCCAAAGGACATCTGAGAGGAGAATTAAGGGGAGGGGCATGGTAATAGGATGGAGACTTAACTGCACTGGAGCATGTGATATAATTTGGGAAGATTTGCTAGGACACTTAATGATGTAGTGTGCTGGCAGTGATAAATGACCACTGATTTACTGTAGAGTTTTGTGTCCTTGGTCGAAGAAGTATATTTTCTAAGGCTTTAAACTTTGGGGTTTGGTCTTGCAGTTTTGTGGTTAGCCATTTGCCATACAGATCCACCTTTACAGGATATGTAGTACAACTTGCAACACACCAGTGTCTCTCAGCTATCAGTCGTGTTCATTAGTTGCAGGCTGTGCAACTAATTTTTAGTTTCTATCTTTTAGTGTATGGCAATGCAGCTCATTGTTTGCTAAAATGGTGGTCTGTTTAAGCTTTTCCAAACTAATAAAATAATACTTTTTAAGCAGGATGTCTTTTGATTAAGATGAAACAACAATTATTCATAAATGAGTACTTAATATGTGATTTGCTTCTTAGGATTTTAGGCTTTCTTCACAGCAGTATTAACTGCTCAATCATTTAAAAATGTTTGGGTTTAGATAGCTATATTATTTTTTGGTAGTTTTAGAATTGTATCTTTTCCGATTTTAAATAGGTTATTTGTTTTCTCAAACTAGATGTAGCATTTATATTGTCTAAATATATTTATATATAGTAACATTATCTCTGTTGTTTGCAAACACAGCATAAGTTACTGCAGTTACATAGAAATTATTGAAAGATTTGATGACTGTATTAGTCATTTCATGTCACTTTTTAAAAAAAAATTGTTTCAACATATTTTGTAAGTTGGCCTTCCTAGGGAAATAAGTCTGAACGTACAAAAGTCAGCTTTCCTAGTAGTTAGCACTGATGTTAGTCAAAACTCCAGTTTGCTGAAGTTCCCAATCTTATATCATCTGTGCAGTTTAGAAGATGAGCTTTTACTTAGTAGTACTTCATGTGACAGTTTATAAACTTGGATTTTTACCAACATATCAGTATGTACTGAAAACTATATTTTGCTTATGTATGCTGAAGCTAATATTTATGCTTATATTTTAGTACAGTAAAATAATTTATTGTACAAGTTGATGCACAGGTATAGCTTGTTATTCATCAAAGCATATATGAAACCAATGATTGAAGCCCAACTTTGGGAACAGAGGTGAGTTCTAGAAATGATGATATAGAGGCAACTCTTAAGGATTAATCCACATGAAATGCTCCTGGAGTATAAAGACAGTAACTGGAAATTATGTTTTTAAAAACTATTAATGTTTCAATGCACTTTTATTCAGTAAATGTAAGATACTTGCATGGAACATGGATGGAACTTGGTGTGTTAATTGGCCAAAGTGTTCCTGCTGATGTACCTATGCTATAGAAAGTGAATAGGTACCGTTCACATTATGTCCTTTTCCTGGCTTAGTATGCTATTTTAATGTGTAGCAGATAGAAATATCTCACGAATTCACTCTTCCCTGTCATTGTTTGTTTATGAAGTACTGATTATGTTTTCAATACTGAATCCAATGAAATTACTTGAAAATCTTGAAGGCAGTGAACCAAAATTCTTAGGTGAATCATATTCTTTTAATGAAAGTGGAGTGAATTGAATTGCATTTCTTTTCAGAGTAAGATGTGAAGTGGTTATACTGCCAGTGCAACGCTGTGTCCGAGTCTTAGTATAAAATGGTACAAGAAGGCGGCGCAACTCTCTGAAAATTATCGTTCAAAGATCATACAACTTTTTTCTTACGGATAGTCAAAATAATTTGTCCTTGTCATGCTGACTCATGGCTTTCCTCAGAAGCTCCATGGTGCTCGGCTTAGGGCTCAGGAAGGCCTGAGCTCTTTGAAAGGGAGCAGATAAGGGACAAGGCAGCAGGGCTGGGGCCTCACTGCCCAGATCCCAGTCCCACAGCACCTGAGCAAAGCAAGCCCCGAGATAGGAACCAGGTTCAACCAAGAGTCGAGATCGTAAGGCAAAATCCTGGTGAGGAGAAAGGTGCGAGGTCAAACCAGAAAGTCAGTCCATAGGTCAGGATCACGTCCAGCAATTGCTGGGGACATCCACAGTGACAAGGCAGGGCTGACGTTGAGGCAGTCCACAGGTTGAGGTCCAGATCAAGGGCGTCTGTGGTCAGGCTTAATGGGAGGCCAGCATTCTTCCGACACAGCTCAGGCAGGAGGTGAAGGCCCTAGGCTATGCTTAAATAGAGCTCCTGAGCCTGTGGATGTAGGTGGAAGCCCCAGGTGAGGCTGGTAAGGGCTGTTAGAGGTTATGAGTGTGCTCAAGGCCCTGGCACATCCAGCACCCTCTCCTCATCCACAAAGCCAGTCATTTCATCACATAAGGCTGTCAGGTTGTTCAGGCGTGACTTCCCCTTCATAACTCCATGCGGGCTAATCCAAATCACCTTCTTGTCCTTCATAGGGTTGGAAATGGCTTCTAGGAGGATTTGCACTATCACCTTCCCAGGGATCAAGGTGAAGTTATCTTCCTTGAAGATAGGAGTGACATTTGCTTTCTTCCAGATCTCAAGAACCTCCCCTGATCACCATGACCATTCAAAGATAATTGAGAATGGCCTTGTAGTGGTATCAGCGAGCTCTCCCAGCTCTTGTGCTTGCATCCCATCATGTCCTTGAATTGGACCTTCAACTGGAGCTCGACTGAGGTCTCTAACAACCTAATGAGAAAACAGTATGCTGGATCTTTTGCATCTGAGACCGTCTCCAGGCATTCTGATTTAGAAAAGACAAAGAAAAATCTATTGATCTGGATTGTGTGATATGCAAATGTGGAAAGAATATAAATCAAAAGACAGTTTTTGATGTGGAAATGGCAGATTGCTTTTGGAAAAAACACCATTTTGTTAACAAGAGAGAACCACATTCATCCCTGATATAACATTGCTGATTTTTGTGCTGATGTTGTAGGTAAGACATTGGCTCAGAATGCTTCTCCAGTTTCAGAACTAATATAATTCCTTTTCTGTGGTAAACTCTTGCTAACAAAGAGAGCACTTCAATTTTATTACCTTCTCTCTTTAGGATAAAGTCAGACACTAAAAGACATTTTCATATTATCTGAGAGGCTGTAGCTTCCCAAACCAGAATGGGATGAAAGAAAGAATGTTGAGATTTTGTTGGAGGAAAAAATACTTTTTCCAGGAAATAATCTCTGATGCCCTGCTGTACAAGCAAACAGTGCTTGTACAGTTAGCGTGCACTGCCTTAGTGTGTTTTCAGCAAACACTTTTCTGTTATTTGGCAGGCAATAAGTATGTTCAGCACAGTGCTAAGTATAGAAACATCTATACATGTTTGTAACTGCAGTGGGAATACATCTGCCCTCAGCCACCCAAGCAATGTTGGCAGCTCCACAAAACACCGAAAAAAAAAGGCATACAACTGTTTTCTTTGTCAGCCTGTGAAGTAGTTTTGATGAAGATTCCTTCAGAGTAGGAACAGAACAAGAGTAACAAATATTTATTTTCTGTCAAGCGTAAATTTATTTTCTATTCACTGATATTTTACTTTGCATCTGGGTCTGCGTTTGCCTTGCTAAAGATGGTTGCCTCATGCACAACTTGTGCCTCAGGACTGATTCAGCCTCTCAAACTTTTTTCCAGTGCTGCCCAGCTAGCTGTCTCTAATAGCCATTACTCTTGCTGCTGCTTGCGTTTACTGAAGAGTGCCTTGTAAAGGACCACTTTGAAGCCATTCACTGTCCACTTCTGTGTTACCTCCGTGGACACTATCTACACTACCTGCACAGTGCAAACTTGGATATCTTTCTTCTACTACAGAAGTGGACAAGTGGAGATGGAGGAAGGTGAAGAAATCTGTAGGAAGACAAAAGAAAGTCACAATTTTGAATGTATACACAACTGCAAACCAAAGAAACCCTGGAGCAACCAACTAAAAAGTCTAAACAAAGTGACTGAATTAAGGAGCACTAACAAAACCCAAAGCAGGAATTTTTAAGCCTTTACCAGAGGAAGCCAAGTTCCTTACTCATTGCAATCCTCTTCTGGCACTTTAAGCCGTTACCCATTTTGTCCCTTTTCTGGGATTTTAAGCAATGAAGTGTTGGGGTGTCTTCTGCCTGTCCTATTGTGTGACCCTTACATGAGGCTCCCTTCATTCTGGCTTGGGGGCAGCATTTAAAGAGCTCTCCTGTGAGCTGCTGATCATATTCATTCTCATGCTTTTGCTTCAAGAAGCCCTGATGGCAGGGGACAAACCTGTTTTTGTGCTCCTGGAAAAGCCAGACCTACTGGTGTTGCCCATCTAACTGGCCATTCAGAGACTGGAGTTTATCTGGTAAATCCTGCCTGGTCATTTTGAAGTCTTCTGTTACAGTGTCCATAGCTATTTGCCATGAAGCCTGTTGTTTGGAGTCTTGAGGCAGTCTTGGAACATCTTAATCAGATTTATATGTAGAAAAAAAGGGAGAAAGCATGTCAGTTTTTGTTAGGATCTGGCAACACATAATGCACTGGATTAGCCACTGTACTAGCCTCCTATGACACCAGTACCCAAATACGAAGTTCTTCAACTTTGTGCATGGACATCTAAGCTGCATTTGCTTGCAGACTGCCTCAGAAAGCTGCTTGGAGAGAAGTTCTGTGCAGATTGATAATCTTGTGCTGGAATGAATTTGGGAGAGATGGAAGACCTTAGGTTAGCCTGTGTTGTTCTTCAGCATCCCACAGCTTGTAGAAATGTCTAACAAGCAATGGGAGTGGGGAAGGAAAGGAGTCAGTGTGTGTGCTCTTTTAGAGCCATTGGATAACTGGTGGTTCCTAGCTGTGATTTTGTTGCTTTCTCAAAGAGAAGAGTAGATTGAAAACCTTTTTCTGCAGCAGGTGGTGAATCATGAGGTAGCAGTTTGCTGATCGGATTGGGATATTCAAAGTAGAGATAATGAGTGCCCATTGTAGAGAGCTGAGAAGCACTTACGTGAATATGTTTAACTGTAGAGCAGGGACTGTTCTCCAGCCCCAGTGGTGGGCATGGTTAGTGTCCATACACTTAAATTCATCTGAGATTAATGTTAAGTGAGGAAAAATAGAGAAGGAAAAATTAACTTAATGTGTACGTGGATTTAGAGATTAGGGAAACTGCGTTTAAAAGATTGACTTACATAACTGAAAAGCAAACTAAAGCTGCCATTGTGTTTGGTGCTGAGAACTGCTTCCCTGAGATAGCACATTACTTCGCAACATGTGGATGCTCCAGCACCCTTCTCTGATTGAGAAGGGGTGGTGTGTGAGAGATACACACAGTTCTCCAGGTCTTTTTTAGTGTATCATTGCTTTATATCTTCATGATGTATTGTCAAATCTTTCTAATGGCAGTCTGTACTATTAAAAGGTAGGTTGCAGGGTGAAACTTACTCTGCTGGAAAAGATAACTTGTATTAGCAACTGAAACAGGTGGGTTTTAAGTAGGAATTTTCTTTTTGTACGGGATTATTTTTCTCATGAAGAATAAAAACTGGAGACATTCCATACAGTAAAAAAAAACCCCAAGTCAAATGCACTTTCTACATGGTTCATACTGCTGCTTAGGAGCACCTATGATGTGATTTTTCTATTACCTTAGAACATGCTAGGTTCAAAACAGGCACCTTTTATAAATACAGGTGGGAGATGAAAAACATTAGAGAAGGGAATTTTTTTTTATTTTTTGCTACTACATGTACATCAGAATTCGTAAAAAGAGATTGTATTTTCACATGACTATTTCTACTTTATCCATAGCATTCCAATACTATTTCAGTCAAATTTGGGAATGAAGTCAGAAATTAATAAATATAATAACAATATGACTGCAGTCATCTGGAAATTGGAATATTCTTTCCTTCATATTACTGGTAACTTCTCTTTGTATGTAGGAAGGCCTGTCAGTTTTTGCAAAGCATCATGATGTATTTCAATAATAGACTCACAGCTTGTCTTTTCTAAAATATGTAGAAATGTAGTGTACAAACTGTAAGCCAATCTGTGAGAAATGTGTTAAATGCAAAATCTGCTAATAAGGCAGACCTGTAGGTAATAATAGACAAAGGTTATCATGGAAATGGCATTATTGCCAGTTTAATGGGCTTGTATTTGTCTTCCTGTTCACAGTATTAAACCCATTTGATTTTTAAAATACATTCTTTGGAAGGGAAGACTTTGTCATGTTCACTGCCAGAATTTAATTTTCCGTCCATGCATTCACTACCTAAAACCTGCTTCTTGTACGGTGCACAGAATTTGTAGGTTCATCCATAAAGCAAAACCTCTAGAGAATATTTTGAACCGAGGAAAGAGTAAATTGAAATATGAGCAATAAAGATATTTCAAAGTCTGTCAGAAAATTATAATATGGAAATTAAATTTTTTACTTTAAATATTACATAATCATAAACAGTTTTAAATTGTAATTCAATTAAAATAACATTTGTCCTAGGTGCACAGTAGTCTAACTATAAAAAAGCTTATGGAGCTATCTCAATTCACCTTGCGTTTTGTGCCTGTTGTAGTTGCAATTTTTACTGCTAGAAAAAGTCATTCTGCTAATTAGCGGTGATCTGGCATGCTTTATCAGCAACCTTAGAATCTATTTGCTCCACTGAAGTTAATCAGACAAAGTGAAAACATTTCATCTGTACAAATGTTTTTTAAAGTGTTGCAAAATGCCTTTGTATGCAGTTGCACAGATCAGATAGGAGTTTGAAGAACATATATCTAAAAGTATGTAATTTATATTAGATACCATCTAGAGCCATGGCAGTGAACCAAACCAATCTCCCCTTCCTTGCATGCTCAATCCTTCTTTCAGGAGTTGAGTAACAAAAGGACTTCCACGGAGTCTGTAAGGCCATTTGACATCCAGGTTGTAAGAATATTCAGGGAGGACAAGGCGATCACAGAGAAACAACTTCTGTATCCCTGTTCAGTGAAGAAGAAATTGAAGAAATTCCCGCATTAAAATCCTTCTCAGAGGGATGGGGGAAGGAGAGCTTATATAGATTGGTCTGAAATAGACCTTGGTTCCTGAAGACTATTAGGTAGCAAATGTGAAAATAAACTCCAAAAAAAGATTCTAGAAAGGGTCAGGGAAACTGTAGGTCTGTAAGCTCAATGTCTTCATGAGGCAAAACCTGAAGCTGTAAGAATAGAAAATGAGATAAATGCATCCTATTTTGAAAGAAGTAAAGGGAAGTCTTTCCTTAAAAATGTCTTGAAGTTGTCTGAAGGCATCAACGAACACGTGGATGAGGCGGATTTAATTGATATCTCTACTTGGATTTCCAAAAGACCTTTGAAAGAGTCCTTTGCCCAAGCCTTTTCAGTGAACTGAGTAGCTGGCAGGGAAGATCCATGCATAGGTAAATAGTCCTTTAAAAGACAAGGAACAGAAGGTGGGAGTGAATGGTAGGTTCTTATATTTAGACTTAAAGAACAGAACAAGTGTGGAAGCACGGAAAACATCTCTTCCCTGGACAAGTACCTCCATTTGTTTAATCATTGCTCTCAGCTAGTTTAAGAATAATAGCCTATTCCTAATAATGCTTTGTAGTATTTTAGGTGTCGATAATGTATAACCACATGCTGCTATATAGGGGTTGTCACTAATACCAGTATGAATGTGAGGTACTGTGCTAACTTTTGAGGTGTTAGTCAGAATATATCCCCACAAACCATGTGATTTAGAAAAAACTGGTTCAGGATGTCCAACGTGCTTCACACTAAGGCTTTGGAATAGAAAGCCTGACCTGACTAATGACATCTTGGCAGTTTTGAGGCACGAAGGAGAGAAAATTGCACCTTTTGAGTAAAGATAGAATGAGTTGGCGGCAGCAGCATGAAGAAGTTTTAATATTTACTTCAGTCCTTCCTGAATGTAAACCAAATCAAGTACTTTCTTTGTCCTGACTTGCTGACTCTTGATAGCATTTGCCTGACACCAGAAAATTGAACTTTAATGTTTCCTGAGAGTAAATTTTCCTGTTAGATGCCTGCCAATTAAGAATTAAACCAAATGCTGACTGGACATCTCAATATAGTTCAAAATGGTAATGAAGGTCTTAAAAAACATTACAAACACATATAAGAGTGTCATCATTAAAAACTTTGGCTCTGAGGACATTCTGGAATCAGTTTAATCCAATTCTGTAGGTCATCACTTTCCTTGGTTATACACCACTATTGTTATTCTCCCTTCTGCTCCACATCATTCTTTGTGAAGTACGTAGCCAAAGACTACTGTTTCCTAGCACAGGCTGCCAAATTTTGAAAAATGAACTTGATAAAAGTTTGTCGTAGTCATCAGACAAGCAGAACAGATACTTGAAGCTTATCCAGTTCATTATGAATACTGATAGAGAAAAATATTACCAAAGAAAAACATTCTTATATAAATCATAATTTCATATAGTTAGAGATCACAAAAAATACTATTTCAGTGTCTAATTACTGTTGTCTATCAATTACATTAAAACACATATTAATTGCCAACAGTTTGCAATGCAATAGAAAAATTATATTGAGTATATGTTCTTACTGTAATTTAGTCATGTAATACTAAACTGTCCAGTGATTTTAATTTCATTATATATTGATAACTGAGCATATGTAGCATATGTAATACGCAGTGCAGTTACACACAATAGAAACTACAGTGATTGGGGAAGAAAGCTGAAATCATCATTATGGTTTTGAGGGTAATCTCATTTCCAGTTAGGCATACCAGAAGTTAGTACATTAATAAAGAGCACATATGTGATTATCAGTTCATTGGTCTGTTTGTCCTGCCTTCTCCTGGTAGCTTTTGAACCTGTTGCTTAATTTCTGTAAAACTTGCCGGAAGGGGAGATGTTTTGAGATATATAATATATGAAGAAATTTCATGAAGGCTGGTAGACAATAGTATGAAATAAACTTCATGAAAACTGGTAGATAGTACAGGAGAGAGAGCCTAGTAATACTCCTGCTGAGGGAAAGGAAGGAGAAATCTACTGTTACACATTTAAACTGGCAGCGTGTTTCTGGTCCTCTAAGTAAATATATTTATATTACAGATTTTAGTCTTTTTTTTTTTTTTTTTTAAAGAGTGAAGCAGATTAATTTATTGGAAAAGACTGAGGGTATCTCAAAAATCAGACATGGGACTATTTCTGTAGCATATCAAAGATTGATGTATTAACACCATAGATTACTTTTTTTAAGTAAATTGTTTAAATTTTATGATATTAAATGTCATTTGTTTTATACCACACTAGTACTCATTCCTATATCAGATCCAGGACCTAAAAAGGAATGTCAGTCTTTTGGGGATAACATTTTAGTTTTTAAGATGTATGAGAGTATCAGTTGTTTACAGATTCTGCTTCCAAGATTCAAGCCAAACCCAAAGTTACTGTTAGTTTTACCTAAATATATATCTGAATAGGTTTGAATTTTTTGTTTGTTTGTTTCAATTAATTGTATATTCAAATGTGTTTGAGCAGTTTTAGTAGTAAAGAAATAAAATTATCCCAGAGGCGCAGGTAAACACAAAAAGAGCTCTCTGCAGGCAAGAAGGGGAGTGGAGTGGCTGGCTGGTTCCTTCTGAACAAAGAGAGTATGAGTTCCCCTCTGGCAAAAAAATATTTTAGATTCAAAATATGAAGAGTTATTAATTAGAGTCAATGATATTGATTATGTGTATTACACGGAAGTGATCTAAAGGGACTGTAACTCTGATTCTTGTTTCTGGTGTATTTTCCCTGGTTTTGATTCAAGAGCTTGAATGATCTGGTTTCGTCTACACTGGCATACAGATAGGCTCTGTGTATGCACAGAGCTGAATAAAATAAATCCAGTCATTCCACAGAACAGCCTGGAGCTATGAGAAACTTCAATCTGTAATAATGATAAAAAGAAAATCACATCAAATAACATAGATATTACAGAAAAGGAATATCCTGCTGGTGTCCACAATGCTCTGATTGCAAAAAGCTACAAAGAGAATTACACATGCAAATTAGAAGACAGCATCACAACTTCCCAGTTTGTAAAATGACATTGATTATCCTTCCACAAAGGGACTTTTTACCAAGTTTATTTTAGCACTGAAAATATGGAGCAGTTTGCTGACGTCTGGAATAATGAGTAATTCAAACTCTTATTTTTTTGTTGTTTCTCAGTTATTTTGAGAAATCTTAGGTTGTTGGGGTTTTTTAGCATTTTCTTTTTTTTAATTGGGTCATTTCTTGCAAAACTGCAATTTGCTTTTCTACTTATCTTTCTGAAAAACACTTGAGATTCTCCTTGATATAGACAAATGGTCTAAGGATACCGGAGCTTCCTGTTTCTTCTCTTCATCTTATTGTGGCCTTCATGAGTATTTAAGGATTTAAATACTTTTTACCTTTCAGAGTATTAAATATAATGTTGCAGTCTTTAAAGGAATTGATTTTTACTCTTAATTGCTGAGGAAGTAAGTCTCCAGTTGCCCATATTCTGTCTGTCCTTCAGCCTTTCGTGTTCTGTACCCAAATAACTTTAATTCATGAACTTTTACCACCAGCTCTGAAACAGAAATAGAAATCCAGAAGATTGCTACATTCCTTTATGAAAGACAGGAGCTTTCATGATAGACACCCCAATTTAGTGATCTCACTAAGACAAATATAGGAAAAGGCCAGTTGTTACACTGTGTAACAGCAGCTGGTGGACCAGGCACCACGTGATCACTAGTTTTAGTGCATTTGCTATAGCAATCTTTGGCCTGTTTGAGGAGTTGGAAGTGTAAATAAGGAAATAAATGGGCAAATGATACAAATTCATAGGAATCCAGACTTGATTAATTTTGCTACTCCTCAAAGTGCTTGTTTTTGAAACAGTGGCTGCCTTATGGGCAAACCGTCTCGTGTTTTCAATTCTGTCATCCTTCCTGTTCGCTATCACATAGCTATAGATATTGCAGATGCTGAACTGTATTAAAATGTTGGAACTCTTGACTTTGGACCTCCATAGGTCCGGAAATGTGAAAGAAAACAAGTCAGCATCATATGACTGGCCAGAGCTCCATGGGCAAGAGTGTTGCATGGAATAGCTGGAGAACCTTCTGAACACATGTACTAAAATAATGGTATTTGGCATAGTACATGGTGACTGTCCGAATGCCTAATTTACATGGTGGCTAAGCATTTCCTTTTTAAATGCTGCTTTTCAGTTTCTTTTAAGTGTACCCAGTGTTGTTCTTTTTAGCTGAATTTTGTCCGAATCTAAAACTGTACAGGTTGCAAAAGTACAGACTTGTTCCCTAGCTTGGTTAGTCACACCACAGACCATCAAATGAAAGATCAAATAGGGAGAAAGACTATTCATCTTTGCAGAGCTAAAGAATTTGCGCCTTGGCAATGACACAAGAATTCTTTTTTCTCCCATTAATTTCCATGCAGATGATATAAATTATAGCCTTTCTTGCCCACCCCCCAGCTTCCATTTCTTCAGCTTTCTTATCCAGAAGAAAAGTGGAATCTAACTATTCAAAAAGTTATTAATTGTTTGTGTTGAGGAGGGGGGGGTTGGTAAAAATTCTGTTCATGCAAGAATTTCAGGAAGGGGCTATACAATATCTAAGAGGAAAGAAAGGCAACAAAATAATTCATAAACTGGAGGCTTTCCACATAGGGAAACTCTATAGACAACTCTGATTTTTATATTCAGTATTTGAACAAGAGTTACTACGATATTTAACAAATGATTTATGCTTCGGTTCAGAATCAGCAGCCTAGATTATAATTCTTTCATTTTTATATGGTGTACTACTTCCTTGTATACATATACCTTTGTAGGCAGCTTTCACCAGTTGAACTAGGAAGATGTACCATTACTGTGTAATCTATATAATACGCTACATTTTTTTGAGCAACTCAGTGAACTTTAGTACTCTCTTGAGAAATTAGTCATAGCTACTTAACTTTCTCTTCATTTGCTTTTAAATACACTCTATTTTGATAGTTAAGCACTAGACAGCAGATTACTTTATATTCACTGATACTGAAAAATACATGTGCTTGAATATAAAAATACAATTTAGAAAATGCCCTATTGCCTGGAAGTGCATACAGTTTTCTGTAGGTCACAAGAAATGGAAGAGAGATCAGGCATGACAATGTTGCTTAAGTGATTAGAGGTACAAGCTGGTACTTGGAGTACCTAGAGATACTTCCCAATGGTATCTTGGTGTTCCTTGCATTAATTTTTGACTCATATTTAGATCACCTTCTGTAGACATTGAATTCATTGATTAAGCAGAAACTTCACCATAGTGCACACTTAATGGATATATCTAAAGGGTGCAGATGGCCCAGGAGATGGACTTGCCCCTCCACTGGCTGTACAGAGAGATTAGAACTTCTGCTGTGTCACTCAGTGTTTCCATATGGTGAATTGGGTGGGAGCTTACTAGAGTTTATGTATATTGTGGGGTTTGTTTTTTTTTTTTTTCCATACAGTGTCTGTTTGTAAAGGAAGTGAACCAGGTTCATGCAACACTGTCTTTGAGGTCACCCAGGTCTTTTTCTGCTGTTGAGTTACCATCATTAGTTACACCCTTTTCCACAGCTCAGGCTTGTCCTCCTCGGCAGGAGCCCTAACCATGTTGTGTCCCTTAGTCTATTCAGGTGCCCCTTAGTTCCCTTATAGAGGTTCTTGGCTACAGTTTTATCTGCACAGTTGATCAGAGCTCTCGCAGCAAGATGCAGAGTTTCTCACCAGAAGATCCACCACATCTTCTCTTATTATCCAACATTCATCTGGGGGAGAGGAAGGCAGGGGTGGGGAGAAAAAAAAAAGAGGAAAAGAGGAAGAGCTGCAAAGTCCTAGCCTAGAGAAATGACTAGGTAGAAGACTGGTCTGACTCAGGATTTCATTCCAAGTGCTTCGGTCCAGACTTCACAGCATGGAGTCTTCTCAGAGCAGGTGCCTGAACAGGAGGAACTTTTTGTACGATTGCATACCGATTAGAGTACTTGCTTAGGAAGTAGGAAGCTTAGTTACTTTTTTTGGACTGGGGAAAACTTTGAACCTGTTCCTTCTAGGAGAATGCCTATGAGACTTTAGAGCAAACCTGGGATGGAGCTTGTCTTCAGCTCACGTGTTGGAACTGGACTGCAGTTGGAAGAAAAATGCAAGACTTAGGAGGTGATACTCAGCAAGAAGTATATATGTTGTTTAATTTGTTTAGTAATGTTAATTGCATTTTCCATTCAACAGTCTATTGACAATATGTATCTCACTCAATAACTCTTCAGTGACAAATACAGAAATATTCACTCAAGCCAGACTATATACAGGCAAAAAATCTGTTGGTCTGAGTTAGAAACCAGTTCATCCATTTCTTGGAAATTTTGTTCTAAGTTAATACGCTAGTGACACATTTCTGAATGAACTCCATGCTAGCCAAAAAATAAATGATGTTTTGAACAGTTTCTATCTACATATTCACTTATACACTTACGTGTTACATCTACACTGAGTATGGCAATGGCTGAGATCTCTGACTTGTCTTTGAACAGCCTAATTCAGGTACTGGAAGCCAGCACAGAGCTTCATGTGGGCTGAATTACCCATTGAGAATCTGAAAAGCCTGGTTAATTAGCTTCCTTGCCTGTCAGTCACTTGTTTCCATCTATTTTCTCACTTCAGCTAGTTCAGTCATAAAACTCTAATCTGTTTTTCTATGGCTGTGAAGATGATACTCATAATTTACTCCTCCATCTACCTATCATAGTGTACTTTTTTTATTTTGATTGGCTATATTCCTCAAGTTTTGCTTTAAACAGTCTATGAAGCTGGACAGTACATTAGTAAGTTTGTGTGTGGCTTTTCAACAATGATCCGTACATAGAGATGATGACAGCACACTGTTGATTTCAGTTCAAATCAGTGTTCATTCTGTTACTAAACCTTCCCACTGCATATCTGAGAATTTTCTGTGCCCAGCAATCTTTATTTTCAGGCATTTGTTCTCATTTCATAATTTCATTTAAAAAAACAGCGGTGACTGCCAGTTGGAACACCCTACCCCTGCACTGTAATCTCTCACGCAAGATCTTTGTTCAGTAATCCATGTCTGCTAAGAGTACCGTGACATTGCTGACATCAAAACAGAATCAAGCAGTTGTGATTTACAAAGAATTATAAAAATACTTTGAGTTCAAATGTTTTTCTTTACATCATCATCTCTTATGGCTTTTTAAATCAGTGGCTGTTGTGAAATGTTTCATTTAAACTATTTCTTATCCCTCTACTTCATAAAAGAGGTTCTTTGGAGAAAGTGAGAAATGTAGATTTTTCTCCTTGTTTTTACCTTTATGTATTCTAGAAAATTTTAAAACCTCAAATTTTGCTTTTAGAAACATTATAATACCGTGATCTTAAAGTTTTAGGGAGAGAAAGAAAAGTTTTATCAAATTAAAAACATCAATCCTTTTTGTGGCAACGGTGTATAGTTCCTGCTTTTAGCTTTGTGGAACCATGAGAGGTGAGATGTCAGACATGTCACAGATGGAGGAACAGGTATTGCCTGTAATGATGTTATAATTTGTGAGAAAAATAAAAGCATTTCTTTAAAACTCTCATTTTAAGGTGTGCATTTATAAAAGGAGCATTAAAACTTCATGTGTTTTTCTGTGAATAAAATGTATTCCTCAAGGAGATGGATTTCTGTTAATAGGACAGTTTCTGGTTTTGAACCACTGTAGCATACTGTCCGACTTTTTTTCTGACATCTCTGGCTCTTTCACTACTAGCAGTCCACAAAGGATTGCCTGGTACATAAGTACACCAAAACCAACCATGAATGATCACTGGGGAAATCTATCATAAAGCTCATGATTAGATTAACTGTGGAGAAATAATGGAATTTTACTTCCCTTCTTCCTCCTTCCCTTCCAGCCCGTGAGCACTGCAACATCATGTGGTACGTGTAATCCAGGCTATATGATACACTAGGGCCTTGCAGATAAGAGACCCACTGATCAGATTGCAGCTGTATCTCAATTTCAGTTCCCATTTAATATTATCTGGTTTTTATTGAATTCAGAATTGGTTTCATTACTCTGCTGTGTTCTGCTCTGAGTGAGCTAGGATGGGTAAATATGTCTCTTTTTGCAGCAATAAGTTGGGGACAGTTGAAAGCGCTAGCATCACCACACAGTATTCTGTCCTTTTCGAAGTTCAAGCATAGGAAAGGCCTGCCTCTCTCCTCTCTTTACTTTCTCTGAAATGTCCCAGACAAT
This sequence comes from Mycteria americana, assembly GCF_035582795.1. Classification (NCBI taxonomy): domain Eukaryota; kingdom Metazoa; phylum Chordata; class Aves; order Ciconiiformes; family Ciconiidae; genus Mycteria; species Mycteria americana. Next base: position 96,685,094 of record NC_134366.1, on the reverse strand, counting down.
TAATAAAGAAAACTGGATTCTTTAAGCGAACTTATTTCTCATGTTCATGTGTTGTTGTGTACGCTGAGTATCTGATGCTGTAAGTTTGACCCTAAATTTTATAGATTACGTTTTGTGGTTTAGGCAAAGGCAGTTTTTTGGTAGTAGTGAAAAGTATATTCTAGCAGAGATATGTCAGATCTCACTTCTTAAACATTGCTTAGCGTCACCGAGGTTAATATTGATAGCTGACTGACAGATAGTAGTGGGTCAGGCTGAGATAAAATGCAGGTCAGGCTGTTGATGTAAGTGAATCTTTTCACCCCTTAATGATATGGCACTGCAAAAGAAAATGTCTCGCCAAAAGAGCGTGGCAATAACATGGCTTCTGATGTTGTTGTTAGGAGCCATAGCTATTGTTTTACATCAGTAGATCATGATCCCACCTAATTAATACTCAGCAGTGGAAGTATAACATGAGCTCAATTTCTTTTTCAGACAATGTATACCTCATTGAATAGGCAAACCTGTTGTTCATTATCATTCTTATTTAATCCTAAATGAAAATGGTGTTACTGCTTGGGATTTTACCACTAATTGTGAAGGCTTTTAGAAAGGTGAACCTTTGCTAGAAATCAAACACAAGCAAAATACATAACTGCAGCAACCTTTCATTTCAGGTTAGGATTGTGTTCTGTTAATTTATTTATATAAATTCCCTGACACTTCTTTTTTTTTTAACCCCCTAGATATTGGCAAATGTAATCATTTTTATCTGCGGAAACTTGGCAGGAGCATACCACAAGCACCTCATGGAACTTGCACTGCAGCAGACGTATCAGGACACCTGCAACTGCATCAAATCCCGTATCAAGTTAGAATTTGAGAAGAGGCAACAGGTAAAGTCACACCCACGTCTGGGTCTGTTTTGCTGTGTTCACACTATCCCCCTATTCATCACTATATAATCCAGTTTGCTAATGCAAAAACACGTACTGAATTACTGAAAGTTACTTAGCGAAATATGCAAAGTCTTTTGAACAGGGTTGTGCACAATTTCCATCTGACTATAAGAAGGCGTTACAATTATTTCTGTTGTCAAATACATGTTTTCTTTCATTTGTTCTATGAAAATATTTTATGATAAAGAAAGTTGAAAATGCTATATAGGTTGTGTTTGCACACTCTTTTGTTGTCCTCACTGAATGAGCTGTGAGATGTACATGTGCGCTTTGGGAATTGTCAGTTCTTCATGCCCAAGACCAATACAGTAAAATCACTGCGAGAAGGTATTACTGCACTGTTTTTGAAAAATAGTTGAAACTACAATACTGATGAATCATGTGATATAGTTCTAGGGGTCAGGTATGTTAAGAGGAGCTAGGGGAATTGCATAATGAGACTATCTGTCATGTATTGTAGCAGCTGAATAAAAGGCTTCTCTGATTGCTTTATATAGTTCTTTTTCTCCTTGCAAGTTCTGTACAGTGCCTATCATCCTGATAGATAGGTGCTTCATTTAAGAGAATTTGAAATACAAATTAGTTCATCAAGTAGTAAAGGAGATAGGTGTATTTTGCTTTGAAGGTCACCAGACTCAAACTTCTATGAACTGTTAAGGGTTGGAGAATAGAGTCTTCACAGACACATTTCTGTTGTCATAAAAAGTGCATGGAGAGGTACACCTTGTATGTCCCAGCTGACCTTAACTGTCATGTCTGTCTCACAAATACCTGCAGCCATTTTAAATGGAGGTTTTCAAGATCCATCGCCAACACTTTTTTTGCAGAAAAAGCAGATGGAGAGTCCATACCAGGACTTTAACAGGTGATGTGTGTTCAAAGGACTAACTCTGCTGGGCACTTGGGTTGCATACTGGCTGAAGATGCTGCAAAACATTTAAGGTAGTCTTAAGGAGAATGTTTTACAGTAAAGGCAGGCTTTGATGGTTAGATGCAAAATCTGCATAAGGTACTGCTGCAGGAGAGGTTGTGTAAGAGCAGTCATTTATAAGTTTCCACCCCTGCCTCCATGAGCTGCGTGAAGTGAATCCGTAGGCTTTATAACTGATAGTACACAATGCACATTTTACTGTCTGTTGAGAATATGGGTGACAGTATCTCCAAATTAGTTCCAGTGGGACAGCTTGTGAGCACAGAGCAACCACTGCTAGGTATCTGGGAGCAGTACCGCTCCAGACTGGGCAGTCTTCAATGATGTGGGGCTGATGGGATGGCTTCTAGGCTCGTGGTGACTTTGTAGAAGATGGTTAATGCTGTTCCCTGTGCTTAGGCCTCTGCTGCCAGAAGAATGTATGCAGACCATAATCAAAGAGCGTAATTCATAGCAGGCATCAAGGTCTCCCTTATTCAGGAGAGACCTGAGCTCTTAGCTTCCTGAGCACAGTTGTAAGGGCCCGGGTTTCTACTGTTGCTTGCTTTTTCCTACAGGCATAGGAAATGCATTGCTGTACCTGCCAGAATCAGGAGGGTGTGTTACTGGACACTGTCAGTAGGTGAACTCAAAGGGGGTAAGAATGCTGCTTGTGGAAGTCAGTAGTTAGAACAGACACAGTGCTAGCTGGTGGTTTCTGTAAATGTGTATTATTCCCTAAACACTACTAATTTTTATGGAAAGACATAAGTAAGTAGTTTTGATTTCCTCGCACTTCTGAAGGTCTTGCAAAAATGGTGGAGAACCTCACAATGGAGAGAAGCAAAAATATCTGGAATCCTGTGCCAGATGCTTCCTCTTTGTGGTTTGTAGGAGTTGTGTTTCTAATATGCTGGAGCCCAACAGGATGGAAAGCAGCAACAGCCATCTTTCATTGATAAATTGTGTTGTTGTTATAGAATAATGAAGGACATTGTACGTATTTGTTATATATATATATATATATAAAAGTATGTGTTGTCATATTTGTGTTTTGATAGAAATAAATATGTCAAATTAGTTAAGACATCTACACAGCTCTAAGTAGTGTATTGGAGGTCTGGATTAATAAGAAATGGATCAATGTCTCGTTAAACGGAAGTAAGTTAAGTATTCTATGAATGTTAATGATCTTCCTGACCTCCAGTGAACCATTAGCTCATCAGATCTTCTTACATAGATTTCTTTAGCCTTTATCCTCTCAACCCCATAATATGTCAACTATCTCGTGACACAGTTTTTCCAACCAAAAAGACAAGGAGGTGCACATCCTTATTATCACACTTAGGAATGCTAGGTATTTAAATGTGGAAAGGTAAATGAGCATTAATTTGGTAAGTTGTGGGTTTTTTTCCCAGGGTTAACATACTTCTTTGTTTGCAAACTTTAGTCCAGAAGTGGATGTACTTTAGTCTGTATTTTAAGACTGCTTGTTTTGCCAAGAAGATACAGAAGATCATCCACACTGTTAGTATTCAGGGAGCAAGTCAATCATATTGCCGGCTATTTTTAGAGGATTGGGATACATTGAAACAGTAGGAGCAGGTGCATTTTAAAAAACATATAGTTTGATCAAAGCCTTTATTAGCCTGTGAAAGGTTGTAGCATGACCCTTGATTCTACATCTCTTTAACAAGAAAAATTTAATGTACTTCAGTGAGAAGTAACACAAGCTACTTGTATCCAAGTGCAGAGCGTAGGATGTGCTTCTAAATGCTTAGGGCTCCAGATCAAATTTGCAAATTTGTCCAGATCATGGACATCATGTCTTTTATAATTGTTTTTGAAAGATGTACAATTTATGTTCCAAATTACTCCATGGATTTCCTCTTATTTTGTTTGAAAGTAGTCTCATACAAATGTAGCCAACTGTTGTTTTTCAGTTAGGGTTTTTTTGTGTGTCTTTGAATAGCCTTTTTGAGAATACCATTTTGATTGTATCAATAGACAAGTACATTGAATTACCACTCAACAATTACGCCGAAGAACTCAAGAGAAACATCAAATTAATTGTTTTCAAGTGAGACCAGCGTACATTAGTATCTGGTGAAATAGGGGTGCGCGTATATATACCGAGGTACAAGTCAGACATATTGTACCCACACCACTGTGTATTTCTGTTAGGGCACAGCAAAGGCTGACTGCTTCCAAAGGAATGGGAAGCCATGGGCGATGACACCTCCTGGCAGGGCAGGGACCTCACCAGCCGGGGCCGTGTGCCACAGCACAGGGTGAGCTGGGCAAACCCGGTTGCTGGCAGCCAGGGTCGAGCAAGAGTCCAGAACACCAGCCAAGTTTGTGGTGATGAGGCAGGTCTGAGGCCAACCCACAGCTCAGGGTCAGGTCCAGCAATTGCTAGGCAGGTCCGAGGTGAAGCCGGGAAGTCAGTCCAGGGGCGAGGATCAACAGGGTCCACAACCAGCTCCTACAGCATGGCTCAGGCAGAGGCTGAGCTGAAATGAGGCTCCTGGGCCATGGGCAGAGGATGAGGATGGAGGCCCAGGTGAGGCTGGTCAGGGCCAGTAAGGCCAGTCAGTGCCCCCAGGGCCTTTACAATTTCACGTGATTTATTGCGTAGGAATCATACTTAGGCTTGGCTTGGGTTTCCCCTATATAATGTGTGTTTGCCTGCAGGTGTAGATGTGTAGATGTTTATGCGTATTACGAACCGCACCTTTATGAACTGTGTTTTTGTATGGCTGTGTTTGATAACACTGGACACTCTGGATTTTATTTCCATTAGTGTACTTTGTTGTGAGACTCACTTTTAAACTCCTGTGGTAAAAGGCAGTAATTCCAGTGCCCACTTTGGTGTTTCTCGCGCAGCTTTTCTATCTTTTCAGTGTATATAAAAGAGAAACGTGAAACTATTCTGACCTCTATTAATTTGCAGCCTTATTTCAAGATACATATTTAAAATAGCCTCTCATAATGTTATTTGTCTCTCTGATACAGCCTGGCTGACAGTTTGTAGGGGTAATGACTCACGAACACTGAGTGCAAGATCTTAACGCTGACAAGCAGTTAGCATAATTGCTCTTCTCTCTCTCTTCTGGTGCTTTGAATCATGAGACATAGGAATATACACTGAGAAATTCTTACAACATCGCAGGGAGGTGTTTGTAAGGTGTTGGTGTTCAGTGGGCTCTCTAAAATGCTGTCTTTGAAAAGGAGGCAGTATAATGATGGTTTTAGAAACAACACTCAGGTAGCAGATGAAAATGAATGAGGTTTCAAATCATTGAGTGGGATTTTAATTTTTTCACTGAAACATGGTGAAGTATACCATTCATTACAGGAACTGAAATATTTAAAAATTGTTTTTAAATTCATCGAAAACAGAGAAGCCTCATACGTTTCTGAGACTTGAGGCTGTTAGTGAAGAACAGAAACATGTGAAATACATTATTTGGAACTCATATATAAAATGTGGATTCCTGTAATTTCAATTAATGCATTTTAAAATGTAAGACACTAATATTTTCATGAACTAATATTTTCATAATTTTTTTACTAAGGGCTTCCTCATTTTCCTTTTTTTTTCTACATAGCTTCAAGGCTAGTAAGCAGGAAAAACAAAAACTAGTTTTGGTCTTTTAAATTTTAGAATCTATTTTCTACTCCAGGCGTGTTTGTACACATGCACATGGGTGAGATGTCAATCCTTTCTATTAATCTACATGCCATTATCAGAATTAAAGGCTGTTCTGAGTAAGAACTTAAGTGCCAAGTTCTGGATGGTAGACCATGTGGAAGATGCATAGAGTACGCAAATAGAAACTGGAGAGAGTCCACCGAAGGGCTACAGGGGTAATTAGGGGACTGGAGCTCATGGCAGATGATGAGACTCAGGGAACTCAGGATGTTTAGCCTGCAGAAGAAAAGGCTTTGGGGGGGACACCTAACATCCACCTACTGCCTGAAGGAGCTTACGGAGAAGATGTGGTCAGATTTTTCTCAAAGGCACACAGTGAAAGGATGAGAGGCAATAGGCACGAGTTGCATCAGGGCAAATCCTGGGTGGAAGGAGGTAAACAATTCTTCCCCAAGAGAGGGGTTAAGAACTGGGAAAGGCCACCTGGAGAGGTGGTGGAATCTGTGTGCAGGGAGATTTTCAAGACTCAATTGACAAGTTGTTACACTTCAACTCTTGTTGTGGGCAAAAGGGAACACACTATAAATACAGAGCTCAGAATCTATTGTTAGTCTAAGTAAAGTCTTAACAATCTAATGAAAATACAACAACTATGAGTAGTATTTCAGTTACAATAATAATAACAGTCACAGTCCACGTTACCTAATTAACATAGAAAAGTGTAAATACAGATAAAACTGTAATGCAGAAAATCTAGTATATCCCCTTTTTCTGTGGTATTATCCTCAGTCTTCTGTAACCACGTAGCCCCGCAATACAGTACTGCCATTGCCATGTGCTTTGTATTGCGTTTGCAAGGCCTCAGGGTTAAGGCTGTCTGAATTTTTTTGACCTTCCTGGAGCTTTGTTTTTACTTGATTTAGCTGTAACACCATTTTTTCTAATGGCAAGGTGGCTATAGTTAATTAATTTTACTCTTCTTATGGCATGGTACAACCATAGTTGTTATACAGATAATAGCAAAGAACAACTATTCTGTGAAGAATGAGATATTTACAACTGTAACATAATGTGGAAAAATACAGACCTGGTGTCATAGTGGAAGCCTTAAGAAGTGGAATCACAGAAATGCAGTGCAGAGGAATACATGCATGCGATGATTGGAGATGGGGCACAGGCTTGGCACTGGAGACCACAGGTCTATAGGTAGTTCACCACTGCTCAGTTAAAGAAATGCAGACCAGGATCTGGACAAAAGTGTTTTTAGGGGGAACAAAGAACAAGTTCTAACACATATAAAACACCATATATATTAAATTTGGTTATAGCATGGACTTGCAGACCAACAAAGAAAGAGCAAGGTATAAATGTGTGTTATCATATATATAAAAAATTACCCCAAGGAGATCCTAGATTGAGGAAGAAGTAGCCATCAGCATCAACATCAGTGTCATACTCCTTCTCAGAAAGGACTCCAGATGCTGAAGACTTGCTGAAAATCTTCTCTCACCACCACTGCCAGGCTGACGCCACCAACCTTAGGACCCACAGGAACAGTTAAAGCATGAGCCTTTTACCAGAAAAAGGTTTAGAAACTAGGAACTGTATGTATTACTATATTATTACTATTGGGACTTTGCTTTTTTAATATAGAAGTATTTATTTCTTTATTTGGTTTTCTTTTCTTTCTTTTTCTCTAATAATTAGAGCAGGAACAATAATGATTCTTGGATTAGACTATTAAGATTTCAGTTATACTAACAATAAATATAAATTAACAATAAACTCTTGGCTTTATATATATACGTGGGTGTATCCGTGATCAGGTTTATTTCCTTTTCGTTCATAAACAAGGTTTTTGAGTGTTACGCTTCATATGTCCCTCTGGGTCCTAAGGTGAATGATACCAATGTTACTTGAGCAGAAAGTAAGGGCGTCACAGCAAGTTGTCAGTGGCCCAAGTTCTTAATCAGGAGGAGGTAAATACTGGTGGTTTGGACCCCCTTCCTCATCAACTTTATTCCACTTGGGCTATAAGTTTTCTTATTGCAGCCTGCCTCCTTCTCCCTGCTTTCCAGGCAAAGTCTGGGAGCTGCACGCTGCCCTTCCCCAGCCCCGTGACCCCAGAGGGGCTGTTTGTCCCGCAGTGACTATGTAGGGGTGCCAGCCCCCTGCCCCGGGTGCTCCAAGAGTGAAGGCAATGCGGGGAGGCCACAGGCACGTGGCCACCAGGCAATTGCTGCCATGACTGAAAATCAGGCCAAGGCAAACTCAGAGAAGTCTGGAGATCCTGTGTTGAATACAGAGCTTGTGGTGTTACGGTAAAAATCATATTTTCTGGGCTACAGAGGCCCTGAGCAACTTCATCTAGTTTTGAAGTTAGCCCTCTTTGGAAGAAGATATTGGACTATAGATCTCCAGAGGTCTCTTCCAACCCGAATCTTTCAGTGAGTCTGTAGTTTTCTTTAATGTTTTTCCTATAGCAGAGTGCTGCGAAACACAGGAATACTGTGATTTCAGATATAGAGAAATGAAAAGGTAAGTGTCCCCTTGAATCATATTCTATAATGGCAGATGAATGTTTTTTATATCAACAAAAAATCCTATCAGGTACTACTGAAATTCTTCCAAGTTTCTAATACTGACTCTGCTTACAGAAATGTAACACCAGAAATAATGTAGCCATTTTTGCTGCAACTTATTGATGAGAATAATAGTAATTTTGCAAGAGGAGTGTATGTTTGTTATCAAAAACTGAGTGATTTCAAAATTACATAGGTACCTGTTGTGACTTCATTACATTCAGGTTGCCCAGTCACTGAAGAAGTTGAAATGGATTACATAAGCATGATGATATTGCAATAAGAAGAATATTTTCTGATATCTATTTAAAAGTCTGCAATTGATTTTCCCCCAAGGCTCAGTATTTCAATAAAAATCTAAAACTTTCATTTCAAGAAACAGCTAAAAAGGTTCCTGGTTCCTACCTGGAGACTTAGAGGTACTTCTGTTGATTCTGCATCTGAATAGAATTGCTTCTTTATTATTTTCATGCTGAGTCATTTCACATAAATGGTGTTTTTAAAGAGCAAATTGGTACATATTAGTAGATTTTAAATTAACAGTATTGTACGAAAATCTTCCAGACACAGAAACATTTAGTGTAGACTGTTGACAAAAAGTAGGTCACTTGTTAACGGTCCAAAATGAGAATTTAAGAACCTGCTTTGGACACTAATGTTTGATAGTCCAGCTGTCTTAGTTTAGGTTTTGAGCTATGTCGTGTTTTAGAAAGCACTTTTCACTGATACATTTCCTATGGCTAATAACATAATAATTTTACATCATACATCAGTCGTTTACTGGTGAAAATAGACCGTACAATATTTATGATACTGTTCTGCTTTTTCAGTCTCAGTTATCCTTCTCATCATACAGTAGCTGGTTAGTACTGTCATTTCTATTTATGACCCCCTATAATATTTTTAATGAACATTAGTAGTGATTATGGTGTAATGCTATGTGTGAAAGAGGTAAAATACATGTGAAATTTAGCATTAGCATTATACCACAAAGTAGGAAGCCTGATTTAGCAGAAGAGGAACTAGGGAGAGCAGCTTAAAGTAGAATCCTTCCAGTTGTATGCTTCTCTATTCTTTGTCTCTAATGTAATGTGGAAGACTGTTTTTAAAAGATTTCATTCAAAAATCACTGTGTCACATACAACTTCATTAAGTTTGTCAGAAAAATGGATAAGTACATAACAGCACCGCAGGTCAATCATTTTTTAAATTACAATTATTCTTTTTATATTGTTCTATCGATATTGGTCTGTGGTGGGTTGACCCTGGCTGGATGCCAGGTGCCCACCAAAGCCGCTCTATCACTCCCCTCCTCAGCCGGACAGGGGAGAGAAAATATAACGAAAGGCTCGTGGGTCGAGATAAGGGCAGGGGGAGATCTCTCAGCAATTACTGTCACGGGCAAAACAGACTCGACTTGGGGAAATTAATTTAATGTATTACTGAGCAAATCAGAGTAGGGTAATGAGAAAATAAAAACTAAATCTTAAAACACCTTCCCCCCATCCGTCCCTTCTTCCCAGGCTCAACTTCACTCCTGGTTTCTCTACCTCCTCCCCCTCAGTGGCACAGGGGGACAGGGAATGGGGGTTGCGGTCAGTTCATCACACGTTGTCTCTGCCGCTCCTTCCTCCTCACACTCTTCCCCTGCTCCAGCGTGGGGTCCCTCCCACAGGAGACAGTCCTCCATGAACTGCTCCAACGTGAGTCCTTCTCACGGGCTGCAGTTCTTCACGAACTGCTCCAGCGTGGGTCCCTTCCACGGGGTGCAGTCCTTCAGGAACAGACTGCTCCAGCGTGGGTCCCCCACGGGGTCACAAGTCCTGCCAGCAAACCTGCTCCAGCGTGGGCTCCTCTCTCCATGGGTCCACAGGTCCTGCCAGGAGCCTGCTCCAGCATGGGCTTCCCACGGGGTCACAACCTCCTTTGGGCATCCCCCTGCTCCAGCGTGGGTTCCTCCATGGGCTGCAGGTGGATATCTGCTCCACCATGGACCTCCGTGGGCTGCAGGGGACAGCCTGCCTCACCATGGGCTTCACCACGGGCTGCAGGGGAATCTCTGCTCCAGCACCTGGAGCACCTCCTCCTCCTCCTTCTTCACCGACCTTGGTGTCTGCAGGGTTGTTTCTCTCACATATTCTCACTCCTCTCTTCTGACTGCCACTGGTCTTATGCAGTTTTTCCCCCTTCTTAAATATGTTATCACAGAGGTGCTACCACCATCACTGATGGGCTCGGCCTTGGCCAGCAGCAGGTCCGTCTTGGAGCCGGCTGGCATTGGCTCGGTCGGACATAGGGGAAGTTTCTAGCAGTTTCTCTTGGAAGCCATTCCTATAGCCCCCCTGCTACCAAAACCTTGCCACACAAACCCAATACACGGTGGTTCAAAGACAGTTATTTTTGGCCTCAGAAATTAACACTTCAGACGTTGGGAAAATAGAGGGATTTCAGTATCTGTGCTTGTAGTCTTTGTTTACGCTCACTAATATATTTAGATTTTTAGATTTTAGATGTTGGGATGTGGTATTCTGCTGCCTCTTCTACCAAGATGTCTATACCTTTGCAATTCTTAACAAGAATGGTCTTTGAAACATTTTTTTCAGAAGAAGCTGCTGTTCTGAATTGGTCAAGTTCTGATAAAGAGATGTATTCAGAATGAAATTGTGGGCTTGTCCCAGTTCACCACCATTTCCCTGCGAGAGGTATATTTACAAAGCCTAGTGCACCAGCGCTAAACTATCTGTTTTTCAGCTCTCTACAGCAAAGTTTTGTGTTCTCTAAATATATTCTTAAGGATTAGTTTGGCATAAAAGCGGTGGCTACAATGGAACAGTATTCTTTCCACTTTCTGGAACATACATTTAATTTGTGAATATCTCGGAGGGGAAAAAAAAAAGCATTGGTGTATTTAAATGCATGTAAAGAAACTATAGAGAATAATAGGGCTCTCCTGGCAATACTAGTAGAACAACTGAAACTTTAACCATCATTTGTAGTGACTTTGCACTAGCCACTGGACTACCCCAAAGATTTTTCCACTTCTTTAAATAGACTAATTCTCTTAATAACATCATTGCATGTGCTGTAAATGTATCTCTGACATTTACCCTGCTTTAATAGTGACTATACTGTTCATTTACTTCAGTCGTATTCAGAGGCATCTCAACGTAGCCTATTTCATGCTGGTTTTCATTATTCACTAGGAAAACAAGAAAAAATGGGTTTTCGTATTTTCTTTTACACGGAGGTAGTACACAAGTTTAATACATTCTATATTTGGTAATAACAAGTATTTCATTGCAGTATTACCAAAGAAGTATCTGTAATTTGTGGCAAAGAAGATGATGATATTGTAAGTGAGAGGCACCTGGAAAGCATTAAAGTGGATGGATTTCTTTTCAATTGCTTTGGATATACTATAAAAATATAATATTTCCCAGATGTTTGCTTTTTTTTCTTTTTCCACGTCCACATTGGATTATAATTCTTGGACCCTCTTTTTTAGTGCTGCAAACATTTCAATAAATTCACTAGGCAGTTTTCGTGGCTGCAATTGCCTTTTTTTCCTCTTGATTCCTTTTCATGCTGCTTGTTAGTTCAATTGATGCTTTCATAGTTCTAAACGCACCACTGTGTTTTTTGAAAAAAGGTCTGAGACAATAGACTAGCCAATAAATGTCATAGCTACTGGCAAAATGATTTCCTGCTTCCTATGACTTGTGAGCCTCAAAAAGTGACTGTGGAACATTCTTTGCATAGCACATGTTGACAGAGTGGATACTCAAGGCTTTTATTATCAAAGTCATTTACTGTGCTTTACTTTTATGTCACAACCAAGACCTGTACATTAAAAAACAATAGCAAGGGTGGTGATAGGAGGTACAGAGGCTTCGTATATGCCTTGCACACCAGTGCTCCTGTAAGGTAAAAAAGAAACTCAGTTCCTTGCCTGAAAATGAATCGTGTACTACATTAGCATCCTGCATCTTGTTTAAAGTCCTGGAGTTATTCTTTCATAATACTTCACTGTTTCAAAAGTTGCTTAGGAGCTTCTGCCCTGTAGAGATGGAGTCGTGAAGAGGGGTGGTTGGTTAGTCCTGTTTTTCTGCAGCTTTTCAGTTTACCCCTTTGGAAAACTCCAGAGGTCCATCAAGTGTGGGGTACTGCCCTTTTGGTGCTTTTTTGGAGATCTGAGAAATGACCTTGAAATTTGTAGAGAAATACTGTTGACAGAAGACCACTTTTCTTCAGCTATTTTCTGATTTTTGCTCTGCTAAATTGTTTTTAGGAACTATGAGAGATCCCTTCTGTAGAAATAAGTCTTATCATGTTTTGAAATATTATAAACTGTGCCTTTCACCCCAGGGAATGTATATTTCATTGTTAGGGGGAAAGATACCATTATTGGAAGTCTAGTTATCTACATGAAGACACTCACGTTGTCCACTATTTTGAAATGAATGGCTTAGCAAATGCCTTGTGCAAGTATCTACTGCACAGGTCAATAGAAACACTGCAGTTCCTGCATGTAATGTTTTTCCCTACCTCAGGACTTCATAGAGAGAAAAGGTCATTTGCATTTTGCAGTGAAGTAGATGAGATTTCAGCTGCTTCTCTGTGTGTTGATCTGCAGTAATTTATTATATCTAACATCCTCAGATAAACCGATGAGTCATGCTGCTTTGTTTTAAGAGTAAAATACGTAGTTTAAGCAGATACTAATTGCCACGTTTTCATAGATGTCCTGCTAATTCTGATGAAATACACAGCTAGCAGGCAAATGTTAATTTTTGTCATGCCACCTGCGATTTTGTCAGCCACTTGGCAAAAACTAAAATTAATAGCTAAGATGTGGCTCTTTTTAGAAGGAGAATGCCTTTTGACAGCAAGTCCAAAGTTGTCAATTGTTAATTATTCCCATAATTAATTGCCTCATTTTTAAATTGCCGTTTTATTTCCAGTGAAAAATTATTTAAATCCAACTAGATCCCTTTGTCCTTACTATTCTTGCTATGTCTTTTTCAGGTCTCTACATTAAAAAATATTCTCTACAAGTAGGGATTACAGGATATTGTGCCTACAGAAAATACACATAGATTTTGATAACCCAGAGGCCTCTTCCAATCTTTTTTTTTTTTTTACATGCAGAATTGCTCAGTCGTGTCATAAACATCCTTATAATATTGTAAATAGCTTGAACATCTTAAAGGGTTCCCTGTAATGAAGATTTTCCAGGCATCTGATCATTCTTCTGCCATTTTACTGAATTCATTCATGATTTCTTATATCATTTTTATAGCAAGCATATCTAAACACACTGTTGTCAATAATGCTCTCAGTGAATATCTTATAAAGAGGTAAAGATCCATAAAGAAATCTTTTTACAAGTGTATGGGTCACATTGGCCTTGTTAGCAGGAGTATCATGCTGGGAGATCCTGCTCATTAGCTTAAGTCCCATGAACTTTGTATTCTTTCCAGAATTATTGCTTTCCAGCATACAGGCTTCCATATTGTAAATAGGTGTTTTGATTCTGAATTAATTTCCTTTGGGTATTTTAAATACATTCTGTACTGCTGCTCACAAATAGTTCTGCATTTTTCTATCATTGTTAATAATCCTGTTATTCTTTATGTCACTTCTAAATATTTTTGTCCTTCAAGTGATTCTCCATATGAACATTCATGCTGGCAGTGCACATGTGCTAAACAGCTTAAGTTGGGGACATTTTAACCCTATGTGCCACTGTATTCTTCCTCCTTGCTCTATTATGCACAGGTAAGGGGAGAGGTGTGCTCACTGTCTTAAGGTCTTCTCAGCAATCTGGCTAAATTGGGACATTTTTCTGGAAGTTCATATCCTTGTCAGTGGCCTAGTTAGATATTACTTCTAACTCTTTTCACATTGACAATCAATTACCTTTCTCTTTTTGTAATCTCTTTCTTTCCTCTTCTCTCCAAACCCTTATCTCCATTTAGCATTTCCCTAAATCCGAAGGGCTTCAGACTGTAGGAAACACTCCTAAGGAAAAAAAGATGACTCTAGAAAATATACTATTCCCAGGTGCTTTCAACCAAAAGCACATACCAAGTGGTAGATGTCAAGTTTAGAAGCTCACTCTGCTACCTTCTAGAATCTCAGCTGGTTGTGTGCAAGGCCAGCTTGCTAATAAGAGCTGTTATGAAGAAAGCTGTAAGAAGTTATAGCAGGGTCTCCTCGCTTTTTCCCTTAGGAGCTGCTTTTTTGCTGAGGCTCTCACCCTTGGTCCCCACCTGAGCTACACTGCAGCTGCGCTGCAGTCATGCCTGTGCCATCTAACTTGTTGATCTGGACCCTGACCCTGACCCACAGACTTGACTTTATGGCTTGACCTCAAACCTGCCTGTCACAGTACACTTGACTGGAGATCACTGGACTGTGGCTCACCCTGGTTACCATCTCCAGATGTGATCATAGAGTCATAGAATGTTTTAGGTTGGAAAAGACCTCTAAGATCATCAAGTCCAACCATAAACCTAGCACTGCCAAGTCCACCAGTAAACCATGATCCTCACCCTGACTTGCTAACACGACTTTGTGGGTGAGATCTTGAGTCCTGCCTCTTGGCCCCCAACTCTTGGGGAGTCCTGTAACTCTTAGCTTGCCTTCCCTTGCGGAACAGTCTGCCCTTGCTGCTCAGTGACAGTTAGGGAGACTAATGTTTCTTGTATGGTGCTTCATCAGCTCATCTTCAAATCAATTGTACTTTGACTATTTCTTCGATGTTTTATCTAAACCCATCTTCTAGACAGAAGAAACAAACATCTTCAAAACCTTTTTGTGGATCTCAGGCAAGGGTTCAGCCTCCTGTGAAATTAACAGGGAAGGTGTTCTTCCATCACTATTCACTCCTTTTGGCCTGCCAAATTCCAGCCACAAAAGTCTCCCTTGTAGCTTTGGTGAGTCTACCCCAACTTTGGGAGGTCACAGGTCATTCAAGGAAAGCCAAAGACAGAAGGTGACATGAGAATACCTTAATACCTATCAAACAGTGGCTACCATGGATCTACAGGATAATGTTGTCATGCTGGACACACAAGTCTTTTCATCTCCTGATTGTTCTTTGCTCCAAAGCCAATCCTGATGGACTATCTGATGTTTACTTTTTTTCTCATCCTCTCACCCCAAGAGTATTGTGCAAGACACGTCTAAGGTGATTTTAATTGTCCCAGCACAGACAAGGCAGCTGATTTCAGGACTTTCTTTATCTGTTTCTGCACACTGTTGTGAAACTTGGCATTGGGCTAGATCTCCTTATGAAGGAACTGGAGACAAGTCTGCATCTTGTGATCTGGAACCTGACAGTGCTGGGGTTTTAAATGATGTGAATGAAGAAGATCCTCATGGCTAGAAGAACAAGAGTCCATCAAGTTTCTATGGGTGGCAATATACTTTTTTTGGATTGATGTGTTAACTATTCAGTAATTCTTGAGGAAGTCCCTCTGCATTTGATTCCGAAATGTTTTTGAGAATTAAGATATCCATTCTTTATCTAATCAGGAAAATTTCATTTACAGTTATTTTGGGCTTGCACTTGTCAAAATGATGGAGTTCAGATTTTTCTCATCTGCCTGCAGGATGTTTTCTTAGCAGACTCATTTGGGTTTTTCCACTGGACAAAAATCTGGTATTTGTGGTGGGATCCTAACTTGGGTTTGATTAGTATAAAAGGAAAATTGTTTGAGAAATAACTTCTTGTTTCCTCCTCAACCTTTTCATGAAATAAGCTGTGTATTTAGTGATGATTCAGCTACAAGTATAGAAGAGGTGGAGGTCGGCATAACCAGTCCCAGTTACACTAAGTTTTTCAGGGCACGGTCAGACACAGAACACAACTGACGTTCTGCCTGGTGTTCCATTCGTGGTGGGGTTTTTTTCACAGATGGCATTCATCTTCAGCAGAGGCAACTCTTCGTAGTGGGTATTGAAATGTCTTTGCCTTCTTAAATACAGTGTGATTTCTCAGAAAGATCTTTTGGGTTTTCCTTTATAAAGAAAAACCCTTTCCTTCCCTTTGGAATGGCCATTGGATTCAGCAGTTTGTACTCAAAGACAGTGTTGGGAATATGACAGTCTTTTCCCGTTGACCACCAGGCTTCTCTTCAGGCAACCCCTTTATATTTGAGGTATTGGTTAGAATTATGCGTGTGGATGCTCACTAAAATGAGAAAGAAAAACTACTTACTAGTAAGTAGAGGGTTCTGTGAACTGTGTTGCCCTGAAAGATGTTCACAGCCTGTGTGCCTTGCTGATTCTCAGAACTGTGTTTTATGTTTTGTTATATTCTGTTTTTCTTTTAAATAAAGAGTCAGTCAGATTGAGAGGAATGTACTCACTTTGTATGGGGATAAGGGGATGTAATATGGACATGCTGATACTGTTAGAGCTAAAAGGTGCATGTCCAACCTCAGATGCTTGGCCATATACGTACCTACAGCATGGTTATGTACAACAGCTCTCAAAGAATATGGACATTGAGGCAAGTAGTTTTTTGTTAAAAGCATTAAATTTGTTTATTCTTCCAGATTATCAAATAGCTTTAAGGAAACCTGTGATGTCTCAGACATGCTACTCAAAATACTCAACATAACAATGTTTCTCAGTAAATTGCATTTTAAAATCTGCCAGGAAGCTGGATTATAAGCCATTCAATCTGTGCTACTGTGCTAATTTTTAAACCAGATTGTTGAACAACACTAAATCATGTTTGTATAAATCTAAATTATCACGTGAACAGTTGTCCTTATTGTCAACACATGTCCTCTCATTTAAAAAAAAAAAGTCTGACTGCAGTAGTAAAGGAAACAAACACAAAACCAAACACAGTTCTTGAGGTAGCTCTGGTTGAAATGAAGCTTTATGTATGATCATAGCTGAAAGTAAATTTGACTCCTTGATAAAAATCTGCTTAACCTTTTTAAAATGCTGTAGTGGTGAAAGTAAACACCCTCCCTGAACTTCCTCTCCCTGTATTTCCTTATTTCACTGAAGCCTGATACTTTCCTTCTAAACTCTTACCAGAACCACTAATGAATTCTTTTCAGCCTCCTCCAGTTTTAATGTGTTTTCTGATGACAGAGATTCAAAAAGGAATCAAGAGGAAAAAGAGAAGTGAGAGAGAAAGCAAAAGTCCGCAGATTTAACCACTTACCACTTTTACATTCACCTCTTAGGTATCTACTGAAACTCAATTTGTGAACTTAATTCCTTTTAAAAAGAGGGATTTGTGTATAACTGAAATGTTCAACCAATTTTCATGAGCAGAAGCAGAATTGTAGAGTAGACCCTACTAGGTCTGTTTTCAAAATATAATTTATAGAACGTTTTATTCCTACTTCAGAATGTTTTTGTCAAATGTAGGAAAAGAAGTCTCAAACGTGATGAGGTTATTTAATCCTTCTCCTTGCTCGGTGGTGGGACCAAGTATACTTGAAACATTCTCAATAGGTGTCTGTCTAACCAGCTGTTCAAATTCTGGAGCTTCTACACCTTTCCTAGATGATCTGTTCCCCTCAGTTTTTATCTTTGGGGAATATTTTCCCTGTTGCCCAACTAAATTATCCCACAATGCAATCTAGGCCTGTGAATGCACTTCACAGTGGATGTGAATAAGGTTTATTCCTTTCCTCTTTATTACAGCCTTCTGTGCACCTGAAGGCTATTGCCCTCTCTCCCCTGTTATCCCTTTAATAGGGCAAACAAGCCCAGTTTCTTCCACTGTGGTTTGTAGGCTGTTTTTTCTGGACCTCTGATATTTTGTGTTGTCGTACCGTCCAGGTGATTTTCTGTAATGTTACAACACTTTGGCAGCATTATGTTTCTTAAGTTCAATTTGACGTTTCAGAGGACCTTGGAATATAATGTGCTATTGCCCTTTCACCTTTGCATTTCCCAAAGTTTGTTTAAAAATCAAATTAATGGAGGTCAGATAGAATCAGCAATTAAATCTGTTCTGTTGTCTACCAGTGCTGGACTGGAACTGTCTTCACTGTTTAATTCATCTCTCACCACTGCATTCTACACAGTAGTTTTCCTGCTTTCATAGTGTAGCTACATAAACCACCATGCACTTAAGTGAAATACAGAAGATCTTCGTTCAAGGACAACTTATTTTTTTTTATTTGCTGTAACCAAACTCTAATAGAAATATGCAGTATTTATCTTTTTCCTCCTAAAGTGAGAAAAACCAAATCTCCTCTGGCACTTTAGACTACTGTAGTTTAAAATGCTTCCATGTTTTAAATATATTTAATACAATTTGGCTGTCTGTGTAGGATACTACCTTGATCTAAGAAAAAAAAAGGCTGCAA
The DNA here is from genome assembly GCF_035582795.1 of Mycteria americana. Taxonomy (NCBI): domain Eukaryota; kingdom Metazoa; phylum Chordata; class Aves; order Ciconiiformes; family Ciconiidae; genus Mycteria; species Mycteria americana. Next base: position 96,666,657 of record NC_134366.1, on the reverse strand, counting down.
CACTGGTGTCCTTTAGTCAATTACTGGGAAGTCTGCAAGATCCCTGAAATCTTGTACCCTGGAATTGCAAGGACATATATTGTTTCAGCCTTTTTGTAACTTTAGATGCCTTCCTCCTAACACCAGGTAGGTCTTTTGCTGCAACTGCTTGTATTTGAAGGCTCTTTCATAGTCGTAGTCTTTCTACTGTGTAAGAATCTTCTACTTCCATCTAACATGCATTTGTGACTGCTCTGTATTTTAATAAAGTAACTGTTTCCTTTCCCACGTGCTGTTATTTGTATCCAGTGCTTTGGATTTTCTTTTTACTAATGAAGTAATGAAATCTGATGGAGCAAAGAATTGCAGCTGACTTTTCCCAGATTCATCATTTGAATACCCAAAGCCATCCTGTAAATAACTTCATCAAGAAGCAGTCCTCTTCCTCTGTCATTTGCATTTGTGGCATCATTACTTTGTCAGATATTCTTGTTAAAAGGATCTCAAAATGCATTTTATACTCTTAAATATCATTCTGTTTCCTTCTTTCATGTCTCTCTGCCAATATATTGGTGTCTTCTTCCATGCCTCTTTTAATCTCTTGGGACATCTCCTACATTCCTCATGTATATCTTTCTACTTTTAAATACATTTTTTTTCTGTACAATCTTTCAGTGAGATCTTCTACCCTATAAAAACCAGGACCGGTTTACTCTTTGAGAACGTATCAGTTTCACTCCTACTACTGTATTCCTTTTGGGGGATTAGTCAGATTAGTGCTTGTAAATATTTGTGAGTGTCTAATATGCTGGTCCTATTCAAACTTTATTCACTTTCCTTATCCCCACTTCTCATTTTTTTAGATGGCCATTAATGGTCATTCAATAAAAACCTCGAAAATGTAAAACAACCTGCCTGCTACTCCCCCCTAGATAGTCTGTGCAAAGAAGGATGAACTCTTTTGAAAACACTAAAATGCGAAAGCTGAGGTCAAGTCCCAGCCACTCTGTATTCTCAGCCTCTCACTGAGGCCAAGGAACTGCTCGGGGAGATGAGAGTATCTTTGCCTGTGGCAAATGCAACAACAGCAGGAGGCTTCAGTCACATCCGTATGGGCTGGGTAGATGTTGTGGGCCGTGGTCTGTTATGGGTTATGATACAGCATGAATAGGTGTGCAGGCATAAGCTTACTAAGCTAAGTTCCTTCTCAGTTCTTTAACTAAGCTAATTGGAGAAATCCCATAAGGCAAGTAAGCCTTGATTTAGTACAAAACATTGTATGTGAGCATCCTTGCATGGTTAAAAGGGGAAAAAACCAACACAAAAGTAATGTTACCTTTAAAAAAAGGGAACTACACAAAAATCAGGAAACTGATTGAAAACAGCATTTAGGACATAACTTGAAATCTGAAAAGGCAGGAAGGAGACATGGAGACTATTTAAACCACCACATGAGAAGCTCAGAGGACAAGTATATTTATTTAAAGTATTGTAAATAGACCAAAAGAGAAAAGTTGTTGAAAAGCAGAGTAAAAGAGATTGCTAGGAATAAAGAGCGTAAGAACAGGCACCCTGAGAGAAAGGAAGTGACCATCTAGCCCAATATCTTGTTGCTACCCGGTAGCTTATGCCTATGAGAAAGTGGAAGAGATAATCTTAGTATATAGTGATACTTCCCCAATAATCTCTCTGAGCACAAAGAAATCTGTGGCTCAGTTACTTAATTGGAGAGATTTGTAAAATCTCTCCAATTAAAAAATCTCTCTCTCAAAAAAAGAATTGATGTTGTTGCATTTAAAAGTGCTTGACAATTTTCCACCTGTGAATTTGTCTACTCTTTTTTGAGACAGTGTAAATTTTTGACATCCACAAGTCCTATGGCACACTGTTTCAGCTCAATTGCATATGGCGTGAAAAATAATTTAATTTTGTTTGTTTTAGTCATTGCCTGCATAGTTTTATTTGATGCCCATTTAAGTCAGTCTCAAATAGTCTAAAGCCCAGATCGCTCTGTGCCTATTTTAAAGTTTCTTCTTCCTTGCTACTCTCACTGGATTTTTCAAATGCAGCAGTTACCAGCTTTCTCATTATAGGTCATCAAATGTGACTGCTCAAGCAGTAAGACAGTACCAAATCTGTATAGCATTTTTTAATTTTCTGCTTTTAGCAGATAGTGGAAAATTACTCTGTTGATGACTTTACACAGGATAATGAATTTTCAGCCTTTAATGATGGCTGACAAGCCCAAACATTCTTGTAGCACCGAATAGGAAGATTCCTGTAGTATTTAGAAAACAGTGGAATATTGTGGTAGGTTAGCCATGGCCCACAGCCAAACTCCCACCCAGATACTCACTCACTCCACCCCAACCCCAGCAGGAAAAAGGGAGAAAATAGAACAGAAACAGGGATGAGAAAGCTCATGGGTCGAGATAAAGACAGGGAAATCACTTACCAATTACCATTGTGAGCAAAACAGACTCAACTTTGGGAAAATTAACATAATCCCATGACAAAAAACATAGCTTCGGCTAGTGAGAAGCAAAAAAGACAGATATTAAAGCCACACCTTTCCTCCCACCTTTCCCAGGCTCAACTCCTTCACTCCCAACTCCTCTACTTCCCTCAAGCAGCATGGGGCTGATAGAGGGGTGGTCAGTACATAGTGGTTCCTCTCTGCTGCTGCTCCTTCCTCCTCATGGTTTTCCTCTGCTGCAGCGTGGGGTCTCCAGAGACTGCGGTTCCTTCAGGCATACCCATCTGCTCTGGCATCTTCTCCATGGGCTGCAGCATGGATATCTGCTCCAGCATGGAGCTCCTCCTCCTCTGACCTTGGTGTTCCCTCTGCTGTTTCTCACTCTTTTTGTTCCCTCCTCCTCTCTCTGTCCAGCATTTCCTGCCCTTTCTTACACATGTTTTCCCAGAGACACCATCAGCTTTGCTGATGGGCTCAGCTGTGTTCTGCAGTGGGTCCGTCGCAGAGCCACTGACCTCTTCCCACAGAGGCCACCTCTGCAGCTCCTCTGCTGTCAAAACCCTGCCACCCACGCCCAATGCACACATGGGTATCACAGAAGAGAGGTGGGGACCGTAATGGCTGACAGCGGTGGGGGAGGCTGGGGGAGCCCAGGGAGCTCTCGGTGACACCTGGTGGGTACGCTGTGTTGTATGTCCTGTGATGGAACCACGGCCTCCGTGGCCTCTGTGAAACCATGGCCTCCATGTTCTGAGACCTTTCTGCAGCTTTTCACAGCCCGTCTTTCTCCTAGTTGTTATGAATAACTTTGTATCATCAGAAAAAAACTGGCCCTGATAATTGTTCCTGTTCATTTTGTCACTTCGCTCTAAAACCTGTCCTAGTGCCACATTCATTTGTATCAACTTCTTTGATTCATATCCCAGAATTAATGGTTTTGCATCTTCCCAATCTCCTCTTGTTGGTAGGCATGAAAGAAGTTACCTAGCTTTTCAGCAATCTTCCTGCAGGGCATCTTACTCTTCCTTTGGCCCCACCAACTGATAACAAAAATCCTCTGTTTCTGTTGCTCGGAGAAAGTTGCTTTCTCCAGAACTTTTTTGCATGCCTTTTAATGATTTTATGCTCTTCTCTATTTCCTATGTTTGGAAAGAATGTCAGTTTTGGAAGACTGCCTTTCTCCAGTCGCATGTGTGATCCTTTAGAAATGCTCTAACCAGAGTAGATCCTGACACCTGCCTTCCATCCCAACTCCCAGCTATATTGGCTGCTGTGATCTTTCAAATGTGAGAAGACTGAGGGAAAATAAAGACATAACTTGGCTTTGTTAAATTCCCTTTCCTTTATAGGTCACGTCTGGTTTTGTGCATGAGTCAGTCTGTCACAGATACCTTTAATAATGCCCTTTACAGCATTGAAGGGAACCCTCAGGCAGCCCAGGGCTGATATGCTCTAACAACTGGGGCTTTCTTTTTTTAATTAATTAAAAAAAAGGCCTAGTGCTCATAGGGATTATGTGCAGCTGTAATACAATCCACACTGAAAACACTCTTTAAAAGCACAATTACAGTAAAGAGGTTTACTCCAGATGAGTAACTCCTCATCTCTGATTTTGCAATGTACAGATTGCTGGACAAAATCTGTCTGTGAAGAATGGAATTTTAAATTAATAACAACTCCATTTTCTCTCCATATTTACAAAAAAAATTTGCACCAGTAGTCTTCCTTCATTTTAAGATATTCTTCCAGGTTATTTTAAAATACATCCTTGCATGGTCATCATACATTAAGAATGAACATTTGTTTTCTGGTACCATAGGGAAAAAAATATGTTCAGCTTGTTACAGTAGTTATAAAAATAGAGGACGGAAGTGTTAATGTGCCTGGGACTGTTATTGTGACATGCAAATACTCTGCAAATATGTCCAGGGATGTCTGGGGGTTTTTATTGCTCTAACAAGATAATTTTAAAAAAATCACACGCTTTTGTTTTTCTTTTTATACCTTTTTTATGTTAAATGTTTCTTTTATATGTAATCTTTTGTTGCTCTATTAATATATGCCTTTCTAATGAGAGGTGATTGCTTATCTTGTGGGTGTCCTGTGATAAAACTTTTCTCCATTTTCCTCATTTTGTGTAAACTGTAGAGCTAATTTTTCTTCCCCATATGCATTTTCTAGAGTTCTTGTAAATTAATGCATGCATCTTCAATGAGTTTGAGGAGCAAATGATATGTCATAACCCAATTTAGAATCAGTAGCATATGAATAACATATTGCTGTTAGCTGAAGTCCCATTAATTTTTGCATATAAAATGCAATTAAATATTATTGTTGTTGTTAGTGTTTTTGTCCAAGCTCTGTGCAAGGATTCTCAATGGTGCCAACAGACTATCATTAAAAGGCTATAAATAGATGTACTATAGCTTACTTACATAAATCACTGCACCACAGCTTCTTCCTAAATTTTTTCATTCAGTTAAAAGTATTATCCAGCCTGTCAAAGACATAAGTACGTTGTTGCATAGCATAGCATACATTAGCATTTTAAAGAAACGACTGGCTGAAGGTGAATTGGTTGACAGGTGTGAGCAGTGTGAATGAAGATACACCTAAGAGAAAAGGAAGTGGCAGCGCCATAGTGTAATACGTGCGGAATGCAAACACGGATGCAGTAGGTGAATCTCAGGAAAGTCTGATGACAGCTAAGTCAACTGCATATGTTTGGGATGCCTTAAAATGCAGACAGTTGTAAGATCTGCAAATTTTATGATATAGTTAGGGACATACTTAAAAAAAAGAATCAGGTCAGCTTGATGCATGTTGAAACTTTGGTAAGAATAAAAAGTGTATGTTATGAATATGTGTAGGAAAATAGCCATCCATTTTGAGGAAGAAGGTGACTTTTCTAGATTATGATAAAAATGTAGAAGTCATGTGATAAGCGTCTGTTAGTCATAGTGCTGATTTACAGTGATTTCCAGAAAAAGCATGCTATTGTTTTCCATACTGGTAGGGGTAAAATAAGTGATCAGAGTGTCAGTGACCAGATAAAAAAAATCCAACGCTATGAAAAGTGGATAAGGACTTCAACCCTTTTGGGATCTTACATAAGCAATGAGGCAGGACAACTAGACTAACTGTGGACTATGGAGAGCCATGAGAGATGGGGTGAACTTGTAAGAGATGGAGGGAGCTGAAGGAGTGGCCGCAACGTGTGCCACTACTGAAAGTAGATTGAAAGTTTTCAAAAGAGATTCATTATCCTTTTAACCCCCAAAATCACATTAAAATGTGGTCCTGTTCACTGACATCACTGTTAAAATCAAGAAAGCCCTAACAGCATGCACCGAAGGATTTTTATCCTCTACAGGTATCAGCAGATGCCCTGAAGATGACTCTGATCCTGACGGAGCATTGTAGGCGATCCCTCAAACCCTGTTTCAGAAAACTTCGAGTTGATCATGAATTGATCTAGTTCAGCGGTACTTCTCAGATTTAAAAACACGTTAACATATGAAATCCTCACTGAAAATGATTATAAGACATTCAGAAAACTCTCTTTAAATCATCATAAACAGCTGTGGTGCAGGGGCAAAGTGGAAAAAGATGTAATGTGCACACACAGCAGACTTCAAAACCGCCTTACTCGGGCTGTGGTTTCAGATCTGGAAAGGCCGTTGCTGGTATAGCCTGGGTACCTTTGCTATGTGGAGGAAGTGCCAACCGTTTAGTCCATGAAAGTACTCGACCAGAGTTCTCCCAACTAGCGTCTGGTACTCATTTCTGCATCCTCCTCCTGTCAGCTTATGTAGCCTCTTTGTCCTCATAGCCCCTCTTCAAAGGGCATTCTTCCACCTCCTCTTCTGGGAGCTGAATTCATGAAGAGATTTACCATGAAATAGTAATTTTGAAGCAAGTTTAGTTTCTTTAACACTCATGAAAAATCTGATACAAGATCAGCATATGGTTCAGTCACTGTCTTTGTCTAGCGTATCACATTTCTTACAGTTAGAGAAGAGCTCCATTGCTACTGGGTTCAAAGAAAGAACCATTGCCAAAACTCTTCCGTCTCTTCTTGAGCATAAACATAGACTCTACTTACCATTGTCGTCTTTTAAAAGTGACTCACTGCCTTCCTCCCTTTCCAGATGTAATATCTGAAACTTTCTTTCATAAATTAAACTCTTTCCCCTAAAAATACCACAACAACCAGTCATTTACCTGCGATGAGACACATTTTCACCGAGAGGAAGAAACAGTGGGTAGTGTAACTGAAAATCTAGCATTAGTTGACAAGTCGACTTTATTATTTCTGAAATACACAAAGTTACTTGCAGTTCTCCAGTACAGTGGCTTATCTTAAATGATGCTGGAATTTCAACCTGTTACTATGGGTAGGTAATAAGACACATTTTTAAGAAGTACGAAAGAAAATAAAATTACTGGTATGATATGATGCAAGGTTTTAATTCCATGGAAATGTGTGCTTGAGTTGGTCAGGTGCTTAGCTTAGCTTTAATGAATGAGTCAGTTTCTTGGTCTGAAAAGCCCACATATTAAAAAAAAAAATTAAATTGCCCTCTAAAGAGGTTTTTATTTTGTGAGGTACATTTGGCGTTGGGAACATTCTGGCATCAGCTGCAGGGTGAGCACAGCGACAGCTACTTCTGAGTCACTGCCTGTGTTAACACGGATGCAGGGTTGTTTACCCCTCAGTGAAAGATGCGCTGTTGAGCAAATTAGCAAATGGCACTGCGAGGGCTGCTGTAACCCCACTGTATCCGTCGCTTTGTGGTAATTATAACTGGTGCAGTGTTGCCATTCTGTGCCCATTGCCACACGTTCCCATCTGTCTCGTGTCCAATACTTCTATGCAGGGCAAGACCTATGCAGGAGAATATGCTCGTAAGTGTTCTTCATTCAGAAAAAAGGATGATTTCAGCTTTTCAACTGTAGAGCTGTGTTGTTGGGTTAATTGCTTTTTTCAAAAGGACTAGACGTGATGTAAGATAACTTATATTGAATGTTACATAGCATCCATTGTTGAATACACTGTATTATTGAAAAGAAAATATTTTTATATAAATATATATATGAAAAAGAATATTATTGTACGAATTACAGCAGAATAAGAAGATGGCATGCTAGGCTTTCGTTAATTTGTGTTTTGATTTCATGTTAATTTCATTATGCTAGTCTTAGCTTTAAGAAGGTTGAAAAATACAAATTTAAGGCATTCTGTCATATCTGTGCCCTTTGAACTTGTAAGTTGGTATACAGTACTTAATTTTGTAAATCACAAATAGAACAAAGTTAGGCACTTGTTCAGAAAGGTATCTCCAGTCATGCCTTAAACACACTGAAGTTACCCACTCTTGTAAGTCATGTTGGGTGAATTCAAGTGCCTGTTGATACAGAATGTAAGTGCATATAAAAAGAAATAGTAAAAGTTTTAAAGGATTAGGCTGTGTTGTGTAGCTTGCCTGCTTCGTCTTTTTGGAAGTATATTAAAATGTTAAAAATCAATCATAAGAAAGCTACTTTCCCTCCACCATTGAAAGCAAAATATTAATTTAGTTGATTCTAGACCAGCTAGTTGCTCTCAACCACGAGAAAAAGAAAAAAAAAAAAAAGGGGAAAAAAGAAAGGAATAGAAAAGCATTCAATTTAATCCATTCTTAATATTTAATACCTTGTTATCATGAATACAAATTGGTAATAGAGTAATTTTAAATAAATGCAAGAGCATCTGAAATTTCGCTTAGATGAAAGGGGATACTGAAAAATTTTAAAAATAAGAAAAATATTTTTTAACTTTTTGGCAAATTAAATTAGCCTTGAAAAGAGACACGTTACTATAAGTTTAACAATAATTAAAAAGAAGCATAAAGTATTTTTTTAACTGTATAGAAATGAACTGATTTGTCTTTTTCAGAGTAAGTTCATATCCAGGAACTATGCCATGTGATTCCACATAGTAAATGTAGTAAAGAATTTTTTTTATGCTTCTGCATTCGTTGTGGAAGAAAGGAGTTTCCCATGTTGATGGATGACTCATTACAGCATTTATCTCAAGGTGAAGTGTGAGGAGGAGAGGTCAAGGAATAGATAGGCTAAATAAAATAAGCGGTAATAAATCCTCATATCTGTGTTTTTAGCAGAGAGATCTAAAGAAACTCAGGAATGAAACAGCTGAAATGCTGCTGCTACCTCTTGTGTGGAGTCTCTCACCAAGAATGGTGCTGATACTGCAGGATAGGAGGGAGGCAACTGTGATGCCAATTTTGGCAGAGCTCCAGGAGAGACCGGAGGACTACAAACTTAGAAACCCAATGTCTGTTTTGGGCATATTAGTGCAAGTAGAATATAAGATCAGTGCACATTTGGGTGAGGGTGAGGTATGGAAGAAGAGTCAAGACAGCTTTTATAGAGAAAAAACTAAGAATTATCTGAAGGTTTTGGCAATCCTGTGGGTGAGAATGATCCACCTGATATGGGCTGCCTGGATTTCTGGAAGACAAGATCCCTCACAAAAGGGTCTTGAAGAAAATAAGCGGTCATGAGGCAGGACAAATGTCTTTGCATGATCAAATATTTTGAATTTGATTAGTTCTCACAATTGAGAAATTTTTTAAAAACGTATTTTTTTAAAAATTCCCTCATATATCCCTTTCATTTTCTTTTATGCTCAGATTATTTTTAAAGTAGCTTTCCACATTGCTCCAAAAAGCAAAGATGTGAGTGAAAGTTGCTTATCAACCATAAAATATGTACAAGTCCCAGAAACAATAATTTGTTGTTGGAGTACGTTCCACCAGTCTGCAGAGTGTTATTCACAGAAGTGCTTTAGCATTGCATAGTACACCATAGTATGGCGATCTGTCAGCTTTTACAGTGAGCTTTATGCTACCAAAAGTAAATCTAAATAAATTGGATTTGTTATGTAAGATATTTTTAGATCTCTATTCATGTATAAAATAAAGCCTGAGTATGCAAGTATACAGATGGTAGTTTATGCACATTTCTAGAACATGAAAAGAATACTGAAAGAGTAATTTTACTGGAATTCATAAGGTGCGGGTTTGCTGGTGTTTTTCTCCCTTTACTGTAGCCAGATACATTTGTTTATGAAATAACATGGATATGGAGGGTAGGGGCAGTTGTTACTGTAAAATTAACAGCAGGCATTTTCCTTGCTTCTTCACGAAAATGTTTCTGGCTAGTGTTTGAAAATAACAACTATGTTTACTGCTACATCTTACAGTGTAGCTTGGGCCCCAGCTTTTGGTGTAGCTCCATGCTTTCTTGTTGACCATTTTAAAAAAAAGCAAAACCATCAGATTTAGGTAATTGAAGGTATTTTAAATCTGGCCAGCTAGCACAGCCATTTTTCCTTTCTGTCTCCTGTATCACACTGAAGAAACATGATTTCCAGTTCCTCCTGGGCCGTATTTTGTTCCTTTCTGTTTACTCCCTTCTTCTGCACTGGAAGCAGAAACATGATAATACCGTATTGCATACACCGTTGGATTTCTGTACCACTTGAATGAAAAAAGTACTTCTGGGGAGTCATCCTTTCAATGTGCTGCTGTTAGATACTAAAAACAAGCATTTGAAGAATGCTAATGGGAAATGTGCTGGAAGACACAAGGTGACTGGTCTGAGTGGCTATTACTCTCCTCAATCCAACGAATTTTGCCCTGCTGGAAGAGCTGTAAGTTTGCCAAAGAAAGGTGGACCAGTTGCACTGAAACAGCTCTCAGTATTTCAGCATACAGTCTCAGACTAAAGCACCAGGCTTCTTTGGAGACTACACAAGGAAAAGGGTACAGGAGAATAGCAGAAGGACTGTTATCACACCAGACAGATAAGATGCATACCTTTATCTGTCAAGTGTTAAATAAGAATTGCCTTGTGTATGTGCAGTGTCATTCTTTGAACAGCAGTTGTTACGAGCTAAGGGATGAGCTTTTGCAATGAAAGTTTCTGTTGACTCGCCCAAATATGAAACAACCTTTTGCCCCCAAATAATTTATAGAATTTGCTCGTTGCATGGGCTGCTATCTGTACAGGAGTAGGTGTAGCTGCAAAGGCTTAACCTTGCTGGATCATTGAGTTTATTCAAACTTTAAACCACACTTGGTATGACGGAGCATGACTCATATAGGTCCTTGGGTGGAATAGCTTCCAGTCTCAAAAAAATTTGAGTTTTATTTACAGCACAGTTAACTTATTTAGAATAAGTTAACTCTTAGTTAACTTATTTAGAAGTTAACTTATTTAGAATAAGTTAACTCTTCAACCAAGGAAAACTCAAAATTGCTGATGAAACAGAGGAAATACCAAGACTTGAAAGTGAACCTCTCATTGAATCCTTGCAGGGCAGAGTTTCCTTCAGCCTTGTTCTAGAAAGCCCTTCTAGTTCAACAGCTTGCAGTGACTTCCAGCATGGAAACAACCTCAGCAAGTCCCTTCTGGGTCTCTAGGAAATCTTCCTGTCACCTTCATGCTTGGTTGACGGTCTACTCTGCAGAAGTCCGTTGCACTGCCGCAGGGTAATATCCTGTTTCTTCGTGCTCTCTCCCTGCTTGCTCCATCCTGTCTTCTGAAAGGTTCTTTTTTCTGCACCTCTCAGTGGCTCTCGTTTAGATGGATTCTCTTGACTCAGAGTGCAGCATTTGGAGAATAGCATTTGGTTTTCCTTTCTTCCCTTCCAGTCATGCCCCTTGGGGGAAAAAAAAAAATACTGAGATTGTAAACTGCAAACAAGCAAGTTCTTCAATGACCCAAACCGAATATATAGGGCACTTTTCTATAGGAAGGCCCTGATTCATCAGAGCACGTCAGTGTATTTAGCACATATTCTGTGGATTCTTGGCAGGACTTAGCATTTGCATGTTGCTAAGCTGTGCTGGATGTGGCAATGCAAGTGCTGCTGAATACAGCTATGAGGCTGTCATGGGGAGGACGACCATTTTAAGGTGTGCCGTGGAGGCTTTACCAAATCAGAATTGAAAAGGAAATTGACTCCCTTTGGCTTATTAATGACAATAGTGTGCTAATAAAAATCAAAAAGTATATTTTATAGCATTTCTTGCTACCAGTGGCTGAAAACATGCAGAAGCCTCTTTTTTCTGCCATTTTCTTCAAAATTATATAGTGTAAATGGTGGGAACAGCAATGCTAGTGAGAAAAAGAAGTACATATTCTGTAACCTTTGCTAATATCATGCAGAAAGAGTTTTTAAGGAGTAAAAAAATTTCACCAAGAGGACTGGAACAGGAGCCAAATATGAAAATAAGCATCCCATTACACTAAAGATGCAAATTTTAAGTTCTGCCTCCCTTTTCAGGAATGATGGTTCCTGTATGCTAAATAGTCAGCAGTATGTGCCTGTATTGCTGAGGTTTCAGTGATAAATAATAAATTATGATCTTGTGAATTACATGGTAAAATTTTATCAGTTATTATATATACTCAGAAAAGGGTGTGTCTTCAAAATTACCTTCTGGTTTCCTTTAATTTTATCTCTTTGGATAGCAACACAATCCTCATTGTCAACATGTTTTTCTAATGGATAGATGTGTTAATCCATGTTTAAAATGTGGAGTTTCAAAATTAATCAAATGAAATAAAGGCATGGAGTATATTGATGATGTATGCTGGCAATTATCAAAAAGGATTTTAGGTAAAGAAGTCAGAAACCATTTCCAAATTTCTCAAAAGCTTGGAAGTTATTTAACTGCAGTAATCATAGAACAGGTTTAATTCCTCCACATCATATTTGCCATTAGAAATAACGCTGCCAATATCAATCACCAATTCAATCAACGCTGCCAATTCAATCAACGCTGCCAATATCAATCAAAGCAGCTTTGGTGTTTGTTTTTGTAGTGTATTTAATTCATATTCACATGTACAAATGTGCTGGCATCAGTGTGTAAACTGGGATTCCAAAACAATAGAAATAAAACGTGGAATTGGTAAGAGTTAGACCCTTTTAAAACCCCTCAACATGTGAGGCTTTTAGATAGCCACGAGTCTGGACAAGTGGCTATCTTGTCTGGACATAAAGTCTGGACATAATCCCACAAGAGGACAAACTGGAACCCAGCTTTCCCTGTGTTGAAGGACATTTGCCGTATGTCTCCACTGGATTGTGCCTCCCGTGAGAGAGAAAGAGGGAGCGCAGCAGCCCTTGTGCAGGAGCCCGGGGATCGGGGAATTCACCCGGAGCGCTGCGGAGACAGGAAATAGAGTACATGCTTCAGTGATTGCTAAATCGTTTCATTTTGGAGTGGATTAGCTTCACCTGAAAAGGCTGCTAGGGCTCTACCTCCAAAATAACTTCATACTCACTGATAAGCATTTTTCCTTGGGGATAGGAAGAGAGAGGAGGTCTCTTTTGGCAAAGGACTGTTTTGAACATTGGTCACTCACGGAGCGCAGCGTCTAACCCCTGGATCTCCTGCTAAAACATGAAAACTTATGGAGCTGACACCCTGTTTCTGCAGTGCTGGAAGCTATGGCTCTGTACTGAGCCTGTGCTAGCAGCTGCAGGTAGCAGGGGACCGCGGTGGTGAGCTGCAGGGTGGGCGTCGTGAATCGCCACGTGCCAGTCAAAGCTGCCTCCAGCCTACCATGAGGAGCATGAAAACAACCATGGAAAAACTGCTTTGAGTACAAAAACTTACCCATTGAGCATGTTATCTAATCAGAGGCCCCTGGTGCCCCTGCCCAAACGTGGTTCAGAAAGAAACAGGCAGCTGCTGGAGGCCAGAAGCAAGCTGCTGGGTGTGGAGAACTCTCTGCATCAAAAGAGGGTACCTACACCCCGAGGGGCTCCGGCCCATGGACAACCCACGCTGGAGCAGGGACACACCTGAGAGCACTGCAGCCCATCAGTGTCCCAGGCTGGAGCGGGGACACTGAGGAGAAGGGCAGCAGAAACCATTAAGCATGGAACAGCAGAAGTGGTTAAGCACAGAGTGGCAGAAACGATCACAGATACCAGGTCAACTTCCCACACTGCCTATCGCCTTGCCACAGGAGTTTTGATGGACTGAGTATAATCCACAGCAAAAATAAGGAAAATTGGGATTGGGAAGTATGGAGGATAGATTGTGTGCGTGCTTGTCTCAGTGTTTATTTTCTTTTTTTTTTTTCAAAACTGTAATCAGCAATGAGAGGCTTATTTTTGTTTACAATAAATTCATTAACATTCCCAGACTCTAGACTGTTTTTCCCACAACAGAGTCCCAAGCAAATAAAGGTGCCTCCTTGCAGCCCAGAGCTAAGCACCTGGTGGCTCTGAGTCCAGAATCGTAAGCAACACCCTTTTCTGGGCATTTCCTACTTACGTGGCCTCCCCTTTCAGCTCTAATTTTTCTCAGTCACATTTTTAGGATTCTGATTTTCTCTCTGCATTGCACACACAATCTTAGTGCCTGTCCTCTTGGGATCTGCTTTCCCTAGGGGACAAGGCATGGGAAAGTCTGGTATTTACTACCCCAGTCTTTCTGTGGGTTAAGCTTGAGTTTCTGCGTGCATCCTTGCATGCCTAAATACCGCTGGAACCTACCATAGAAAACACTTTGGAAATTGTACACACAGTAACATGGAAAATGTTGTTTAGGCATTTTAGAAAATAAAACAAGATAATTCTGAAAGCTTTAACCCTTGCTATGATTTATGCTAAATTTTGTTTTGTGAAGTTAGACCTAGTTCATTAATAGTTTATCATATATCTGCCATACAGTAAGTTACTGGGTTTTCTCCTGATCAGGTTCCTCAAAATAAAGATAACTGGGTTTCAATACTCTGTTTTTCTTGTTTGTTTTCCAGTGGGAGCAAAGTTTTTCATTTGAAATTTTCTATATTTAGTGAATAGTGAATATAATCGTTAAAGAGCAAGGGGGAGATTTCTACAAGATACATATACTGTGAATAAGCAAAAGAGAAACTTTCATTCCCGAGATAGAGATATAATACAAGTCATTCTTCTTCCCTTTTATTTAGACCATTGTAAGGAAACAAAAGGTCTGCTTATGAGTGCAGTAACAGTGTATACCCTCCAGACGTCTGCCTGTTCTTTGATTTCTACCTAGGGTGAGTCAGCTTCCTCTGTCTTCAAGGCTAGGAAGTGAGCTGCTGAATGAACGGTGACACTTACTGCTGCTCGGAAAAAAGGTGTTAAAATATACAGCTTCCGTCATTAAAATTTATCATCGCTGTTTCACAAGAAGTAGGACAGATCCTCACTGTAGGTTTACTTTTCATTCATATGTAGATGAAATAAATTTCTTGAATTAACTTCTGCTTGAATAAACTTCTCCCTCCATTTCAATAGGCTGTTGTATGGGCCAAACCTATGGTTACCTGCCTCTACTCTTGACTAATCTAATGCGGAGGTTGAGTGTTTTGATTCATTTTTATTGCTGTCTTGCCCTGCTTCTGACCGCTGTGTCTGACCCACTTCGAAGTGTTTATGAGCTCCTGAGAGCAGTTGGGTGACTGATCCTGGGTTTTGATCCTTCTTCTGTGTGGTGACTAACATTTGATCACACAAATGTGTGGTATCTGTATGGTATCTGACAAAATATTGGAAAATTATGAGTGAAATACAGAAAGAAATCCATTCTTGCATGCTTAGTTGGTATTCTGTAAGCAGACTGCTAAAACATCAGCAGGCAAAGTCTGAGGTAAAAACAACCAGTTTCACGCTAACTAGAAGAGCATGGAGGAGCTATGCTGTCAATGTGCTTCAGACATGATCCTCTAACTTAAGTGCAATGCTGTGCCTTAGATATGCTTTTGGGTTTGCTTTGGATTTGATGCTTTCAACCACAAGGTTTGACTCTAAACTGGGCAGCTGAACAGGAAACCTGTCTTTGGGTAAAGGGCTGCATAGATACCTTTCAAGCAGTACTCTCCAATAACTTCCCTGACATGTCCCATGCATGATTTGGAAGAAGGAAAAGACGTGAAGAGAGAGCTGTGTATGGTTTTGTTCATTTCTAGTGAAAAAATAACCTAAAACTCTTCTCATCAAAATGTGAAATGAGATGTACTGGAGTTAAAGGGTTTAGTGTTTAAAAGAATTGTATTGAGCAAATGTCAGCATTGTAATACTTCACCATTATTAACGGTTGATATAGTAATAACCATGTTAATGTCATCAAACAGATTCTTTGCAAAATGCTGCTTCTGTCTCTTCAGCAGTGGTCGTGAGATATATAAAACTTAAAGCAAGAGTTAATAGGATCAGACTGAAGCAAGCCTTGAAATTGTGTCAATTAATGAAGCAGCTCTGGCTGTGTATGTTGTTATGTTCTGGTTTTACTCTATTGTTTTGCTGTTTGATGACTCGGCTCTTGAACAGCCGCAAGATAGGCACGGATTCTGAAGGTGTAGTGAACCTCATTTGCAAAATTAGTCATAGACAGCCTGCATATGCAAACTGTAGTCTATGCATAAACATTAAGCATCCCCTAAGTTCCTTGAAGGAATTTGTCTTTGCCAAATACGTGGTGAGCCTGTGCATTTAAATGAGCTTTCAGACCCATACACTGAAACCGTTGCAGCGAAGCGGTGCTTTCAGGTAGCTTTAGTGTTACTTGGAGATGAAGGTGACCGGCTAGATGTTAACTGCACATTCGCAGAGTTATTCAGCAGCAAATGAGCTGGGCACACTGAGGGTGCAGAATGGTGCGTATTTAGCCTGAAAACCAATACGTGTATTTCTGTCGAAAGCCTGGGTCGGTTGTACCGTTCTTGCTAAGTGAGCAGGTCATGCCACAGCTGTTTTGCCATTACAAAATGATTTGAAGACACCGTGCCCCCTCCTGGAGGCTTGGCTGGAGCTCAGGGCCAGAGCAGGGAGGGCACGGGGGACAGACCCTGTCTGGCCCCTCCAGTGGGAGCTGCTTTTCAAGCTGTGGCTCTGCTGCTTGGCCTGGCCTCAGCTACAGCTCCCGTGAAACCGCCGCCATGCCTGTGCCTGGCCACAGGCCCTTGGTCCAGCCTCAGCCCCAGTCCCCGACCTGCGACTGACTTCCCGGGCCTCCCTGGGCCCCACCCTGGCCCGCCCTGGCCCAGTCCCAGCTCCCCCGTGGACGTGTCTCATCACCATGGGCTGGGCTGGTGACCCGGGCCCTTGGTGGCCACCCCGGGCCTGCCCCACTCGCCTGGCCGTGGGGCTGGGCCCTGCCCCAGTGGCAGCCCCCACTCGGGGCTCCCTTTCTCACTGGTGCTCCGGGACACCTACAACTTGTCTTCTGCAAAACATCTTCGTGAGGGAGTTTGCATCCCGTGGCTGGTGAAGCAGCAAGGACCGAGAGGATGGTGCTCTCATTCTGCTTGTGTGCATTGATTTTCTGGTTTTGATATTGGCTCCTGGCATTGCCAGCCTTGAAATTTCACCTACAGGATCATGAAGATAAAAACTCTTATGGTGCTGTGCTTGGGGGATTTGAAAAAACTCATTTTCCACAGGGAAAAAAAAAAAAAAGCGTGGATGAATGTTGCTATCAATGGGGAGCCCTTTAGGAGGCTGTTAATGAGCAGACGAGAGTTCAATAATTCTGTCATCAGAAAAGATGTCAGCTGTGGCGTAAAGCCTGTACTAGCCACGAGCGAAAACAAAAGCGGCAATTAAATATGTAAAAAAAAAGGTTCAATATGACAAAAGTTGTGATATGTAGGAGACTTCTAGATGTCAGGAAAAATCCTTGCCTGTTTTTGCCAAGGCCGATGACAGCATTTTGGAAGTATTCCAGGAAAAAAGCCATCCTAACAAAGGAAGGGGCTGCCACTAGATAGGAAGAGTATAAACAATCAGTATGAAATAAGGTGCTTCTATGATGGTTTTGTATTTGGAAAGAAATAGATTGATGTACTCAACAACTCTGTAGGAAATCGAGTCATATGAAAATGTTTTTCAGTTTTGAATGGGGAACAGGTGTGGGTTAATAACTTTCCAAAAGCAGTAGATTTCAGTAAGATGTTTCATGTGATGATGCTGGGCATCCTGATTAAAAGTACTGACGCTGGTTCCCATCAAAAGAGCACAGTCTAATGGATTTTGAGTGGGGTAACTGGAAGTTGTCAGTGGAGATCTTCAATGAATTGACATGTGTGTCGTGTTGTGCAAGAACCAGTTCTCATCCTTTATGCTATTATGTATTTTTTATTAATGATCTAGGAGACACGTGAAGAAAATCACAGACAGTCATTTTTAAGGAAAAGCCAAATACTGGTCTGTTAGTAAATAGAGTAATACAAAATGCTTTATAAACTATATTCATCAAGACAAGGTACACCGTTGTAATAACTGTCTGGAAAGCCATAATTCTAAAAGCAAAAGGTATGGGTCATAGCTAGAAAATTGGAAGCCTGCAACTTTGAAAAATATTTTGGAGACACAGCAGACAGGGAACTCCTGAGATGTTACAGCAGAAAGTTGCACAGTGTAAATCATGGACGTATTGAGGCGAATAGGGCAGGACAGTATGTGTGTGTATGTCTTTGTTTACTGGAGCACGATGTTAGGATTTGTGTTAAATGAACTTTCAAAAAATGTTTGAAGGTTGTTGAGGGTTTAGAGAACAGAGTGTAGAAAATACTTATGGGCAGAAGAGTTATGGAGTTAAGTCTGTTTACCTGATCAAAAGGAAAATTAAGTTATCTGATCAGTGTTTAACTTTACCGAGAAAAGAGTGTGGACGTTAATCTTGAGCTGAGAAAGATATAACAGGACCAAGACTTCAAAGTAAGAAATACAGAACACATTTTTAACAGTTTTTAACAGTTCAGCTGATTAACCACTAGAACAAACAGCTAAGGAGTTGATGAATTCTCCATCTCTTAATGTCTCTGTAATCAAGACTGAATACTTTTCTTGGTATGTATGAGTAAAATGCAATTTATTGGTGTCAGTACAAGTAATAAGGTTGGTGGAGGTTACTAACGTAGGCTAAATTTAAGGGGATAATAGCACCTAATTTTTAAAAACCATCTCCCCTCCCAGTCAGGAGTCCAAGTCAGCTTTAAGAAAAAACAATTTACAGTTGTTTATCCCAGTAGGTTTATTTAAGAGAATGTGCATGAGGTCTGGGTAAACAGTACCATAATTTGCCAAACAAGTACCCTCGTGATCACCATCTCTATCAGCCACATGGCTGATTCAGCATTGTGTGATCAGGAATCACAAAATTCCTTTCTTGTAGGTTATTTCTTGGTACATTTCAAGGACAGCTGAAAATTTTATTTTATAGATGTCTGTTTGTAAACTTTGTTGTGAAGCTGGATGCATGTATAGGCTAATTGCTTCTAGAGCTCTTACTGCTGACGTTTTGACTTGGTTTGTGAAACTTGCTAAATAGAAGATCAGACATATGCCACAGGAATCTGAAAACAAAGCCCAGCCCACAGAAAAGTAGAATTCAATATTCAGTGCCCTAAATGACATTGTAAGGGACAAAAATATCCCTATATGGGATTATAGGGACAGAAATGTCCCTGTATGACTTCATTGATCTACGTATATGTAGTTTTTCTGCAGACTTCTTCAACATCAGAAGCTCAACAACAAAGATGGACATTTCTTCCAGTAAGATGAAAATTTGGACCTACAGTTCCCTCCATAGACAACAGAGAGAGAGAGAGAGACTTGCCCCCTATGGGAGTTCAGTATCAGATTCTGTGAATTGCCTTGAAGGACAGTTTCTCTCCATTGAGAGTCAGGCACTAAGCTAATTTTAATGTAGTGAGCCCTATCAGAATACCTTTGTTTCTCCATGATGACACTCTGTTGTCTATATTATTCAAGAGATCAGACTAGATGGAAGAGTATTTGGCCTTTGAATCTATAAATTCTTAGAATTATTTATCCTTTGGTAAAGCGAAAAGTTGATAGTCATGTGATCTTGTACAAATGAGTGAATCAGAATTGGTAGTTTACATAACAAAACAGGAATGAGCAAATAAATGAAGCGTTATTGCCTCAGGCCAAGAAGACTTTGATTTGTGAAATATGCACTTAAGAAAATGTACTGTACCAAGCATTTGAGGATATTTTGGCTTGCTTACTGCGTAACAACGACATGACCTCCATCGTGCAAGATATCGCAAATGCAATTGCCACCTTGCAAAAACCAACGCAGTTCTATGATCTTTAACTGATATATGCTAACTTACTCTAGCTGAACAAACATCCTTAACAAGCTTTAGGGGAGTGATGAGTAACTGTCAATGACTGCTAAAGTCATCTGTATATTCTAGGGAAAATTCTGACAAGGAAATCAACTTGGATGTGAGTCTGAGAGAGCAGGAAATCAAGAAACAGTTTGACAGATAACACTGAAAATCCTCAGTTCAAGAATCCAGGGAGAATGACTACTTGCTAGCCATCTTCTGGGATCCAGATGTACATGTTCTGAGAAGAGAGGAGTACTTAACCCTATAGTATTGAAAGACACTATAATGTTGTATTCAGTATGGATTGTGTGCTCTGTCTTTTAGCCCTAGGACTTAAAGATCTCAGCTACAAGTGATCTGAGTGTGAGGGGAAAGCATAGCCCCAGAGAACATGAACAGTCAGGAAATAGTTGGTCTTGTGCGCATGAATCACATGTACTGGCTGTAAGGTCATGTTGGTAATATTTCAGGGAAAGACATTTGTGAGGGGATTTTCATTATTGCCATAGCACCGCAGTTTCTCTTTCACCAGAAGCGGGTGCTGTTATTTTTAGTCTGCAGACTTTTAAATTCTGCATCTTGAACTGCATTCAGAATTACTTTGGCTTTTTTCTTACAGACTGTAGCTCTGAGCGTGGCTTCTCTGTCTACTACAAATAGACAAGCGTTTTGTCTCAAAGTCAGCATCTTGTGTGTCAGTTCATCTAGGTTTTGATGTGTAGATTTTCTATCTTTTTGAGAGAATAGTACAGAATATATTATCAAATAAAAAGCCATCATAAGCAGCAGTCTTGATTTGCTGTGTTCCTCACACTGTTCCAGTCTGCAGACATTTCAGTGCACAACATCAGGCACTACAATCTAATTAGTAACTGGTTTTGATCCTTCCACTATGCTCTTTTTAGCCACCAGAGATGACAAAACATGAAGGAAGAGGTGTTCTTGAACGCTTTGCATTTCTTAGGACCTTTTAGCAGAAAGAGAGGGAACAAAGTATTTGTAACCATTTTGTATTTGGCTAGCTGATCAGCCCAGCCACGGTCTTCATAAGTAGTTGAGATTCAGCTTCTTTCACAGTTGCCTTCTAGTGAAAGAAACCAAAATTAACAATCTGCGTGAAATGTAATATGTGACTTGATAACGTGTTATCACACAAGTGGTAACTTCAGGATTGAAATGTGAGCACTCGCAGCCTGCTTGATGGAGAGGGTGGCTGAAGTGTTTAGGTGTAGCTGGGCATGGCAGGATATTTTGCAGTGTGCTTCACCTGTTGCAGTTCTCTAAAGCCACCTCTGGCTGTAACCTTATCTTCTGTACAGTGGAAATGGAGGAAGGAAAACATTCTTTGGAGGGCAGTTCTGGTGTGGTGACAGCTTCAACAGTGGTAGCTGACTTTACGCTGCTTTCTACAAAAACTTTTCCTATTGCTTTTTCTATTGCTTTCTTGAAAACTTCTGTTGCTTTTATCTTTGACCTTTTGCCAGCCTCTCTGGGTTTCAAAGACATAAGCAGTAACCTGGACATTGAGTGTCTGCCTCACTGCGTGTCTGGAATCATAACGGAGTCATAGGAAGATAGTGAGCTAGCTGGCATTTACTAGCCATGGTACAACAGGAGCACAGTGAGGTAAAATTGGAGCCAAGAGCACTCACCTCTTTGTTAATTATATAATGATAATTATTAACAAATGCTGACCTGTCCTGTACATCACAAAACAGCAACTTTTTGTTAGATAAAGAGCAACTTGCAAGAGTAAGCTTTCATTATGGAAAAAAATCCATTGGTTTTTCAGGCATTCTTTATAAGTTACCAAAATACCTCCACCAAAGACCAGTGGATTACATTAGAAATGAAAGTACATCGACCTCTTGGATGCGTACTTGCTGAAATGCCTAAGCATACTAAATTAATCTTGCATTTAAGAAATAAAGCCACATTAACATTTTGATGAAAAGTCAATTGTATATATTCTTCTCAGCTAGAATGTGTGAAATCTGAGATGCTAGCAGTAGGAAAACAGTACATCTTTTATTCTTGCCTCCTTTAGTCAGGCTAGAGACAGATATGCTTTACCTTGAGCATTTATTTCATAACTCATCTTACTGTTTATGTGATATGTCTTAGTATGCAAAATAAAGAGCAGTCCAGACATATCTGTATCAAAATTATGTTTAGATCTCACCAAAGTGAAAAAAAAAAAAATTAGTTCAATATTATTTAGCAACAAAGCAAGATTCTGTCTTGATTCATTGAGATAGAGTTTTTTTACAAAGTGTGTGCAGGATCAGTTTCACAGGGACTCATGTTAGTTAATGCTATGCTTACAGGTACACAAATGCTATGGGGAATGGGAATACATTTACGTTATACGTTACAGAGATAGATAGCCAAGGTAGCTGCAAATACCAGAGAGTCTATAGCCCTGTTATTGCCATGCTCTACTCAAGGTCATTAGACCTGAACAGGAATAATTATCCTAGGCTGAGCATTGGATTAGTGGTTACACTTCTTCTGGTACTTTCATGAATAGAACTGCAAACTCTGCAGAAATACACATTGTGAACCAAAGAGAATGCATCACTGTGAGTAACACCTGCAGACCATGCACACACGTTTTGAGGTCATCGTCTTTTCTGGCACAGCTGTTTCTCTGTCTGACTCCATCATGGGCTTTCACAGCTGCCTTCCCCCTCCTCACTGGTTCAGGGTTCTGGTTTTTGTGCTTAGCCAGAATTAGCCTCTCTCCTCTGCCTACGAGAAAATGGGAAAATCTTGTTCAGTTTTGAGGTGGAGTATGATCAAAGCAGGAAGGGGTTTTTGCAGAGTTCTAGCTATTCCCTTGTTGATTCAGTTTTCCAGAGAAGTCGGAATTCAATGAAAAGCTGTCACAGGTAAAATGGGCAAAATTAAAATGTACTGACACAAGGGAGCTTCACAAGGAGAAGACCATGAGCATAATACCAACAAAAGATAAGGAAAAATATGTAGTTTTTTTTAAAAAGTATTCAATTTCCTTTTAGGTTAATACTTTCAAAAAACTTTAGTTTGTCAAGTGCTGTATTAAAGTAAGGGGAGAGTACGTATCAAAATAGTCTGCAAAAGTCCGACATTTTCAGTATGTTCTGTTGCCTGATTTTATCTTTTCATTTTCAGTCTAACAACTGCTAAAACTATAACTAAATATTTCAAATACATTAAAGAAAAAAAATTTAGCCTACTCTTGCCTGAATTAGACTGCATTTCCCTGAAGTCCTCTGAACAGTCCTTGAAACTCTTGCTTTATTTGCTAATCCATATTTCCTACATCCTACTCAGATATTGAATAGATTACTGTACATAACTTCGTCAGATGTTAAGTTTAGGTTAAGGTTTTTCTAATATACACAAAACCTTGAAGAAGTTAGATATTACTTGGAAATGTGTGTATACCTCTGTCAAGTTCTTCAAGGAACTGATTACTTTTGGAGGCTGTACGAGGCAAATGCCTGAGTGCAAGCCTCATCGAAATGTTCTAGGGTATTGACAATAGCATATGCCTTGCACAGTATTGCTTCCATGCTAATTTCACTCTCCTTAAAGAAATTGTGGGCATTTCATTTTAAATTTTAGGAGCGTCTTCTACTTTCTTTACTGCCTGCTCACATTGCCATGGAAATGAAAGCAGAGATCATTCAGAGGTTACAAGGTCCCAAGGCAGGCCAGCTGGAAAACACCAACAACTTCCACAATTTGTATGTCAAAAGGCACACCAATGTAAGGTATTGTACTGTAATAAAATGTACCAACAATATTCCGAAAAATTGTAAAAAGAAAATGGTAAGAGAGCAATTAAGAAAATAATTATTTTAATATATTTTTCAACAACTTAATGTTTAGTATCCGTTAATTTGAGCAAATGCTAAAAATTCTGTGTTCCAGGAGAGCAACAAAGGTGATAATACAAAGGGGTTGTTTAGAAAAAGCCACGCATTAACAGGCTTTCTTCATAATGTCTTAATTTTTCAGGGTAAAGTACCAAATCCTACTTTCATGTATACTAGTCAAAATTGTAATTCATGTCAGTTATATTATTCTGAATTTGTAATTTTCTTAACTGGAGCAATTTCTCAGGGTTTGTATAATGTAAATAGAGGCAGCTGTATCACATATGTATTTTACACAGTACCTGAGATAAAATATTCTGCTGACAAATCTAATTATTTATTAATTCTAAATTTCTAGAAGTTAGAAAAATAATTCACCATTTATTTCAAATATTCTTTCATCTTTACAAGTTGTTTTGACTGTTTTTTTGATTGGACAAGTTACTTTGAATGACATTCTTAGAAATTACATTTTTAAAGCCAGTATTGCAGGACTTTTGAGGAAGTTCCTTTTCACTTGCGAGCACAAATACTTTTTCCTTAGCCTGATTCTATGAATTGGTCAAGTTTTCTTGGTGAATAGAAACATAGTGTATGGCTTAAATATTGTAGCAATCAAGCTTGAATTTAATAGTCTGAGTAACAAGTGAACAAAGACTTCCATGCTGCATATCACTGACAGGTAAATCTAGACAGAAAATGCCTACAATGATAAAAAGTTATTAAACAATTTCTGATAACAAACAACTTTATTGAATTAATTGCCATTATATATATAGCCAATTTGTGAGTAGGAAAAAAGTTTCAATTTTTTGAATACACTGTAAAAAATATAGGTACAGAATGCCTGTAAATACCTATAAATATAGGTATACCTGTAAAGGTAATACCTATAAAGATAAAAATAGGCATATATTACATATAAATTCAACACCGGTAAAGGTAAACGTAGGTTTACCTACAAATATAGTTATATTTATTGCTCTACATTTAGCAGTGGCTGTTTTGCTTATGGGCATACCTCTGTGAAGTCCAGAATGCCTACTTTCAAGTTTTGCTGTTGATTGATAAAACTGAGTTCTGCAGAAGGAAACTGTGACCAAGTGTCTGTTCATTTCTGTTGTAGCATCTTGTATGCTGATATTGTGGGATTCACTCGCCTGGCCAGTGACTGCTCGCCAGGGGAATTGGTGCACATGCTAAACGAGCTGTTTGGCAAGTTTGATCAGATTGCAAAGGTGGGTTTCTACTGGGCTGCTACAGTTAGTTTAAATAAGTCATCTTTAAAATATTTTTTCTTCCTGGGGATTCTTCTACCGTCAGACAGCATTTCTGAGGCTTTGGCAGGAAGATTGGACTTGAAATGTGTGAAGAAAAAATCTGGCTCTGGTCTGAGTGTAACTGTGTTTCTGCCAGTGTGACAATCTGTGAAACCTAAGATAGCACTCTCTAATAGGACCAATAGAGACAGCTTGTGGAGCTTTATAAAGCTTAGTGGAAGGTGGACAGCTCTTTAAATAGATTTTTTACAATAACAAGGATTAAGAAACTGATACAGTCAGTTTTCTGATCTCTGGAAAAGCATTTAAGAGACTGTAGGACAAGGGAGACAACATTGATTGAAGCAGTTTTAATTACTGACCACAGCCTCTTGATTACTCAAGAAAAGATTCAAATATAATCAGAATATTTTCTTCTGTTGATTTAGGTGTCATTTTTATAAAAATTACATCAAACTTCATGCTATGTGTGAAGGTGAAATCAGAAACACTAAAATAGATAAAAATTTTCAGTGGTTTTTATTAGTTCAAAAACTATTGTCCAGTATTGGTTAAAAAAAAATAAAAATCTTTATATTGCCTTAGAGTACAAAAGATAGAAATAAGATTATGATTGCTAGTTTAAGGAAGTATTGCATAGTACATCTTCAAAGACATAAATGTGGAAGGCTAGGTCTTTTGATTCCATATTTCAAACAAAAAGACTTTATTTAGATTGAGTACATGATACTTTGGCTCAGTTCTTTAATCTAAGGTGTGAACAACACTGCAGATAGATGTTTTGCAGTGAACTTACTTTCTGGTTTTGCCCATTAAGGACCATAACAGATGGAGGAATCATCCGTACAAAACTCTCTGACAGCACTTCTTTTTTAGCAAGCCAAATCCTTCTCTACTGAAACAAGCTTAAGTAGAATGATTTTGTTAATATCATTTAAGTCAGTCTCTGTAACAGTAACCCTTCATTTATGTAATTCAAGTTGAAAGTGACCATCTCACCTTGCTTTTTCCTTCAGGAAAATGAATGTATGAGAATTAAAATCCTTGGTGACTGCTATTACTGTGTTTCTGGACTACCTATATCTCTTCAAAATCATGCCAAGAATTGTGTGAAAATGGGTCTGGACATGTGTGAAGCCATTAAGTAAGTACTGAACTTTTTGTTAAATATTCAACAATAAAAATTCTGTCTCTTTTCTATCTGTAGCTGTGCTGCTGGTTGAAACATACAGACCTGCAGTAGTTGGTGTGTTTCACTACAAGGTCCAGCATGCTAATCTTGATCTCAGCCTCAGCAAAGAAATGTTTCAAGATGTTGGGTTGTGCCAGGCTATCTCGTCACTGCACCATAAGGATGATTAAGGGCCTGGAGCATTGCTCATATGAGGAAAGGCTGAGATAGCTGGGACTGTTCAACCTGGAGAAGAGAAAGTTGAGGGGGAAAAATCTCATCAATGCATTTAAGTGCCTGAAGGGAGAGTGCAAAGAAGATGGAGCCAGGCTTTTTTTGGTCGTGCCCAGTGGCAGGACAAGAGATGATGGGCACAAACTGAAAGACAGGAGGTCCCCTCTGAACATCAGGAAACACTTTTTTCACTGTGAGGGTGACTGAGCACTGGCACAGGTTGCCCAGGGAGGTTGTGGAGTTTCCAGCCTTGGAGATGCTCAAAATCCAACTAGTACGGCCCTAAGCAACCTGCTCTAGCTGGCCCTGTTTTGAGCAGGAGTTGGACTAGACAATCTCCAGAGGTCCCTTCTGACCTCAACTATTCTGTGGTTCTATGATTACGAGATGGTAAATATCCCAATAGACATCAGTTAGGACTTGGGAAGCTTTGGTTTTTGCAGAGTCATGATGCTGCCACCCACCTGTTAGTCCAACGGCTCTGTGAGAGGCCAGAGCTCCAGGCTCCTGATGAGTTTGGAGTTCAGTGGCAGTCAGGAGCAGTTGCCCCTCCACAGTTAAGATACCTCAAGCCCTGAGCCTGTGGAGTGATACTGAGCACGTCTACCAAAGACATTTCTAACGGCTTAAAGATTCCTGGGCTGAGAGGCCTACTTCCCATGTTGTTAAATAAGCAATAAAATGTGCCTGTCTTACTAGAGCCCAGGTTTAGGTTTAGTTTCAACTTGTCTGTAATTCATTTTTTAGGTGAGGACTTTCTAAAAAGTTTTGTCAGTTAACACATTAAGGCACCATTGAGAATTCTGTGGTTATCAGCAGTATTTTGGATTTGTGGGTTACTGTATTTGTCCCTTATTTCTTTCCCAAAATCATTGTGCTTGTTCTGTCTTTGAAATAGAAAACAGAACAAGGTATTTGAGAATCCTAATGTTACTGCTTTTGAATTAGCAGTTGTAACTTACTTCAAGTAACTCAAGTAATAACAGGAGACTTGATATAATTGTGAAAGAGGAAAAAGAAATATGGTTGTATCTGATGGGTTGACACTGGTAAGGCATCTGAGGATACAACTAAAGGCATACTTGAGGAATCCTCTAGCTTATTACTGAAGAGTATATTGGGAATG
The DNA here is from genome assembly GCF_035582795.1 of Mycteria americana. Lineage (NCBI taxonomy): Eukaryota > Metazoa > Chordata > Aves > Ciconiiformes > Ciconiidae > Mycteria > Mycteria americana. Next base: position 96,639,329 of record NC_134366.1, on the reverse strand, counting down.
GATTATAGGCAACTGTAGCAGTTCTGAAGACGATGGGACTTCAAAGAAGTCTTGCGAAAGGGCAGCTTTACTCCCCCTCATCTCTTCACCTGACTGCTGTCTGAACTCTCAGTGCAGAGTAGAAATAACTCTTTGGTAAGCTGCCTGCCCTGAATGAGTTCTGCCACCAAAGCTGGACACATTTCAGTATGAGGGTACTTAAACCTAGTTTGGATGTCTGCACATCATGCTGAAGGGTCTTAAACCTGCCTATCCAGAAACTTCAGCTCAGTATTGTAGTTTATTTGTTAAGCAAGGGTCTGATTCTGTTAGCTTATTTAGAAAACATTTTGTGAGGAAAGGACAATTAAAAAACCTTCCACTTCTTTTTTTTAGCCAAAGTCAGATAAGTCATTGTCTGTAATTCATACCTGAAGTTCTTTTTAGCTTTTAGGAGTTAAAATACTGTAAATGGTTACTTACAGCAGTTATCATTAATGGCACAAATATCTTTTCTGTAGGAAAGCTGTTTCCTTTGACTAAAATTACAGTATATCTAGGTGAGCTACACTTTACAAAAATATGTATCACGTGGAGGTCTGGATATTTGGTAGTCATCTCTGTGATTTGTTTTTTTAAACAGCTGGACTTTGGTTTTAAAACTTGGTATGCTCTTCTGTAAGTTTCAGTTCCAATTTTGATGGTTTTGCCCAAATCACATTTACCGCTGCCCAGGTAGCAAAGTAAGCAATTACCTCATCATTGTGAGGTATATGTGTGGTGTGCACCTCATCATGAAATGGATAGTTATGTTGAACAGTGTTGTCTCAGTGATTAACTAAACAGGCATACAAAAGTGAATCCTCTAATCCTTAAATACTATCCTCATATGTGTGTAATTGTAGTCACAAGATGGTTTTGGCTTTCAGTTGCCTGGTCTTGTGATTTGATCCGGGGTAATCACTGTATGGGTAGGTTGATTAATGCAAATTTGGTTCTTTTCCTTTTAAGATATTCATGGAAAAGGTGTAGTATTTGTGGAAACTGGGATTTTTATCTCCTTGCTTTAGGGATCTTTTGTAAAACTAACCTCTGTACAGGAATCAGGTTGCTGCATTTTCTAAAATGTTTTTTCTTCATCCAGATATGGTTGTACCTTACATTGTGTCCAAATAAATCTATTTTTTTAAATGGTACTTGGAGTACTTCTCCTTGCCAAGCATTAAAATCTACAGAGTTGGCTGTTTCCTCAGTTGCTTTCACTGGATGCTTTCTCTTTTTCATTTAGATATACTAGAACATTATTGTAACTAAACCAATTGCTTCTCTAGTATATTAGGAACTAAAGCTGACATCCCTTCAGTAGAGCAGTAGGTAAAAGAGTTTCTGTCCCTAAGTTCTGACTCTCCCCCTATTCTGGGGTTGGCTTAAAAATCAGGCTGATGGAAAAACAATGCTAAGCTCAAGCCATAACTTGCCCTTTACGAAGAACTGAAAGTATAATTTTACACATCACAATGCAATGCTTTACATAAGCTCAGAGAGCAATCTGTCAGTTCCTCACATTTCAGAACTTCCCAATTTTCTTTGAAATAACTTTATGCTCAAGCTGCTATCAATTATGTTCGTTGTTAATGCCAGGTGATAAGGTCCTCCTTGGTAAGAGCAGTGTTACAGAGTAGAAGATTATCTTTTAGTTGTATAGCACATTCTGATCTGACTTTACTACTGTAGTCAGAATTCACAACGCTCCTGTAGACAGATGCCTGATTATCACAGCCTGTTTACATCTCTGTAAGAAGTGAGGAATCTGTACCCCATGTTTTGAAATGCTTTCAAAGTATTATGTCAAGTGTTGCAGCCTGCAGGTGAATAGAAATTACTGATTATTAATCAACTCCATATTTCGATGTGTGATTGCTGCATCTTTGTGTGGAAGCATCTCCTGAAATACTTCTGTGGCCTGTAAAACTAGACATAGTAATACTCTTGCTGTTGGAAGTGTGTCACTCAATATATGTTTGACTCACTCTGTCTAAAATATCTTTTTTGTCAGATATGAGTTTTTGTTATATTCAGTCACTGAGGTGCAAACTGACCCCTCAGTGTGTAAGTTACTGAAATAAAGCCATTTGCTGTTTGGATTAACAGTTCTATATAGGTTTTACCACCTGAAGATGGTTTCAGTTCCAGTTGTCTTTGAAGCAAAAAGGAAGATTTCTACCAAATTACTAGGTGATCTGTAGTACAAAGCCTTGTTCAGTCTTGTTTCCTAATGGTGTGTAGCTCCATTTTGAGCAATTCAGCCTCACTACACTACGGATTGTTTCCACTTAAACATGTTAGTAGTCCCATTGATTAGTTGCTTTACTTCTCTGCTCTATGTTGGAACAAATCCAATGTTTCTTATAGTCTGCAGCCTGCTTGCCCAGGAGTGGGATGCTCACCTTATCAAGCCATAGATGCCAGTGCTGCATGTAATGTTGAGAACTGGCCACCTTAATTGGGTTCTTTAAGGCTAGAGCTTATCTCTTAAGGCAAAATATGTTTGTGTATGAATATATGTGCTGTTTTCCTTCAGCCCAAACTCCACCCCCTTGTCTGTCTGATGACTTCCTAATTTACATATTTCTCAGCCACAGATTCTCAAAGGCTGTCTTTGATTTGGTAGCGTGAAATGAGTTCCATTTCAGAGGAAAGTGAAAGAAACTGTTGGAGGAGATGGTCGTACCAATTTGAAAGCTAGATACAAAATAAAATTATCCTTTTTAGGTATGATGTCATTCCTGCAGGTCTGATCCAAAAAGGAACTATGCTTTTAAAACTGGCAATTTGCAGGGAACTAAGTGCTCAAGGCTCACCGATTGTGTTAAAGTGCGTAAGAAAGGACTAGGTGAATCTTTGATACATTAGTCCAGAATTATGGATGAATAAAGCTCAGATGAACAGAGTAGATGCTTTCCTAATGACCTGAACTCTTGCTTGTGTGGAGTAAAGTTGCTGCAAAGTTGCTTTACTTTACATTCTGGGAGCAGAATGAAGCCCCCATAATCCAGGGGGAAATGGTTAGTGACCTGCTACACCACTTAGGCACACACAAGTCTATGGGGCCGGATGGGATCCACCCAAGGGTACTGAGGCAGCTGGCAGAAGTGCTCACCAAGCCACTTTCCATCATTTACCAGCAGTCCTGGCTAACCAGGAAGGTCCCAGTTGACTGGAGGTTAGCAAATGTGACGCCCATCTACAAGAAGGTCCGGAAGGAGGAACCAGGGAACTACAGGCCTGTCAGCCTGACCTTGGTGTTGGGGAAGATTATGGAGGAGGTCATCTTGAGTGCCATCATGCGGCGTGTACAGGACAACCAGGTGATCAGGCCTAGTCAGCATGGGTTTTGGAAAGGCAGGTCCTGCTTGACTAACCTGATCTTCTAGGACAAGGTGACCTGCTTAGTGGATGAGGAAGAGGCTGTGGATGTTGTCTACCTAGACTTTAGTAAAGTCTTTGACATGGTTTCCCACAGCATCTCCTGGATAAACTGGCTGCTCATGGCTTGGATGGGTATACTCTTTGCTGGGTAAAAAACTGGCTGGATGGCCGGGCCCAAAGAGTGGTGGTGAATGGAGTTAAATACAGCTGGCAGCCAGTCACAAGCGGTGTTCCCCAGGGCTCTGTGTTGGGGCCAGTTCTGTTTAATAACTTTATCAATGATCTGGACGAGGGGATGGAGTGCACCCTCAGTAAGTTTGCAGACAACACCAAGTTGTGTGGGAGTGTTGATCTGCTTGAGGGTAGGAAGGCTCTGCAGAGGGACCTGGACAGGCTGGATGGATGGGCCAAGGCCAATTGTATGAGATTCAACACGGCTAAGTGTTGGGTCCTGCACTTGGGCCACAACAACCCCATGCAATGCTACAGGCTTGGGGAAGAGTGGCTGGAAAGCTGCCAGACAGAAAAGGACCTGGGCGTGTTGGTCGACAGCCACCTGAATATGAGCCAGCAGTGTGCCCAGGTGGCCAAGAAGGCCAATGGCATCCTGGCTTGTATCAAAAACAGCGTGGCCAGCAGGACTAGGGAAGTGATCGTGCCCCTGTACTCGGCACTGGTGAGGCCGCACCTCGAATACTGTGTTCAGTTTTGGGCCCCTCACTACAAGAGAGACATTGAGGTGCTGGAGCGTGTCCAAAGAAGGGCAACGAAGCTGGTGAAGGGTCTGGAGCAGAAGTCTTATGAGGAGGGACTGAGGGAACTGGGGTGGTTTAGCCTGGAGAAAAGGAGGCTGAGGGGAGACCTTATCACTCTCTACACCTACCTGAAAGCAGGTTGTAGTGAGGTGGGTGTCAGTCTCTTCTTCCAAGTAACAAGCCATAGGACGAGAGGAAACAGCCTCAAGTTGTGCCAGGGGAGGTTTAGACTCGATACTAGGAAAAATTACTTACGGAGAGGGTTGTAAAGCATTGGAACAGGCTGCCCAGGGATGTGGTGGAGTCACCATCCGTGGAAGTATTTAAAAGACATGTAGATGTGACACTTAGGGACATGGTTTAGTGGTGGACTTGACAGCGTTAGGTTAACAGTTGGACTTGATGATCTTGAAGTTCTTTTCCAACCTAAATGATTCTATGATTCTATGATTCTACAACTACCTGCAAGCTAACCATGCCTTTGAAAAACATAAAATCCTTACAAATTCAAATTTCAGGCTGCAATAGGAAAAATACAGTCTTGATGAGTATTTTGACCGCCCAGCCAGGGTGGGCACACTGACTGTAGTGTGCTGAGGGAAACCAGAGAGACCGTGGGAGCAGAAAATAAAATAATAGTGAGAAGTTTCAGATATACTTGTGTAGGTAAGGTAAGTGTCCTGTGGGGATATGATAGGCTACATTCTTAGACGCATTCAGTGCCTGCATCGTTATAGCAATTGTTCAGGGAGCAAAGGAGAGAAGAAGTACTAAACCCTAATTTGGTCCAGAGTAACACTCCTAATTTAAAATCTTCTGTGGTTTCTTTAATTTGTGAGACAGAAGAGAAGATACAGTTCCAGAACATATTCGACTTGGTCCCCTTCGTAACTCCTGAGAGCTTATTATAAAGTAAATTTTATGTCTTGCTCTCCAGAATATGGCAGGGCAGCCTTTTGACAAGCACTCCTAGAGGATAAATGTTCCTCTTCCACTTTGCCCAGTTTTGTAAAACACTTTTTTTTTTTTCCAAAGTGCTAAGCTTGTGTCATATTCCTTGTGCAGAGCAAAGTGGTGTTTGTCATTTGCCGACTGCTTACAAAAATCATTTACAAGCAGTTCAAGTGTGTCAGCTACAGGAGAGCAGTGTAAAATGGCAAAGTGAAAAGAGATATCAATAAACACTTCATAGAGACTGAGGGCATTAAAAAACTTCTCCTCTCTTCCTTTTAATAACTTCAAAATGCAGTTTAACAAAATACTTTCAGTCATGCTCCTGTTATTTTCATTTCCCAGAAAAAGAACACTTTAGAACTACTGCTTGCACATAGGATTTACCATATCAAATTAAGCCTATTAAGTTCTATGTTCCCTTTCAAAAAAAGAAGAGAAACAGGCCAGTTTAATTCTGTAATTCAGAAGGTACAGAGCTGATGATTCTCATCATTGAGACTGAAGACGTTGCTAGAACTATGAACCTGACTCATCTACAGGAGCCATTTGGGTTTCTTATTCTATAGTTGTTCCTTCCATCAACACCCTGAATTCCCCCAGGATAAATGTATGTACATGTTCCTTACTACTGCTTAGGTTTTGGTCCACATGAGTTTGGTCTTAAATACATAAATCCAGTTAAGTTACAGTCTTCCCATTTCTTAGAACTGTATAAGCCTGTAGACATCTGGATTAATTTTATAACTCTTTACATATGTCATTAGGTACCCATGTGACATACGTCTGAAAACATTCTGGTTGTTTGACTTTAGTCATCCACCTGTGATTCAGAAGAGCCTCTTCTGGAAAGATTAATGCCTATCTTATGTATAGGGCTCTTCTGAGATTTGGGTTGGGGTGAACAGATACTTCAACTCTGTCTAAAGTCACTGGAAAGGTCAAAGGTTTAGATGTGATCTGGACAGTGAGGGTGGCTTCTCATTCTTTGTATAACGATCTAGTGGGTACAGCGTTCACCAAGCATGTGGAAGGCTGTTGAGCCTATGCTTTCCACAGCCTGAATGGAACTGAGCCCATATCCCCAAAAAGCGTACAAGCCACCAGCCTGTAGAATATCCTGAGGTGCTGTGTTTTTCATCCTTCCTCTCAGAGCAGAACCATTTGCAAGCAGGTATGCAAGAGTGATGGGACCTGACAGAAGCCAGATATGAGAATGTCTCCAACGTAGATATTAGGGTCTTCAGATAGAAAGGTGCATAACAGTAGTTCGAGATCTCCAAAATATGTTTGTTGGACTGTCACTGCATTAAAAGCCATACGAAAGGCTGCCCATAGAACAAAAATAGTCCCTAAGTTCTACCATGAGACCGAACATTTCCATTACTTAGTTCAGCCCTCTCAAATAATTTCAAATGAATATAAAAGAAGGGACTTCAGACATGGACATGGGAATTAATATTTACTGCAAATACTTGCAAATATAGATAATAGTAAAGATAATATATAAAAATAATCCTAAAGAATGGAGGCAATGCTAAAAAGAAATAAATATTATCACTGATGTTACTGCTAATTTGCCTGGTAAATTAAAAGAAAACAAAGGACCTATTATGTATATTAACACAGATTTTCTTCTCAACTACAGGAAAGTGAGAGACGCAACTGGAGTTGATATTAATATGCGCGTAGGAGTGCACTCTGGGAATGTGCTTTGCGGCGTTATTGGGCTACAGAAGTGGCAGTACGATGTGTGGTCACACGATGTTACTCTGGCAAATCACATGGAAGCTGGAGGAGTCCCAGGGTAAGAATCTTCCCTGTTAACCTTTGGACACATGGCTTTTTGTACCATGGAGAAATGCATAGGTACCATGTGTTCAGCCATCAGCCTTCATGGAGAAGCCTGAACTAATTCTTAGTGCTGTCTTTAAAAAAAACCAAACAGGCGCTCAGTATTTCCTGTGATTTAAAGAGTATTTTTTTGTGGATGGAAATGTTTAGATTTATGCCCATTACAGCTTCTTAAAAGGAACTATAAATGAAGTGAGCAGCATGTAAAAAGTATATCCAAAAGCTAGTAAAAAAGGTTGATCAGGTTCAATTTATGCTTTTGATTGGTATTTGTGATTCTGTCATTCTTTTAAAATATAATTTCAGCCGTGTTCACATCACCTCAGTCACCTTGGCACATTTGAATGGAGCTTACAAAGTGGAAGATGGGGATGGAGATGTGAGGGACCCATATCTGAAAGAGCATAATGTTAAGACTTACTTTGTAATCAATCCTAAGGTTAGTAGTACTTTTATTTTGTGGGCAGTCATAGTTATTTTTGAGTAGGACCACTAATCTCTTTATTGAATAATTCACTACCATAAGATATTGATCAGAGCTATTACTGATGCCTACAAATATGTAATGTTTGCATTGCAAATCTTTCCCGCTCTTCAGAAATAAGTCTCTGATATTTCCCAGAAATATCATTAAGGATTGCAGGTTCTTAGCATCTTTCAATTTTTAAGTTCCTAAGCATGCAGATATGTGGTACCAGATGATGCATACTGCTTCAAAAGGTAATGAACACCAAGGCTGATATCACCTTTTATTCTCTGTCAACCAGGGAGAGAAGCGAAGTCCTCAGCACCACATTAGACCTCGACATACTCTTGATGGAGCCAAAATGAGAGCTTCTGTCCGCATGACCCGGTACCTGGAATCTTGGGGAGCAGCCAAGCCATTTGCACACTTGCACCACAGGGACAGCATGACCACTGAAAACGGCAAGATTAGCACAACAGTAGGGGCCTACTTATGTCATTTCATACAATTTAGCAATATTTGAAAGGAAAAAGGTGCTCACTGCTAAATACCTGGTTATTTCTGATAGAAGAAGATACACGCATTTGTACAGGGCATAAATCCAGTGAAATTGCTGGGAGCTTTTCCGTTGGCATGTGAGCTTTGGATTAGACTCTAAGGAGCCTTGTCTTGCTATAAGTGCATCTCTGAATTATAAGGAGTCCAACATACTTACTAACATACACAATTTGACCCTCTGAGCTTGAGCCCCAGTCACAGCATGTAGAGTGGCTGCTATTCACCTTGTGGAAAGACATTTTGAACGTAAAGCCAGAGTGCAACACCTTTGGAACATAAAGCCAGAGTGCAACACCTTTGCAAGACGTTTTGAACATAAAGCCAGAGTGGAACACTTTTGATACAGAGACATTCCCTGAGATTTATTGGCTATTTAGCCACATTCTCCATTTGGAACATGTCCAAACCTGGAGTAAAGGCTGTGAAGTTAGAATATCCCTGTGGTACCTGGAGTGGATGTTATTACAAGACTTCTCTGGGAACCAAGTCCATACTCACTGTAACATCTACCTTTTGAAGGTGCACTAATCACTCATCAGCTATGGCTGATGGCCTGAGTTTCACAGTGCTATAGTGCAATGTCACATCTCTTACACTGAACAGGAAAGATTTCTTTTTAATTTTACTAACACTATTTTACTGCTGTCAGTAAGACACTGTCAGTCCACAGCTTGTACATTGCATTATCTTCTACTTCTATAAAGTGCAAACATAAAGGTAAATTCTAATAGTTTTCAACATTGGCATTCAGTTTTGTTCCTGTTACACACGAGAACATAGGATTGAGTCACCTAACCCATCTTGTTCAATAAATACAGGGCATCAGAATGTGAATTGTGATGTGTTCATTACAGAAAGTACCCAGCCATCACTATTATTCACAAAATAATTGTGGCTGTGATGGCTGCTGTTGCTTATCAATAAAAAATAATGACCGTTGCCTGTATTTGGCTACTCAGGTCTGGTTTTTTCGAAAACACTTAACAATGGTTTTTGCTGAAGCTGGCAGGAGTTTGGGCTACATTAAAACAGTGGTGACTTTGAAGCAGTGACTTTCTAGTAAAGCAAAACATTCTTGGATTCAGACTGTTGTATTAGTTATTTAGTGTTTATAATGATAGATCAGTTTGTCTCCAGGTCGCTCAATCTTCACTCTTGGCTGGATTTTTCTTTTAGACAGTTTTAATCTAATGCTAAAAGTATTTGTATTTGAAACTTTTATCCTTACTTGACCCTGTTTTCAACACTATTTTTAAAGCAACTTAATGTTGTCAAAGTCTATTATAGTTCATAGGTATTTTCTTTTGTTTTTTAGGATGTTCCCATGGGGCAATATCATTTTCAGCGTTGCAGAGAGAGGTAAATTAATTTTTAAAAATCACTTATTCATATGAAGTCCATATAAATACATATACATTCGTAAGCATTCATACGTGTATAAGACATGCTTTCAAACATCGAGGGCCGTTTTTCACCCAAACTATTTTTCAGCTGATACCTGTTACACAGAGAAGGGCTATGGAAACAGATTTGGCAGACATGTTACTTATGAATTGCGAATACACTTCCTGCTAACAAGGAGCATTATTCTGAATTAGTATAAGTATGGTGATGGGCTACTATTCGTTTCTCCTAACAACCCAATTACTCTAGCAGTGGGGAGAAAATTATATGAGGAGGCACAGAGGGGTAAGAAAAGGGAAGATGGAAAGGGCTGTTAATAGTTTGTGTTACAGCAGCTAATAATATGTACGAAAAGAGACATTTTACATATTTTTAAATTGCTTTGTATTTGCATTGTGTTTTATTATTTCAAAATCTGTAGTATGTTTGCAGTAGTAAATATTCAAAATAGTTTGTGGTCTTCCTGTCGTGCTCCTGCTACACAAAATGTTTGCAAAATCACAATAGCTTTAGGTTTTCATTCTCCTGCTTGGTACTTCAATGACTAGGGCAAGAAGGTGAGAAATGGAAACAGGGTTGAACTGATCACTTCTTTAAAAACACCCAGAATTTCTAAGTCGAGAAAAGAATGACATCTGTTTAAAAAACAAGCTTAGCACTGTCAGAAACCTGAAATGGTTAATTTTTATTTTAATGACCTGATAACACTTCAGATAATGTCTTTCTTGCAAAATTGTAAGTAACATCACAAATACCGTAAAATCATTTGAAAGAACCCTTTAAAATTTTGTATTTTTATTGTCTTTGGTTACGCAAACAAGTCATTCTGTCTCTTCCTTCCCCATCTCTCTGCTTGGTAAATGTCCCCTCAACAAATCACAGGTTACTGGAGAGCTACGCAATTACCTAAAATATTGCTAAATTCCAGAAGATGAACAAGTTTTGACTGAATATGCATGATATTAATAAAAACAGTCACTGATTTTAAAACTGAGCATTTACATTTGGACAGTATGTCAAAAGGACTTCTGTCAGCCTTGTGGTAAAAAGAAAGACCATTGGACTGTGGTATTTGCAAATAATGCAATTCTTTAATATTCTGAGATGTTCTTGCTTTTGTGTTTCTAATTCCACTCCAAAATGGATCCAAAAGGTACAAATGTTATCATGTGTCTTGATACCATATTATGGAAGGAGTTTATAGAAACCATTACTGAAGTCTAATGTCCATAGTGAGACGTGTAACTAGGATTCTAGATAAGCTAGTTAGTCATTCCCACAGGAGAGAGCACTTATTATGATAATAAGCACTTTGAAAATCAGTATTATATTAAAATATGAAAATGTGGGTTTTGAAGCCTGACTGTAGGCTTCTGTTTGTGGCAATCTTAGCTCTTATCTACTTACATGATAGTCTTATGTTGTTAGGGATCTGCCAAGAGGATTAAGTGTGATTAGATAATGTCTCCTCATCTGTCTAGTTATTTCTTCTAGGCAGATTGTTTCGTATGTGAAAAATAAGTTGTAAACACTTTCTTACCTAAATTCTATAGCAATGAATAGGCATGAAATCAGTTGGGTTGTTTAAAGTTACTGTAAGTACATTAATATCATTTCTGTATGAATTTGAATCCTGCAACAGGTTATCAGTTCTGGGGAAATAACCCAAAAACTTGATGTTGAAGAAAATCCATGTTACCTTTGACAGGGTTCAATTTGTACATTAAGAAAACTTTGGTAAGCAAAAAGAGTAAAATTTCAGATCTGACTGTTGACTTCTTACAAAACACTGTTATTAAGTTAACATTGGATTTAAGTTTTCAAGAGGCAGAGACATAATCTGGCAATATTTGTAATATTCCATTTTTAAGGAGAGCGCAACTGCTGAAAGGACTGATGATGTTTTCAGTAACATATGTTAGCAAAGACAAACCCATTCTGATGATCTTTTCATGCTGAGTCCAGTGAAAAGAAAGGATCCTTTTTTTCATTGTATTTGTCTTACAAGTTATAAATAGAGAAACATGACATATGTTTGAAATTAATTTCAGACTTGGTGCTCAGTTTTCCTATTAAAAATAATAAAATATTTCCAAGAAAAGAAGAGTGATCAGGCTTTTCAATAGAGAATACTTGTTATGCCTCAGTGCACTAGCACATTATTGTTCATCATACAATTCTGACAAGGATTTTTAAAAATAACTACAAGAAACAGGAATGTTTTATGAATTTGAGCATATTCCCATTCTTTGTAATGAATTCATAACACTGTGGAAGACTTCTCTTCAACCAGAATTTCTTGAACTCTCTTGGTTTGGTTTCTTTACAAAATGTTTTCTGATGTTTTTTTTTTAAGTGGTCCCTAATAGCTAACCTCTAGATTTGTGTGTGTGTGTGTGAGACTCTGTAGCTTATGCTGTTTTTGTTAAGAGCTTATTATGAGGCTCAGTGTGCCTGAAGCCTATAGCCGCTATTGAAGCATAAATGTTAAAAAATTGTTATTATGCTCACAAGTTTATGCCAGCTATCACCCCATTGTTTAAAGTTAATGTTTATTAACCATGTAATGATTTTCCAAAGTAACTTCCCACATTTTTCATTTCAGAACAAAATCACAGAAAAGAAGGTTTGAGGAGGAACTGAATGAGAGGATGATCCAGGCCATTGATGGAATCAATGCTCAAAAGTATGTTTTTATCCTCTGTTGTCTCCTTCCTTCAACTTTGACATAAATCTGCAACAGAGGGTAGTGTTTACTATTTCTCACTCCCACATGCACACAGAAGTCTGAAAACAGTAAAGTTGTCACTAATAGTGGCATAGGAAGCTCTGCACATTGTGAAGATAGGTTGTACAGTAACATTTTCTACCATATGGGGTAAGACAGTGCCTGTGAATCATGGTGTGACAGAGGTTTTGGCTTGTCTTGATCTTCATGGCAAAGGGATTTTTGCTCTGTAACTCTTTGTGTCTGTATGTACACTCATAGCCGTAACTACAGAATTATCTCATCTGAGAGCAGAGAAGACATAAGAAATAGCTGGCTTGGGAATCAGAATGACGTGAAACTTGATGCTTCATAATTGTCACAGAAACATCTCCTCAGAATTAGAAATTTTCCGTAAAATCATAGTTTAATATCTCTCTGTTTCAACTGGTTCGTTGATTTCTTAGAGAAGGCTAAGCTTCATGGCGTATTGAAATTGTTGGGAGAGGCAACATGGCATGTATTTTTTCTATGTCCTAGGAAGAGCTGGAGGTGGTATTGATGTGCTCCGTTTGCTGGTGAATAGATAAGACTAAGAAAAAAATCGATACCAGTCCAAAATAAGTGTTCAGGTTTCTTATACTTATCTGATGAAATAAGGGAATTGCCCTTCAAAAATGTGGACAATAATTGTGATGAATTACATGTTTTCCCCCTTACTTCTGTTACTCAGAATCTTAATCAGCTGAGTATTACACCTAATTATTAAATGCTTATATGTCATATTTGGTTTTTTGCATCTGATTGTCCTATTAAAAAGTACTTGGCTTTAGGAAAATATTTTTCAGTTATTATTTATAGAAAAGAGTGTTGATAGTTATAGGTCATACAAAGAATACAGTGAAAGAAGGTAGGTCATGTGATAGGCAAAACCTTTTGATTATACTAGACTTGCCTAAACCGGCTATATAAATTTTGGCAATTTTTATGTGTCTTCAGATACACTTGCTCTGATAAGTAGATTGTAAAAATAACGGTTTGATCTCAAAAGTAAAGCATCTGGATAAATGCATTAAAATAAAGTATTGGTATGATCATACTGTATGTTGTTTTATCTCAGAGCGTCGCTGTCTTATCTAATTAGTGCATAAAATTCAGAGAAACTTGGGGATAAAAGACATTTGTGTGATAAAAAAGGTTTCTAAAAAAGTTTCAGTGCGTTTTGTGAATTACATGGGGAATTGCAGAAAGATAAGGAATGATGTCATATATCAGAGAAGCTGAATGCCATCTTCCAAAACTAGATTCTCTACCTATCCCTGTATTGATTTGCTGAATGAATCACTGAAAAAATATTGTTCAATTGGGTACCTGAGAATAAGTTGTCAAAAGTTCTGATTCCCCGAATGGCAAGTTAATTCAATATTTTAACTATGTGAATGCTAAGCCCTCAGAAAAATTAGATAAAAGTTTTCCTACATTTAGGACACAAAACTAATCATGTTTTATTTTCTTTATAATTGTGCGGGCTTTTTGTGCCTCAATTTTTTGGCTGTAAAATGAAAATAGCACTATCAATTAATATAATGGAGTGGTTGTGAAGCTAAATCTTTTGCTTTTGTGAATCAAAAGATTGAGAAATGAGAAAACTGGTATTTCAAAATGTTTTTAAGTGTAAAGTTTGGATTGTATAGCGAATAGGTCTATGACTGAATGAAGAAAATGAAAAAAAAATATTGCACATAAAATACGGTATTAAAATTACCATTCTTTTAACCTTTTTAATTAGAAAATTGCATGACAATAATTCAAAAGTAAACATTCATTGTACAGAGCCATTGTCTCTTCCACCCTGAGCTGTCAGCATGGTCTGGCTTTTTCATCCACATCATGGTTCTTTGCCATGTGTCATTCTGTGAAAAAAGCACCTAGTTGCAAGCAAATGGTCATAATATGTGGGTCTTTGGACATTACATGCCCAGGTGTTTAACAGCCAGTAACTGGAAGATAAGGGAATGTAGAGTCTGGATCTTCTTAGTCCAAGACACAGCTGTAGTCCAAACTGATCACTGTTTTTACATGGTGTAAAATAGTGCAGTACATATTGAAATGGTACCTCAGGTTTTTAAAGCAGTGTAGCATTTTCTCTGGGCTCCCTCACTCACTGCTCTCCTGCTGGTTCACAAGCTAGCTTAGCTATCTTTCCATAAAACTGCCAAGCGCCACATGCACAATGTCAGTAACTCGGGGCGCCTGGGTTCAATTCCTTCTTCTGGAATGCAAATGAAACTGTGGCATCTAAAAAGCAGCCCGCTGGCCTTATAGCGTGATTCAGAGTAGTAGATTCAGTTGGCAATGCTCCTTGCAAAGTTGCATGAGGAAAGTTGTGAGCTGTTTATTCATTATTGTTCTGTTAGAGCACTACATTAGAAGATATGTAAATACAGATTTAAAAGAGCGAGTGAGGAATGAGGAGTTTCTGTCTCTCAGCTGAGTACCTTAGCCATTAGGGTGTAACATCATACTTTCTCCACAGGTTTCTTTTCCCTGTACCTTGAACAAAGTATTCCTGGCTATAAAGTGCCCATCCTGCACAGGACGGGGATGAGTAGCCCTAGCTATGCCACCCTGACCCTCAGTGGTTAGGGGACTTCTGTAGGACATGTGATGGATGGATAGCCATCTGCTAGCTAAATATATACCTACAGAGGGAGCTAAACTAAAGTTACTTGCTCTTTGATAAGTAGGTTACAATGTTAGACACACTCTCTTTCCTCTCTTTTTTAAGTCATGGTGGCTGCAATGTTCTGTGCATAATTCCTTGCTGTACACTGTCAGTCAGTACACACCCTGTCAAACCACAGAGCTCTGGATACAGGCAGAATTTAGCTGTCTGTCTGTGTTGTTCCTTGAATTGCAAAAGAATTTAAATAGAAATTTGGTACCTAGCTTCCCAGGGGGCATATCCCCACGTACTTGCAGATACTTTGGCAACCTTTAGGCTCATCAGGGAGTCAGGCTGTAGGCAGAATTTTTCAGCCCTCATCTCTTTGCCAAAGGTATGTGACTTTGTGCTTCCTTTTCTGTACTTACTCTCCACTTTCATTTGTCTGTGTTATACTGTTTCCCTCATCTCAGACCTCTCGGCACCTGCTACCTAAAATCAGTATATTTTTTTCTGAGCTTTAAAGTAGAACTAAAAGCTCCTGAAAACATGAGCTTGTAATGTGGCATATGAGGCAGCATTTGCTCTAAATGTTACTACTGATTTCACATGCAATCAAGTGTGTACAGACCAAATTAGGCCTTTGGAAGTAGATCTGCAGACAGAATTTTTTAGCAGTGTGGTAATGGTAATTAAATCAATCCGCCTGTCAGATACCATAAGAAAAAAAGGGAAATTAGTTAACAATTTGGAGAAGACGGTTACTTTTTGTTCAATGTATATAACTAAATGGAAAAAGACTTGCACTTAATTTTCACAGTTTACCAAAAATGTTCCACAAACTGAATGTTCTCTCCAGTAGATTACAGCTGGACCCAAACAAAATCATGCTATATGTACAAGAGGAGCCTATCATATCTGTTTCTTCTCAGAATCCTAACTATGATCAGATGTATATGTGAGACATTGCAGAGGAAACTGGGAAATATATTTTTGAATTCAGCATACCTAGAACTGAATATGTTTTCAGCCCCTTTTTATAATGAAACTGATTGCACCGAAACAGGGACAGTCTCCCAGGCAAGGAAACAAATATTTTAGATTTCACAAATCAAAACTAATAGCTTACACTCCACTCTGTCCACTCCTGTTCTCCCAGGACCCTAATTTAGGATGTATTCCACTGTGATTCATTGCTGCTACTTACTTGCGTTGCAACCTGTCAGCTGAGACATTCCCTTTTATTTAGAAGGCATTAGCTACACTACCAGCGTAGAACCTAACTTAAAGTTATTGCTGGAAAGGTTGCAAAAAAATCTTAAGCCCTGCTATTACTGTTCAAGCTTAAATATTGCATGTTACAGAAGTAGTCTGCTTAAATATTTTTTTCAAATTTGCCTATTCCCCTTGAGGTGCAAGCAACCTAACCCTCCTGAAATTTAAATATTCTGTTTCTTTTCCAGTGTCCATTAAAATAAATGTAGACTTTCATATTAGAACATTTCATTTTGTAAAAGTTATGTCAAGCTTTTGTCAAGATTCACTTCTTTTAAAATAGATTTGTCATTTCATTGCAAGTACATATTCTATTTTGTATTTCTCATCTTTAAGCAGGGAAGAAGTTTTTATAATCAGTAAAAAGATCAAAATCTACCTCTAGAGTACAGGGTCGTGGTCAAGATACTAATACAGCTCAAAGACAAAATCACTCCACCTCTTTTAATAATGTTTTTTACATTTTCGTTCAGAATAGGAGCTTGTAAAGTGTAATTTACCTGCCACTCTTGCATATTGTAACAGCGCACTTCTTAAAGGTACCTTGTGAAGGACTGTTTTTATCTCAGGTTCTCTTCTGTGCACTGGATATACTACAGTATTTTGGACACGAGTGGAATATCAGTGTCAGAATTACATCATATAAATTCCTCCCTTGACTGTCCTTAGGAATGATCCGCAGAAAAAATGGTTCATCTGAGCTTTTGTTTCATGTGGACGTTAGCAATAGAAGTCAAAAGGGAGAGGGGATTTGTAGTTTCTGCTTTTACTGTCAGTGCAATTCACCATATACATTGCTTTCTTCAAAATTATTTTCTTATTTTACTGCATTTCAGTAATATAAAAAGACAGGACTACTTTATTCTTATGTCAATTATAATGTTCCTTTTCTCTTCTAGGCAGTGGCTTAAATCTGAAGACATTCAAAGAATATCACTTCTTTTCTATAATAAGACTCTGGAAAAAGAAGTAAGTTATTTTCACTGCAAATTCACGGTTGATTCCTTCTTTGCCTCATCCTAAGCGAGGCTTGCTTGTATCCCTTGCTTTTGTAACACAGAGCCATGGCCACAGCACCTCTCCTGCAGGGAGAAGTGCTCAAACCTTACAATAATATTTTACCTCATTTACAGAAGAAATTTTATGAATGTGATGTCTGAGACTGCTTTCCTGTTTGTAGGGCTCTGTAGTTCACTTGAATTTCTTGAAATTTTCATGGTCTCGCAGAAGTGGGAGGAGGTTTGATAGTCCAAATTTGATGTAACTGGAGCAAAGAATTCCTAACTTCCATCACCTACATCCTCAAAAGGCATTTACCAAACTCCACTTTTTAAAACTTTTTTGCCATGTCTCAGAGACTCCACCTGTAGTATTGATAGTCTTGTAATGACATCAGTTGCTCATTAGTTTTCTCCATATGCACTTGATGCTCACAGTCATTCCGGGGAAACAGTACTGTAAATGTTTTTTAAGAAAAATGCCTAGCTGTCTTGGGTGCAACACACTAAATGTTCTTCTGACTAATATGTGTGATAAAACATGTTTGAGACATGTATGTACAGATGGAGTAAATGATATTGTTTCTAGTCCTTGGAGTAATGATCAGAATGAAAGATTCCTCCCTTTTAGGTGACTCTCATGACCACTAGCCTAGAAAGTTAGGCCTTTGCTTTGTTTTATGGCCTTGTAGAGCTTGATTGTATTTCTTCATACTGCCACAGCTTCAGCGGGAAGACTGGAGAGTTGCCTCTTTCTGCTTTTTCATAAGCATAGGGCAGCTGATAGCTGAACATTTATGCTGTCCTTAAGGGAAGTAAGACATAGGTTTGACCACAACTGGCTCTATGAGTGAACCTGATGAGAATGGGATAGAGGAAGTATTACCATGCTGTGTTCACACTGTGCAGCATAGGTGCAAGAATCCTCTGGATCCCATGTGGTGGTCAAATACATATTTAGTTATTTTTGTAGATATCTTGCAGTTCAAACCATCTGAAATAATTTTCAGATTCTTTCACAGCTCAGCAGAATGGTGTTCTTATGGCCAGCTGCCAAAGGCATGTGTTGTGTGCCCTTGGCAATGCACTAGGGTGAAAAAAGTTTCAAGGCTTGTTGAGGCTGTTTAGAAGATGGCATAAGAGGGAAGGTGCTAGACCCAGTGTGGTCTCATCCATAGTGTTTAAAGGGTACACAGAGTGGATCAAAGGTGTGCCTAGGAGCACATTCAGATTTTAATGTGGGTGGTACTAACCGATAAATTCTGAAAGAGAACTTGAGAGAAAACCATCATATGAGCACTTTGGACAATCAGGGAATAGGGACTTGGGAGAAGATCAGGAAGCTAAGTCTTTCAGCTGTGTAGATAACCTCTGTAGGAGCCTAATCTCTTTTAGCCTGTAGAACGGCAAAGAACTAATTGTTCTTTTCAG
The DNA here is from genome assembly GCF_035582795.1 of Mycteria americana. NCBI lineage: Eukaryota > Metazoa > Chordata > Aves > Ciconiiformes > Ciconiidae > Mycteria > Mycteria americana. The sequence continues at coordinate 96,620,857 of NC_134366.1, read as the reverse complement.
ATCTGGCTTTTTAATATCTTTCTTCACTGCCTTTTAATGGCTCATCAGTCCAGTCTTGACTTTAAAGAACTCAATAAGAAGCCTACTTTTGATTTCAACAGGAGCTTTTCAGGCCCTGTATGACCTGAAAATACAGCAAGGTAATAAAGCAAAATAATTATTTAACCTAAGGAGTGAGTCACTTGACTTCATTGGGAAGCGTCTGGAGAAGTGTGAAACACTGAAATGAATTTACCAGTGGGTTGCAATTTTTTGAGATTTTAACAGCAGCTCAAGGTCCAAAATTGTTGGACAAGACCATTAAGGAACAACAAACATATTCAACAGATGGAAGAACAAAACTTGCTGCAAATGTACCCATTGAGCAAAATCATATTTGTCCCTTGAAATTCAGTTAGGTATGTGATAAGAATTGCTTTTAATTTGCCATACAATTCAAAAGTGAAAAAAAGCTGTTGGGTTGCTAAACTCAATTTCTACATGTTCATGTAAAGTTTGGTGCACCAGTTTCAAGGGCAGAACTTGGCAGTAAGCACAAAGACACAGCTGTGTGCTTGCAGTTAGAAAGCAACAGCTCATGCACAGTCCATTTTATGACGTTTGCATTCGGAGCACTTTGTGAAAATAATCTTTGGTACATTTTGTTTTAATAATCAAATCTTAAACTCTTACCCTTTGAAAAAAACTTCGATAGGGTAAGTAACTTTAATAGGCCCAATACTTAGGTCATTTCCCTTTGAGTACTTAATTGGTTTCAATCTAGACATATCTATCTCAAATAACAGAACAACTCTGATAAATATTTCATTGCTTAATTCTTATGTCTCTAGACAGGATAATTAGAGATTCATAAATAGATTTTTTCATGACAAAACAGATCAGATTGACTCTCTCCTAAGAATATCAAGTGTTTAGTAGCATCAGTGGACATATGAGGCCTTTTAACACAGATATAAAATATTTTAATTGAAGTAATAATATAGCCCCAGTAAATATCAGTATGATTGCTAGCTATGCTGTTGGAAATAGAACGTTTATACACATCTGTAGCACAGTTTACACTTTGCTGCTTTGTGTGCTCGGAAGTTTCCTGTCTAAATGACTGTTACGTTTTTTTATAACTGTTTCAGCCCATTCAGTATTTATTAATAATTGAAAATCAGTTTGGGAAATTAACGACTAAGGAACTTGGAATGGGCTAAAAATGGTTGGCCATTCCTAAAAAATATTTTTAAAAATGCTTTCGCTTTTTTTTAATTAAACTTTTTATGATGAATTTGGGATAGTCCTGTTCTGTGGAGGAACAAGACAAAAGTATTTGACATGGCTACTTAAGCTGTTCTTCAAGAAGTAAAAGGATTCAATACTATGCCTGATAATCCCTAGCCCTGTGTGAGTGGATGTGGAAGACACTGAACAACAGGAAATTTACTGTTGCTAAAGACTGCCTATACATATCTGCATCTTTAAGCTGAAATTTCAGTTGGGTGATATTTTATCTGCTTTGGAAATTGTGTTTTTAACATTTGCTTTTTTTTCTTCTAGTATCGGGCAACAACTCTGCCTGCATTTAAGTATTATGTGACTTGTGCCTGTCTCATATTCTTCTGCATTTTTGTTGTGCAGATTCTCGTATTGCCAAAGTAAGTGGTATTTAACATGTACTCATTCCTATGTATATTTGCTCATTAATGTAAAAAATAGAAATGTATAAGTAAAAAATTTTGGAATTGTCAGATTGCAGAGGTCAATTCATGGAAATGAAATTGAACAGAGAAGATTGAGGATTTCAGCCCATTTTCAAAGTTATGCTTGTTTCTAATTTTAAACGCTGTCAATAGCGTGATGCCAAGCATTAGTATCAACCCTTCATTCATTTTAGTTTTTCTCTTTGCATTTAAAAAAGTGTGATGATGACAGGAATGAAATTCATATGTGTAAAAAAAAGTAATAGAAGCTATAAGTTTGTGCAACTAAAATTACATGTAAAGTAAGTGTGACAATTGGATGCTGAAATGGGACAAAATGGATTGCAGAATTGGGACTGTGATTAAATACATGTATTTAACATATTACTGTGATAATACTGCTCTATTCAGCGTGCAAACAGAGCATTACTATTCATAAAATGTCTCTTTTTAAAACTAATTTTAAAATATAATCAATTGCTGGAATAATTATTTTTATCAGAATGTATATATTATGAGCTAATTTATATTTGTCCATATAAATCAGCTATATTTCTATCTGTGCATATTCTAGAAAGGCTGAGAAAAATAGAAGACAGTTCCAATAAAGAATATTTTATTAGACTTCTTAAAAGGAGATTTTGCTGTTGATTGTTTACATAGTGGAAAGTTGATATTTGTTTTATAGCAATTGCTTCCAAAGCCAACACTGTATATTCCCTGTGATACAATATTTCTTCACTCATAGTCTTTTCTCCTGTGCAGTGCTTTCAGGAGTAGTATTTATAACCTCAGTTGATTGATTGGTCTTGCGCTGTAGTACTTACTCACATTTTAATTCAAAGCCAGAAGGAACTGTTAGGTCATTATAAATTGACTTTTCATACTGCAGACTTGTTTTATAACATGTATAAAGTTTTATGGACTTCTATTCAGGTGTTACAGCATTTTCTTTGCAAAGGGTTTCCCAGCTAGTTTCTAACATGGAGACACAAGCCGCAAAGGGACATTCTTCCAAGAGTTCAGCAGTATCCTGTACATAGTTCAGTCTGACTTTAGGCATTACTATTGCAAAATATGAAATTAAGACTCATGACTAATTTTATTTGTCATTTTGCATAATGAGTATATTTTACAAGCTCATACTGTGTTTTGATTAGTACAGGAATTAATTCAGGGAAATTCGTGGTTTGTGATATACCAAAAACCAAACTTGGATTTAACTAGTCCCTTCCAGCAGTATGATTTATGAATCTGGTTTTATGTTTTGATTTTAGTCATGAAAATGAATCTGGATTTATCACCTATCATACACGTGATGATATGTGATGCTAATTTTTCTATATCCTTATTATGTCTCTTAAACCAATTGTGTAGCTCATTAAAATACATCGGATACTTGAAATTAGTGAACTCTAGGGAGCTGTATTCAACCAGGGAAAGTGTCCTCCAACTTGTAAAAGCATATGCTGATATTACATGATCTCTTTCTAACATCAGAGCAAAAGATACATATAGTTTATCATTTTCATTACCAAATGTAAATTATCTTTTGGTCTTTTTATAGGGTTGCATATTAAATTGTAAAAGCAGGAGTGTAAAATCAGGTATTACCAACATGAATGGTATTCAGCTTCAAGGGGTCTGTGGATTAATTTAAGAGATGCAAAAATGGAAGACAGAAAGGCAAGGTATTGTACAGGCATCTGCATCTTTACTGGAAAACTGGGAGCATCGCAAATTAAAAAAAAAGTTGAAAAATCACCAGTGTATGTAGTCATCACAAATGTAGCTTAAATTGAACATACTCCAGTGCTGCAGATGTTACTTCCTTCCAGCAGAAAATAGATAAATAAAAAATAAATAAATCATAGTTTAGTCTAAAATTCTATCTAGGCTTTTTGTTTTCTTCCAAAAATTCTACAGGATTTTTAAATGGTGATCTAATGAAGACAGGGAGATAAACTACATCTGTCATTGGGTTTTATATTCACTATTCCATTAATCTGGTTTTGCAGCAGTGTAATGTCATTGATTTCTGTGCAGGCACACCACCTGCTGCTTTAAAGTTGATTTGGAGATATTTGATGGTGAGTAACATCCAGCAAGTTGCAAGGAATAAGTAATATCTCCAAGATCACGAGACGTTTATTTCAAGGATGAAATAATTTATTAATGTTTTAATTTTCCTGGGGTCAATAAACTGATGTGGTGTTTTTGTAATAAACTTTACACAAAGTGGTAAATATAAATTTAATCAAGTAAACAATATCTTGGGGTGAAATGTATCATGAGGAGTAGGTCTTTATTGTGACATTAAAGTGACACAAATCTTCATCATTACATTTCCTCGGAACACGCTTCAGTAGCTCTCTAGCATTCTTGGTTTACCAAGTGACAGAATTATCTCCCGAAATTCACAACAGCTCTATGTTCTTTATTTAGGGAAGCAGTCAGCTAACACAGAATTGGTTTTGAAATGCAAATTGGTGAATTGATGAAAGTATATTCCTGTTGAACAGGAGTTACTTCTTGTGCTATTCAAGTAAGGGATTTGTTTGGGGCTACATTTAAGATTCTTCCCAAGTCTTTGCTCTCTGAGGGTGCTATGTTCAAGAAATTGTGTCCTTTTGTCCTGAGTCATGCCAAACTAACAGTCATCTTGTTCTGTTACCATGGAAGGTGGTTAGGAGGCCTTAACATAGTATTTCCAGTCAGGCACAGCTGAATTTCTTCATAGAAAAGGTAGTACTTAAAAACTTTGACTGAAAGCAGGCGTGTAAAATATGACAGTATAAACAAAAGAAAACCACTGTTACTAGCTATTTTTCTGCTGTATCTGATTTTAAAAATATCTCAAGTGGAGTTATAATACTCAAATGATTTTTCTTAACACTGAAACTGCCATACAATTAGGCTACATAGCCATTGAATCCATTGATGGCTTAGTGAAAGCATCAGTCGAATTAAGAAAGAGTTACTATTACATACCAAAAAAGTCTGAATTCAGTTTTGCCTTGTATAATTCTCATTTGTAATTGCTTCATTATGTTTTTATCACCTTAAGAGAATTTGCAATCAAATAGTTCAAAACATGAATGTTAATTACCTGGCAAGCTAAGGAAATTCTCTACATCCCATTAAGGGACATGTGCCATAAGTCACATATTTTCCTAAAAGTTACAAAAGTGTAGAAGGAATACGTTCACTTCTCAATTTTTCAGTATCTTTATCTTCATAATAAATTTTTATTTTTCAGTTAAAATGTTACCAACAAGACATAAGTATGTATAAATACAATTTTTTTTCCAATCTCATACCACCTGATAAAAATGATTATTCAAACCAGATATTTACTGATGAAACCAGAAAAATATGAGAAGGATAGCCAAGATCGTAAATTATTTACACTTGGAACTATCTGAAGCCTGGGAAGTTCTCATATTGTTTCCTCAATTTTAAACTCTGTCCTTCTGTAGGTTATTGTCAAGGGTTGTCCTCTCAGGGTTCCTGGTGGGGCACAGTAGCAGAGAGCAGATCTTTCAGAAATGAGGACATTCCTTGAAGCGTAGGAAGAGGGAGGTAAAAAGTTAGCTGGCTTATGGGGTCCCAGGTGCTCTTTTGAGAAAATGGTATGCCCGAATCTGTCAATGCAATGCATTTGGTGACTTGTGCAATGCGTTTGATGACTCTGCACAATAAAGGCGAGATTAGTTTACTGTAAAGACCTGTACTGTTTTTGCAATGTTCCAGTGACAAAAAATAAATGCATGTTATGGCTTTCCTATGGTTGTTGCCTCAGGTGAGGCTTGTTTATGGTAGCACTTAATTTTTAGTATTTTGCTTCCCATTATAGCATTTTCAGCCCACTTCTTTCCTTCTAGGAGCAGCATGAAACTATTTCGGCTTAGCCTGACTGAAACAGAAGTCCTCCTGTTCCCAGAAAAGAAGGGGGTGTGGGGAGCAAAAATCTTACACCTTTTGTCCTCTGTATTCACAGAATCACAGAAATGTATAGGTTGGAAAAGACCTTTAAGATCATCGAGTCCAACCATAAACCTAACACTACCAAGACCACCACTAGACTATGTACCTAAGCACCTCATCCAAACGTCTTTTAAATACCTCCAGGGATGGTGACTCAACCATTTCCCTGGGCAGCCTGTTCCAATGCTTGATAACCCTTTCAGTGAAGTAAAATTTCCTAATATCCAGTCTAAACCTCCCCTGGTGCAACTTGAGGCCATTTCCTCTCATCCTATCACTTGTTACCTGGGAGAAGAGACCCACCCCCACCTCTTTACAACCTCCTTTCAGGTAGTTGTAGAGAGCGATAAGGTCTCCCCTCAGCCTCCTTTTCTCCAGGCTAAACAACCCCAGCTCCCTCAGCCGCTCCTCATAAGACTTCTGCTCCAGCCCCTTCACCAGCTTCGTTGCCCTTCTCTGGACACGCTCCAGCACCTCAATGTCTCTCTTGTAGTAGGGGGCCCAAAACTGAACACAGTATTCGAGGTGCGGCCTCACCAGTGCCGAGTACAGCAGGATGATCGCTTCCCTCGTCCTGCTGGCCACACTATTTTTGATACAGGCCAGGATGCTATTGGCTTTCTTGGCCACCTGGGCACACTGCTGGCTCATATTCAGCTGGCTGTTGGCCAACACCCCCAGGTCCTTTTCCACTGGGCAGCTTTCCAGCCACTCTTCCCCAAGCCTGTAGCGTTGCATGGGGTTGTTGTGGCCCAAGTGCAGGACCTTGCACTTGGCCTTGTTAAACCCCATACAATTGACCTTGGCCCATCCATCCAGCCTGTCCAGGTCCCTCTGCAGAGCCTTCCTACCCTCAAGCAGATCAACACTCCCGCACAACTTGGTGTTGTCTGCAAACTTACTGAGGGTGCACTCGATCCCTTCATCCAGATCATTGATAAAGATATTAAACAGGACTGGCCCCAACACAGAGCCCTGGGGAACACTGCTTGCGACCGGCCGCCAACTGGAGTAAACTCCATTCACCACCACTCTTTGGGCCTGGCCATCAAGGCAGTTTTTTACCCAGCGAAGAGTATACCCATCCAAGCCATGAGCAGCCAGTTTATCCAGGAGAATGCTGTGGGAAACCATGTCAAAGACTTTACTAAAGTCTAGGTAGACAACATCCACAGCCTCTTCCTCATCCACTAAGCAGGTCACCTTGTCCTAGAAGGAGATCAGGTTAGTCAAGCAGGACCTGCCTTTCCTTAACCCATGCTGGCTGGGCTTGGTCCCTTGGTTATCCTCTACGTGCCGTGTGATGGCACTCAGGATGATCTGCTCTATCAGCTTCCCCAGTACGGAGGTCAGGCTGACAGGCCTGTAGTTCCCCGGGTCCTCCTTCCAGCCCTTCTTGTAGATGGGTGTCACATCTCCAGCTATTCACCACTCAGATCTGGATTCTGATACCACTTTTCCTTTTTCTTATCCTCAGTCCTTTTCTCTTTGTCCTGATAATCAGAATCTTCTTCACCTTGCCATGTAATTCTTGTTCTTGTGCCACCCCAATAACATCATTGATCATGTAAAACAGCTGCAAAGACCTTTTGTTCTTTCCTGTTGCACATAAGCTCTCCTTATGCCATGTTAATTTTATTTTCCTTGCTTTCCAGTTTCTCTTACAAACATCTTCATTTCTTCTTCTACAAGGATGCACTGCAAACTTGACTCATAAGGCTATTCTTGTGTTGAATCATTTTTTAAGGTGTGCAGGCTCATTTTGTGTATCCTTCGTATCAGAGAAAGAATAGCAATAGTTTGAAATGCAGGAATGGCTACCTGAATCTTACTGAAGGACATATATGATTGGAAGTGTTTATGCATATGTAAAAAATAAGCCTGTTAATTACATTCCTTTTCTTTCATCTCGTCTGTTGTGTACTAGATTTTAAATTCCTAAGGATAGAGACTGTAGTTTTACATACGCTGATGTACAGCTTACTGTCTCAGTCTTGATGAGAAATTCTTGGAGAACATGTATTCATAAGCAATAATGATTTTCAAATAACTTCTAAAAGAAACATTATTTCAAGATTAATATATGTTGTGAATTGCCAGTTGTTTGGTTTTCATCAGCTGTTCACATCGACCCAAAATCTGATGAATACTTAGCATATAAGAGGTTCTCTGAATGATTGGCAGGGCATCTCATAAATTATTCTCCAAAATGCTTTTAATGGCAGCAATATGGCATCAAATTGGTTTGTGACGTTAATGCTTTTTTGTTCTTTCCTGAAAATAGCTTCTGTAACACTGTTGTTGAAACAGATCAAAATGTTTTCCAATATTTGTACGTAATCTAAGGAAATTGATCCATAGAGTTCTACTCCTAAATTTTAAGTATTATCGTTTCTAAAATGTATATATTTGAATTCAGATGTGATGTTGTCTAGAGAAGAGACATGTATGCTTTTATTAATAATGTATTTTAATTCTGAATCATATGTTTATGGAGGAGCTAACTTAACCTGTAACATTTATTATGGTTTTGTGGAAAAAGCAAGGCATATAAAACTTATTTCTAAAATGTCATTCCAATGTTTCTAGCATATAAGGTTTGATAAAATAAGATATTTGCTGGTGCTCAAAGGAGTTGAGAGATATTTTTTAATTCTGTAAAAATGTCAAATCTGTGGTTAAAACTGAAAGCAGACTCTCAGGTGAGGGACTTCATGACGGCATCTATATCCCTTGCTTAAACAACTCAGTTGGTCCAGAGCTTCTCATCTCCTCTTGGCATTCATTAAACATAATTAGGTCCCACTGCATCTTTCCCTAGGCGGCCATGCTAAGTAGCTCTCGTATGGTGCCTGATGGAGCAATCATGCTCTACTGTGGTATTCATATAGAGAGATTTCCACATTTGCAGAATGAATGCATTCACGGATTGTTTCTGCATTCCTATTTCTGTTTACTGAGTATCCAGGGATGCTATTTTGGCTAGACTTTCCTATTTATAACACACAAGAAAAGGATGAGCTAGAATGCTGCATAAGGATGATTTCAGGAAGAGTATAGATTACTCAACTTTTTTCATTTAAAGTCTGTTGTTATTTTTTCTTTTCTTCATGGTGTTGTTTTCCTTCCTATCCTGTCCTCTGATACTTCAGAATCTGCTGGCCAGCAAGTCAAATTTGATACCAAATGGAGCTTTCAGAGGTGTTGAATCCCTATCTATTCATGAAATAGCAGTCACTATATTAGGGCCCTTGCTGACTGAGAGACTGCAGCATCACAGATATCACAGGTTCTAGCTGCAAGACACTGAAAACTGGGCATCATTGTCCCATGTTATTGCTTTTCCTACCTTTCGGGGGGAATGTACACTACCAACAAGTTTATTTTGTATATATATTAGACTCTTAAATTACAAAATCAACAGCATAAAAATACAGCAATAAGGATATTATTTAATACAGGCTTTCTAAAGTAAAAACAAAACAAAACATTGCTGCTGTTAATGCACTCTGTCATTTAAATTATTTGCGTGGAAATCATTATCTTCTCATGGTAATAGTTTTGCAAAGTGAGAGGTAAAGCCAATTCAAGTATTCCTGAGTTGAGAAAATGGCAGGAAAAAGGCCTGTCATTCTGGTAAGGATTGGAATTGTTTTTCCATGGTGTTGATGTTTAGAAGTTGCAACTTGCACATGGTAATTTTTCATATCATCAGTATTATACACAAAGAAAGGTCATGCTACAAATGTAACAGAGAAATTAATACATGTTTTCTTATTTCTTGTAGAACATCTATTCTTGGAATTTCATTTGGGGCTGCATTTCTCTTGCTTTCCTTCATTTTGTTTATCTGCTTTGCTGGACAGCTTTTGGTAGGTATTCAAGGAAATGTAATCCAGTAGTTAATGGTTTCTTTTAAATAACATGAATTTGCCAAGTCGTTCTGATTTTGCCAAGTCACTCTGCTTTTGCCGAGTACCAGTTAAATGAGAAAGGCTTGCACACTCAGGCTTCAGAGGACATTGTTTTGTCCATGTTAACTTACTATATAAAATGTCCTCATTTATCTGAAAAACAGAAAATGCCAGTGCAGTGACTGTCTGTACTGACACTGACACTCTCTTTCTCCCATGTGAAGCTGGATCATCTGAGAGGTTTGCATTATTGTTTGATTGATTGTCTTCTCAAAATTTTTGCTATTCTGCTTACAGGTGACTCATGAGTGCTTTAATTTGGGGGACTGTGTACTTGTTTAAGTATTGTATAAGACCATTTTCTGAGTTTAGGGAATATTTCACAATAACAATTTAATTTGATATATAAAAATTTTATAGTAAAATTCTAATTTTGCCATTAAATGGTCCAGGTGTTATTGTAATGCCTATTAGTGTACCCAATAATACGCTGAATTTGAGAATTTAATTAATTCAAGATTTGGACAAACGTTTCAGTATTTCACAATATAATTTACAAGTTTTATTGTCCTCCTTCCAATCATTCTCAAATAGATCCAACATATAACTCCATCTAGAACAAGGTATTTCAGGATTTGTAAGAAAGTGAATGCAATTTGAATTTGGCATGTAATCTAGAATAAAACTATCTGTATACTTGTTACTTAATCCCCACTTCTCCTTCTCTATATGTGCATTTTTCCACAAGCTCCCATGGAGAAAGCTGAGAGAAAGATCTTTTATAAAAAAGCAAAACATGCACATGGGAAAGACAATTACACCACTATGCAGTAAAAGAGTAAGGAAAGGTGGCCTGGCAGTTGAAGCAAGAAACAGAGGAAACGGGATTTTATAATTTCTCCCTCTTCCCTTGTGAGGCTTGTAATTAACCAGGACATGTTTTTAAGAAAATGTAATTAATCTACATTTCAGTTGTCTTTCCAATAAGGTAGGGATGCTGCCACTGCTCAGGAATTAACCTGAGATATAATGCAACAGTATTTTTAGATATTTTAAATCCTTGGAGTGAGGTCCTAGAGGTATTGCTATTACCTAACAGCAAAAATTAGTTCTCATGTAATGTCATGCTTGATTGCTGTTTTTTATTGACATAAGAGTAAAATGATGGAGTCAGAGTACTGCTGTTGAATAAGCAAATAAAAAAAAAAATCCTTCAAGGAAAAACCAGCCTTTTTCCTGTAGGAAAAAGAGGTGCCAATGAAATGGTGTCAAGAAGTGTTGGGATATACACTCTCCTGGGGCTTTTATTTATAATGTAGCTTAGGAGGAATACACATGTATTTTTCTGCATTTGAAGGGATGGCTAAGCAAATATCCCAAGTCAGTGTTGAGGAGTCGTGCCACTTGCATAATGTCTAACACCTACGTTCAATGCTGTTTTTCCTATGTCTTGTATGTACTGTAAATACTTCCCAGAAATGGACACCTATTATTGCATTTCTGTTAACTTGCGAGATGTCATGTTCTAACCTAAATAGGTTGAAGAGGAGCTATTTATTTCTATGTCTTTATGAGTTCAGCTGCTCTAAAGCTGAAGGTAGGCTGCTAAGAAGCCTTTCAGCAAGTAAGTTATGACCATAGTTGATGCAGCGTTGCCTTTCCTTCATGAGCATGGATGTAGTTCTGTAAGGTGATGGATGAGAGGCAGCTAACAAGAGGCAGTAGGTTTATCTTTCCGCTGTCCTCTCCCTAAGATTTCTTCCTTCATGTCAAAATCCAAGTATTGTTTTGCAGCTTTAACCACAGTGACACCCTATGTTATATTTTGGTAGCATATCCATTGCAGTATCTGACCCATAACTATAAATACTTTCTTTCTAGAAGAAAAAGCCTGAAATTCTGAAGTGAACAAGTATCAATATCTAAGTTTTAACACTATAGTGTCAGCATTAACAGAAATCAAGCTTTATCATCCTAATCCCAATTGGGTTTGGGGGTTTTTTTGCCAGTGTGGGTTTTTCCCACGTCTTTTTCTAAAAGGGTATGTTTTGGATTCCCTTGCAGAATGCATGAAGTAAATGTGGATGTGCTTGTGTGTACACCCACCTGCACGTAATTACAGAGTTTAAAATGACCAAACACCTCTCTTCTAAAAACGCACAGAAAGAGAAGAGAATTTTTTGGGCCTGACTGACCCAGACAGATGAGCTGTGGTGGGTTAGGCTTGGCTTTGGGCCAGACACCCAGCTGCTCACTCACTCTACCTCCTCAGCAGGATGAGGGAGGAAAATAGGATGAGAAAGCTCGTGGGTTGAGATAAAGGCAGGGAGATCACTTACCAATTACTGTCATAGACAAAGCAGTCTCAACTTGGGGAAAATTCATTTAATTTATTGCCAATTAAAATAGATTTGGGTGGTAAGAAGCAAAAACAAACATTAAAGCCACACCATTCCTCCCCCCTCTCCCAAACTCAGCTTCACTCCTTCGCTCCAGATTCCTCTACCTCTGCTCAGGCAGCACAAGTCGGGGTGGAGGGTGGTCAGTACATAAACATTTCTCTCTGCTGCTTCTTCCCTTCACGCTTTCGCCCTGCTCCAGCATGGGGTCTCCACAGGCTGCAGTTCCTTCAGGAACATCCACCATAGTTGGGTCCAGCATGGGTTCTCCATGGGCTGCAGCGTGGACATCTGCTCCAACATGGAGCACCTTTTCCTCCTCCTTCTCCTCCTCTGACTTTGGTGTTCCCTCTGCTGTTTCTCACTCTTTTTGTCCCCTCCTCCTCTCTGCCCAACATTTTCTACCCTTCCTTCCCCAGGCTTTCCCTGAGGCTCCCACCTGTGGCTGAGGGGCTCAGCCGGGCCCTGCGGTGGGGCCGTTGGAGCCGGCTGGAACCGGCTGTGTCCAGCACGGGGCAGCCCTGGCTGCTCCTCACAGGGGCCGCCCCTGCAGGCCCTACCACCAACCTGGGCACCTGCACCCGGTACATAAACGTGCAGTAGTAGTACCTGGCTGTTACGAGATGTATAGAGTGGGACCTGTAGTCCTGGCAAAGACGGCAAAATCTAAGTTCAAGTTGGGACGCCTGGCTGTCACTGCATTATGCACTCCTCTCAATACTTTGATACTTTGCCGTCTCAGTCTCCACCGATTATAAATGGCTGTCACCACCGCTGAGTAAGTCACACAAACCCCAACTTTGAACAAGTTTCTCTATGATTTTCATTTCATTGGTAAATGAAAAAAACCATCCAGACTGTAATGCTAAAATTACTAGCTCTTATTGACTTTAATTACAATATTGTAAGAAGACATCTTTGCCCGCTCTTTCACTCTGAGTTTACTATTAGTTGATTTTACTGTTCGGCAGCACTGTAGCACAGTCCAACTCAACCTGTTGTGGAGTCATAATATCAGCCATTAAATAAGAATAGGAATGTTTCCATCAAATGATGCGGCAAAGCAGTAGCACAAATAACGAGGTTACAGACTTCCAGATCCTGCCTTTGCGGCGTGTCATCCCCTGCCAGCCTTGGGCAAACAGGCCGAGGGCAGGGAGGGCTGACAGTTCTCATAGAAACAGTCGTTTGCCCATAGGCATTAAACCTTCGTCAACCCTAGCTAAAATTGGTGTATGTCCTGAAATGTGAAATGGATTTATATCCTTTGTATTCTAATTACTTCTTTGTGCCTATGCAATTTTTAATTTTTTTTTTTACCTTTTTAGATAATCACAGTATTCAGAGTTAAATCTTAAGATTACGAGTATTTTTGGTCTTAAAGATCCTTTTTGGCTTATATTTTCATATTTTAAATGTAGGCTATTCTTTTTTGTTAATTTTGAATATTTTCTTTGAATTTTCCTGGAGAGGTTTCCTTCCCAAATTACATGCAGATAGAGGACAGTGATTGTCCTTTAGCTCATATATTTTTTGTGTCTCTTCTCTTTATCTTCTTGAAGTATAGACGAGTTCATAGAACAAGTGTGAAATGCCTCAGACCTGGCAACTGTTAGATGTGTTTTACCTCCTGATGTGAATGCAAGGAAGCAGATATCTGGTTACCTAAATGATACATTGGAAAATGTAATGCAATCAATAGACGAAAAACACAGTAAGCACGTAAAGGGTAGCTCTCTGTGGTAGCTGAGGTAGCCTGCTGAGGAAGTATTAGTCTCAAGCAGATGTTCTTTGTGCATTGATTCAAATACTGTCTCAAAAATTTCTTTGCGTTACCTGGGACATGCGTGCACTTAATTGATACCACATACTCTTTGTGCCAGTTATTTTCCATTAATATGAAATGGCTTTTTGTCGCATATGTTTATACCTTGCAAACCTATTTAGCTACTTCAGCTAATGGGGAAGATTAGAAGTAAAAGCATTTCTTTCCTATCATCTCATCTGAACATGTTTATAGTCTTTCTTAAATATCCAGTCGATCCATGGAATTAGCCGAACACAATACCAACAAAGCAAATATCAGAAAATAACTGGCTCCACAGTTGAGAAAGATGCTCTGATTTGAGGTCACCGGAGCGTCTAACAAAGTGCAGCCAGTATGTGAGCAGTCCTGTCCCTGCTAGAAGAGAGCATGTTATTTATTAGTTGCATTACACCACACCACTGTATAAAGAATGATATACAATCTTTGCCTTTGTTTGCAGGGATTTGTATTTTACTTTAAAGCAATTGGCATTGCTACTTAACAATCAGAAAGACTGTGTACACTTAAGATACTTAAAGGTTCTACAGGGATGGGAATATCAGCACCAGCACTAGGAAATTATTTTCAACCTGGAATATTACCTCTGATGTGAGTGTCTCTCTTAATGCAGATATGAATGAAAGATCGAGGTCCTTCAGTTTCTTCAATAGTAAAGCTTTCCTTGTGAATGAAGATCAAAACAGGGATGGGGGAAGGCAGGGAGAACCCAGAGAGGCACTTTCGCATCTACAACAGGGTCCATGAAAGAGGCTCATCAAACCTAAAAGTCATTCTGATGAGTTTCTAGCACAGGCACTGCAACAGCAAATCCATCTAAGTTAAGTACTATGTTTAGACTTCAGGAACTGTTAGAAATGTACTGATTTCAGTAACAAAAATCCTTCTTCTTACTCCTTCTTGAGTTATGTGTTTATGACATGTTATGTGATTGTGACCAACTGAAGAAGTTGGCTAACCTGGTGAAAACCACAAGTTTCTTATGTCTGTTGTGCCAATAAGTTCTCTTTTAGTATTTTTTGATGAGTGAGACTATGTTGAAATTTTTTAAAATCTGGCAATGCTGCCTTTTAGTGTCTTTGCCCAAGATGAGATTGTAAGTTACCTCCAAATAAAGAGATATCCGAGTGTGCTTCCTAATACCAACAGTCCAGTATGCGAAGAATTTTCCCTACAGTTAATTAATAAGAAGGATGAAAGCAGAGAGCATCCAGATTGTTTTGAAGGTTCTTTTACATGTATTACCTGAGAGGTGATATCCATGATGTGTAAGTACCGCAATATGGTCACAGGTCAGGGCTTCTGTTGTGTGAGGCAGTTTTTGGGTGGTAGCATCTTACCTGGAGATCAAGACTTGGTCAACGTAGAACGTAGCATTCAGAACTTCTTTCTTCCTCTAGTTCAGTGCCCTGAGCACTGTCTTTAAAAAGTCATTCAGGTTTGCTCTTTCTCAAAACCAGTGTCTCTTTAAATATTTCATGTGAAATAGAAAAACTTTGACAGGAGGGACTGAGAACGTCTTACCTTAAAATAGAATATAACACAGCGACTGTACATTTTCTTGAGGAAAGCAGCACAGGAAGTACCGGGACTGAACTCTGAGTGCCTAAAGGCATATTTATACGTCTCACTGCCGTGTTCTTTCCTTTGAATTAGACAGTTGAAATGAAGCACATGGCCATTTCAACGTGACCCTTTGTGAAGGATAATAAACACTGCAAAGTATGGTGAAATTAAAAACATGATACTGACTTTAGTTTTTCCTGTTATTTCTTTATTCAGGATTCTAGCTTTTGTCAAACCAGTTGTATCCAATATAGGTTGAGCAGACTCTTCACCTGGATGCATTTTGTATGATTCAAAATGCCTGGCTTAGATTTACAGGTGCCACCATGGAGTTCAAAAGTTTGGTGTTACAGTACTCATTTTAGAAGTGCTTTGGTCCTTTTTATCAACAATAGGACCATTAGAAAGTATGCAAAGTATAAGCTTGTGTCTCTATACAAAAATCACCCTTCTCCAAGCTTAGGTCAGTGTAATCACTGCCAGCCAGTCAGCCAGTTCTTTGGATTTGAACTTTGGTGTCTTCTTCAAGTCTGACTGAAAATGAGCATGTGAAAAAAATGTGAATTTTGGGGCTTTTTGTTTCTCTTGATTTCATTCTTTGTAACATCAGTATTAGTAAAATATTAAGTTGTATTTGAATGCAAAATGAAAAGAACAATAATAGAACTATAGAAAATGTGATTCACTGGCATTCTGTAAATAAGAGGTCTTCAGTCAAGATGTTCCAACCTCTGCTAGCATGTGAAGGAGAAGTGTGACAGCTCTTGCGACACTGTCTTTCATCTACAACATAGCTGTCACAATTAATTCTTGCACCAGTTCCTTGATCTCACTCAGAAAGACAGCATTCATTTTGTTAAATGCTGAAGTAGGCTTTTGTGTGTGGAAAGACAACACAGGATACATTTTAATAATCTGAATATTCAAAATAAGTTATTACTCACTATCATGCTGAGCTGTCATATCAGATTTAACATGTTCAGATGAAAAGGTAATACATTAGTCACCTTTCATACTACAAATACCTATTATTTCTAGTTGGTAAATGATAAACACTGAACCATATTCTGCCAGCTCCACTTAGAATAAACAGAGAAGCTAATGCTACTGAGATCTGATGTCTTACCCTTCTTGCATGCTTTCTAGAAATGACTACTTTATTCCTTTCATCTCATTCTCCATTTTTTTAAGAAAATTGCAAATGAGACATAACATTTGCAAGAAAAAGTGTTTGACGTAAGCTTATGAATCAGCAAAATAAACCTGCATAGTTCTACCAGTGCTATTAAGAGTCTGAGTTTAATGATCACCCCACCACTCCAGTTCTGCTTCCAGGAGTTCCCTAAATTTTCAGCAGTACTGAACTGCTGTTGGTTGTGCTATATATGGTCTGGATTAAGACTGCTCAAAAGTGAAATGAAGTTCAGCAAATCTGTTAATTCACATAGAGAATTACTGATCAAGAGTGTATTCTTTCATGTTTTCCAAGGAATTTCTACTCAATGGTTTAAAGATTTTTAGTGTGAATCAGGGTTTTGTCACAAATTTTCCTTTCAGGAGCCTCATTGGCTTAACCTATGTAGGCTGCTCTCCCTGCTATTACAGAGACCTGTCATCTCTTTAACAAACCATGTGGGCATGACAGATGTACCAAATAAACAGTGGTCCTTCCCCTGCCAGAGCTCAGAGCTGTGCATTAAACAGCCTGTCAAGAAATGCATCACTGAGTTCTGGTGTGCTTCTGTATTACAAGTGGAAATAACTATCTACAACTTCATTTTTGAAGCTGCAGTGTAACAACACAGTATTATTCAGGCCAGAGCCAGCAATATCTGTAATTGTAGCAATAGCAGCTGGAAGAATGGAATCTCTTTATTGATTAATCACACTGGCTGAACGATATGTTGTTTCCTGAAATTTATTTTATTCTCCAGAACTTTTTGTAGTGATAAATTTGCCCAGAGAACATATTTTTTTAAAAAAAAGGAAGCAGAAAAATAGCTTTTTAAAGAAATGTAGAAAGTCAGTCCAATTAGTTCCTCCTTGCTAAAAATACATTAGCAAAGTCAGGTGATATTGATCAAAAATCTTGTAAACAAAGGAAATTTAGACTTATTGCAAGGAATTTTGGTACAGAAGTTGCATAAGTCTGTTCAAAAGTGTACAGGTACTTGGAAAGCAATAAAGCAGTCCTCAGCAATAAATGCAGTTCTCAGCATGGACATTGCTAAGTAATCTCAGCAATTCTGTACTGTAATTTTTTCAATGATTACTTTAAAAAAATGAAGAAAGTTAAAATTTAACAATTGGAAGCATTGATGTTAAAGTAGAAAAGTCTGAGAAGCCTCCATCACTTGATGCCAACATTCGTGTGTTTAGATATTGGGATTCAACAGAGATTTTCTGTGTGAAACTTAATTTTATCTTCAGAATTAACATAACACAAGTTGTTCGTTTGTGCAGAGGAAACCATCAGTTTATGTCGCTTAGCACTAGAAAAACATGAAACCATCTTTTTTATGGCATTGTTTTGCATCTGTTACTGAGCCATGTTTTTTAAAGTTCTGAAATGGAAAATGGGATGTGCTAGAGCTTCTTGAATCCAGTGGAGTTCAAGAGCCATGGGAGTGCTCCTTCCTGGTCCACTGGAGTCCAATTTGATGGAATTAAAGAGCCAGGGGATCCTCCTGTCCCGCTCCCATTGATGGAAGGCTGTCAGTATCATGTCCCAGGTACAACCACTAGTGATGTTGAGCACGTATTCCCAATAGGCACACAGGCATATACTGTACACACAGGACCAACCACACAGAAACACAGAGAGAGCAGCTCTTTTACCAGCACCCACATAAAAGCAAGCAGCAGTCATGCGAATATGAACAATACTGATGGTCTAGTTCCTCTTTTCTGGTTGATCAGGGCTGAAGCTTGCTAGTGGAATATACACACACCCTGACTGTCATCATCCACAGGCACAGTCACGTTTGTGGGTTACTTGGTATGGACTTTAAGTCCATGCCCAGCCTCTGCCCCCCTTTCACAGTGATTAGCTCAAACCTTGGGTGTCTCCAAATGTAGGTCTCCTACTTACCAGCCAGTCCAGCTTGAAGTTTCCTAATGATTACACCCACACTCCCCCTGCCCCCCCACACCCTATGGGTCTCTCCAGGGACTGGTCTGAGACACTTCAGTTGCTGGCACCCAGGCCCCCAGTTGCCTCAGACATGCCATCTCTCTCTCTCCAGTGGCTAGCACCTGTGCTGTGCTACTTGCCATCTAGTCCAGCATGAAGTTTGCTAGCATTTTCACACACGCAGGCTCAGAATAAGGACTGCACTTACACAGAAGATGGTTAGAGGTAGGATTTAATAAGAATATGCAATAGACTCATTTAGACAATTGTTTACATGCAGCCATTTCCTTTCATGCCCTCTCTTCTCCAGTTACCTACATTTGTTCCTCCCTGACCCACATTTGTACTGTTCCCTAAACATCCTGTAAGTTTTCCACATACCCACAATACCCTTAAAACATACCATAATATTTTACACCATCCAAAGTTTCTCTCTGCTCAATTGCAAAATTATCTGCCCCATGCTGGCATACTATCCTTTTAGGCAGTAATTGCCTTTAGTCTGCAGGGCATCCTGGAAAGGGAGTTTTTTTCGTTGAGGCTTCTTGGTAGGTTTCCCATCAGAAACCATGGCTGAAACATTCTCCTTCAATGGTCTTAGGAGCAACAGATTCAGTGGCTTCTGTTCTTCACTGATTAGGTTACTTTGGTTCCACCGTCTATCATTGTCCTTTTGATCATCACCAGGTCTTTGTGTTTAATTTGATTAGCCTTTAGTCAGATAACCTAAAAACAGTAAAATTCATAATAAAATGTATCTGGTTTAGGCCAGATAATTTTTTTTCATCATTAGCTTCTTTGCTTGGAATTTCTTGTCCTAAAGACTTTCCTTGAACTGTATAGCTCCCTGTAGCATAATTCAGGAGGGACACCATGATGTACTCCTTTATCTATATCATTTCTTATCCACTTTATATTCCTTGTACTTTCTTAGTGTTCCTGCGTAGTTTTGTCCCTAATCCAACCTATTCCAGCTACTTCTAAACTTCCAAGAAAATCACAGAACAATGTAGTCTTTAGGATAAGAAATTCCAAGAAAAGAAGCTAATGATGAAAAAAAATTTTCTGGCCTAAACCAGATACATTTTATTATGAATTTTACTGTTGTAGTAAAGCTCCAGTGTGCTATAACAAAGGCAAAGAGTAATTTAAGGCATGATTTCATGACTGGTTTAATTTGCCATAAATCCATGGGCCCTGACTCATTAGGTTTCAGGCAGACCAGACAGATAACTGAATGACCATTTTCACACAGATCCATTCCCTGTGTCCAGTTGAACACTCCCTGTCTGTAGCAACAGCAGCAATCTAGGCTTTGTGCTTTTTACTTTATTAAAGTGGCAAGGATGACAAAACTTTTCTAAAATCTACATGTGGATTCAAATTATCTTGAAATTTGCTATGTACTTAGGGGTGGAGAACAAAGTTTGGACGTTCAAAAAGGCATTTGAGCAGGAGTTTCTTGCTCAAAAATGCACGGCCCTTGAGTTTATGTGGGTTTTTTTTAATGTCCATCCTTGAGATTCTGATTATTGTTTTGACCTTCCTGAAACTGACTTCATTCATTCAGAATCTGTCCAATCCAGTATGCAAAACTCCCTGTCATAAAAGGAAATAATATGTAAAAAAAGTTCTAGATATACAGTGGACTTGTCCAAATAGCGTGTAATTGGGAGGGAAATAGTTATGTGCAGTATGACAAAGACCTTCATGTGAACTACATCTCATGTGTTGGGTAATAGTGTAATTTAGCATGATGTGCCATAGCTATTGAACCTGAACTAATAGATAAGTGCGGTAAATTAAGTCCTATATTTGGTAGTTTTTAGTTCTTGTGTTCTCATTTCAGAGGATTCCTGTGCTTGTATCTCTGCTGATTGCTGTGGCTGGGGTGAAAACAATATGTAAAGTGATCTCTGATAATATTAAGTAAATAGAGAAAACGAGTTGATAAAAAGTGAATACTTTTGTGGGACTGTCACATTCCTTAACTTTTCATTGCCTTTTTTACAGAAGTTTCATTTGGAAAGGGCACAAGATGCTTCTAGGCAACCTTATCTCCTCCTTGCTAAAGTTTTGGGAAAATTAATATTTATTGGATGTGCCACAAATTGTTTATTCTGTGTGAGCATCTTGTGCCTCTAGGCACTATGCATGTATGAATGGAGGCTGCTGCAATGTGTTCTTGGAAACAGGTTAAATGAGTCAGAGTTTTTTATTGTTAATTTTTGCCACTATATAAGAAAAAATTTCTATTCACTAAATATTCTTTGTGTCAAATTGTAAGTCTGATAGTTGTATGAAATGCTTATTTGTTTTCTAAATAGTTTTAGGGAAGGTTGATTTGTTTTGCTGCGTTACCCTTCACTTAAAATGAATTATCAAACAAGTCTCCAAACAAATAAAAGAAAAACCCAGAAACCCCACTATTTTGTAGATTGCCAGGGAGATATCTATGTATACAGCCTTTATCCTGCGTGAGGAGACCGCTGGCTCTCTGTCAAAGACTTTGCAGAGTCATTATTTGCATTCTGAAGTTTCCAGAGGCTACTAAATATTGCTTTTTCAATTGAGCTGGGGGAGGTCAGTTTGTTTGCTTGTTTTTTACTGATATTAGAGGTAATGACACTGCTGTCAACTCTGTATTTGCTATTATTAGTAATATATATTGAATGTTTAATAAGGTACTTGCAAATTAGGATTATTTAACAGAATTGATATTATGGCAGATATTTTAACTAAATTTGCATTTAGTTTCATGTATAATCATGATCTGTAACTCTTATGAGAATATAATAGTTGAATGCTTCTGTACAATGTCTCAAGATTCTGTGATTCTGTGAAGATTAATGCTGCCCTCAGTCTTGAGCCTTCTTAATTCTACCCTTGTTTACAGTAATTAAATACACTAATGCTATTTTTGTTTTCTCTTTTTTAAACTCTTTGCACTTAGCAATGTAGCAAGAAGGCATCAGCTTCATTGTTGTGGATCCTGAAATCATCTGGAATAATTGCAAACCGTCCCTGGCCACGGATCACTCTTACATTGACAACCACTGCTATAATATTAACTATGGCTGTATTCAACATGGTAAGGGGAAAAGGGGTAATTTTTCTTGGCTTTTTTGTTCTTTTAAGATCTGGGTTTTTTTGTCCAGTATTTGTTTAGATGTCGAATTTATGGCCCATGGCTGTGCCAGGAACCTACATGATAGTGATTGCCAGAGACAGAAATGTAAAGCAGAGCAACAGAAAACATACTGTATAATGGGGACCTCTGCAAACAGAATGCTCAGCAAGAGCTTGGATATTGGCTAAGTTTATTAAAGAAAAATATAATTTATAAGGAATAGAAGATACTTAAATCCCAGATCTGAATTATTCAAACCCCTTGCTCATCTATGCATTGCTTAGAAAAACAGAGTATTGCTCAAAGAATGAAGTATCTCCTCACAGGATGTGTGGAAAATGTTGTGCAAAACAAACTAAGCTTTATTCAGATTTGTGATGCTCCTCTGCTGATCACAAAATGATCATAATGTATACATTACTGAATTTCACATGCTTGTCTTTTTTTTTTTTTTTGAAAAAGGAAAAAAATTCAGAGTTACATTGAAACTTCAAAAGTACTGAACTACAAGTTTGTTAGGGCTTATGTCTACTTTAGGCATTTCCACCTGTGCTTTTGATTTCTCTCCTAATAGGGAAAATCCATGTAATTCTATTATTCTTTTGTAACTCTAGCAAATACAGAGTAGGTCTGTCATTAGTCTGCATAAAGCCTGAATCTTAATGTCCTCATCTATTCTGAAGGATGTGTTGTCTAATGGGATGAGCAGCATATGGGATCAAAAAATTTCCTTTGTTTTGCCCTGTTGGCTGAGCCTGCCCTATTCATAAACCTGTGTTCCATCTCAGTTCTGTATCTGCAAAATAGGAACTGTAATATTTATTTAGGTAATGTTTTCATTACAACATTAATGCATAGATATTAGTCACATTTCAAGTGAGTGAGATTTGCTGTTCAGTGCTTTTGAAATTGCAACTCTAGCGCTTCCTTGAGTTGCTGGTACTTTTGTTACTTGAGGTTCATAAAGGACTTAAAGATTGATAATACCTACACTGTTTTGTTTTTTCCACATTATTTCAGGGCACCCTTAGTCAATCATTTGTTACAGTAAGAACTAAACTTGTCAGAATGATGTAGTGATGTAATGTGGGCTTTTAAACGTGAACACTTGAAATTTCCGGTAGAACCTTCTCTCCATTTGTTCTATTAAATGATCCTAGTCTTGTTTTTGTTGGTTTTCTTTCCAGGAAAGTAGATATTTTCCTTTCTTTCTCCTGCTTTTTTTAAGGAAAGAAGATAGACCCAAAACCAATTCCATGTTCAAGAATTTAAAATTAAAAAGCTAATTGAATTTGGTGTTTGAGGCTGGTAGAGGAAAAACTCAAAGAAGCGGTGGCTGGAAAATGAGAAAATTAGCTCACTTTTTAGCAGTGAAGGCAGTTAGCAATGGGAACAAATTATTCTGAAAAGTTGTTGATTCTCCATCAATTGTTGTCCTCAGCTGAAGGCTATGAACAATAGTCTTTATGAGCAGCCTTTATGAACAATAACCTTTAGCCAAGCAAAAGTTATTTGGGATACGACGACAAAACCGAGAGATGGAGTAGCTTGTAAAATGTAGGTCAGATTAGACTTTCTCTTATTTTGAACTATATAATTGTATACGATGAAATGAAATAACCTGCTTGGGTTTAAAGCATACTTTAAGTTAGAGGTCATGCAACCATACAGTTAGTTATTAAGCTAAAAGAAGGTATGGTCAGCAACTGTTTTTTCCCTAGACTGAAGTTCGAATGTTGTGTACAGCCCACTTCAAATTTGGCTTTCAGCTAGTAAAAGACATTTTAGCAAAAAAGCAGTTGTTCAGTACCTCATTTGTAGAAAAAGTTTTTAGTTTTATTGGTTCAAGTCCACTTTTATGTGGACTGAATGTTACAGTAAAACTTAATAGGCTGTATTTTAAAGTCTTTGTGCCTTATCAGTAATGACTGCAGTATTACAAATAATCATGTTCCATGATATTCATGAGATGATAATTTTAAGTGTAATTCCCACCTTGAAACTAAACCTTAATAGTTTGACTAGCAAAAATGACTTTAAATGTGATTGTGAAATTTGCATTTCCTTAATATTAATAGCAAATTGTGGGAGAGACTCTGAAGTATCATTATTATATCTCTAAGCAACATGTACTTAATAGCAGAGTCCATTAACTGCATTTATTTCCATGAACTCTTTCAGTAGAAAAAGGCAAAATGTAGCCATTAAGATTTAATGGAGATAAAAAGCATCTAATCATCTCACACCTAATAAATCATAATTAAGACCAAAATGTCAAATAAAATTCAGTCTTTATGGTCAAGGGACATTAGAAAAGAGTGGGGGTGCAATTTTATTTCAAATTAGCTGTTTCAGCATACATCTGAATCTAGTCTTCACGTTTAAGAGCTATATAGTCATGATCAGCGGAGGGAAGTTAAAAAACAGATAATATGACATAAGTATCAAATGCTTCTTAGCTGAAGGGAGAGGGTGACTAATGCTGCTTCCATTGAGCCATTGAGATCTGGTGCCATAGATAGAGTAGGGCAACAATCAATGGCTGAGGAAAACTGTTTTTGCGAAGCTGACCTGCTTTAAACTGAACATGAGAAAGTATATTTCAGGGAACAATCTAGACATCTCAGAGAGACAGTAGGACTGCATGACTGCAAAGGGTTGATTCTTGGAAGCTGAATGAATGACTCTATACAATACATCAAATTATTGTGCCTCACCATCCTCTGGGACTCGTGATCTCGATGAACATGGCATGAAGAAAGAGGCCTGGAATAACTCTTTGTTTCAGTGACTTCTGCATCAAATGCATGAATGGTTCTTGGCACAGCAACAGGATCTCAAAGCTATACTGTCCCAGGATGGTGCCCTAACTACCAGCTTTCAGTGTCAGGATCACAGAATCATAGAATCATAGAATAGTTTGGGTTGGAAGGACCTTTAGAGGTCATCTAGTCCAAACCCCCTTTAATGAACAGGGACATCTTCAATTAGATCAGGTTTCTCAGAGCCTCATCCAACCTGATCCTGAGTGTTTCCAGGGATGGTGCATCTACCACCTCTCTGGGCAACCTGTTCCAGTGTTTCACCACCCTCATTGTAAAAAATTTCTTCCTTATATCTAGTCTAAGTCTACCCTCTATTAGTTTAAAACCATTACCCTTTGTCCTATCGCAACAGGCCCTGCTAAAAAGTTTGTCCCCGTCTTTTTTGTAAGCCCCCTTTAAGTACTGAAAGGCTGCAATAAGGTCTCCCGCAAGCCTTCTCTTCTCCATGCTGAACAACCCCAACTCTCTCAGCCTTTCCTCATAGGAGAGGTGTTCCACCCCTCCGATCATTTTTGTGGCCTTCCTGTAGATGTTACTTGCTTTCCTGTCTTTTGTCCAGTGAATTTTGAACAACTGGACTATTTCCTTTGAAAGAACATGTCTTTAGAAATGTGAAGACTGATATAGGTTTGAGTATTTTTGCTCCGTTGTTTAATGTACATCTGTGAGCACGAGCTGCCTTAAATGATGCAAGTATTGGCCCCATATTGTTCTCCCTGTAGTCATGGCTGATATCCCGTGTTTTAATAATGACAAATAATTAAGCAAACCTGCTTACATTCTCATAGTAGAAAGTTGGGTTCTTTAATATACCTTCCTTTTAGTGCAGCTAACTCTGTTAATACAGTTGCTGACCTTGCTCAGTGCTGTATTTTTAATAGGCAAGCTCTTTGGCAGATATGCTCTAATTATATATCCCCACAGTGCCTAGCACATTGAAGACTCTGTTTTGGAGGGTGGCTAATGCATTTCTTTTAAGAAGAATAAACAGACACTGCCTAGAGCTTGACCTGGCCTAGGAGTTGGAAGGAGAAAGGGGAATGCACAGCTGCAGTCATGTCATTTAAGTAGTACATGCAGGGCCCCATCACAAATCCATTCCAGACTATAGACAGGATTTAAGAAACTTACTAAAATCAGTATCAGTC
Source organism: Mycteria americana (assembly GCF_035582795.1). NCBI lineage: Eukaryota > Metazoa > Chordata > Aves > Ciconiiformes > Ciconiidae > Mycteria > Mycteria americana. Next base: position 96,595,242 of record NC_134366.1, on the reverse strand, counting down.
TAGGTACACTGGACTAGCAGAGATGCACTAGCAGGTGAGATGCCATCCTGAAATAATGTTTACAGCAGTTCTGGCGTCTTTCAAGCATGTGGGGAGAGATAGAGTCGTGCTGTCATATGATCATTTGCTCCACAGTCCAGCAAAGATGAACCACATAAGTGAGCACCACTCCATATCTGTCGAATACCACGATGGTATCTGAATTTGTAAAGACCCAGCCTTTACAAATTCATTAGGTAAGAGAGACTCCTCGTCTCTCTTACCTAATGCTGCTGGGAGCTATGGACAAGGCAGTTACTTGCCACTGCACATTGCCTCTATGGGGAGGCTGGGACTTGAGTACATGGGGACATATAGATAGTTATGCATTTTTACTTGGCACACAAACTTTTGTAAAAAATTAAATGAAATTACTGAGCAATCTGAATTTGCTAAGTTTGACTACTAACAAAAGACACACCACAGGACACCAAATAACACAGATCCATGAGCACTTTGAAGCTAAGAAGTCTTGTACAAACCCAGAGACAAAATGTTCTAAAAATCCTATTTGATGCAGTGTAGTACTCTCTGGATCTTCATCATCCTTTTCCAACTTACCAGTATCTCAGCATCACCTCTTGTTTATTCAAAAAACGCTTAATTAATAGTCTAGGTAGGTACTTAGTGTTCCAGGCTCTCCTTAAACTTCAGCTTATGAGCTTGTGAAGACAAGGAATGATACCCAAATTTGGGATTCGCTATATTATTCTTGGGGCATTCATGTGGGGATCTGGGGATAAATTCCTGACTCAGCTGCCAGACCAACTGGCGTTTTTCAAAGGAAGCGGTGATAGGCGTTTTGAGAAGAAAGTTCTCCTAAGCCACATGGAAATTTGGAGAGTTGGTAGAAAAATTAAAAACAAAGAAGAGGAGTCCTGCATGTTTCCTTAGAGATTCAAACAAAAGATCAATGCTGAACAAAAGCATCATTGCTTCATTTTTTTTGTGTTAAGAAAAATGTAAATCCTCTAGTTCAACCTATGATACCAGACTTGCATGCTTCTGCCATACTTAAAAGTATACTCTTCTCACTGTATCTTTTGCTGAACGAAAGAGTAGGGCACAAACATGAACAACTTTGTTTACAACAGCACTATAAAAACCATAGACCACCGTGTCTTGAGGAGATTGCATAGCTCTTCTGGAACGGCAGAAAATTAATTTAAAGTATAGTTGTGTGTTCATATGAGGCAAGGAGGTAGTGAGGAGAGAGAGGGATGGTGACAAAGATGTTTTTTATACTTTTCTTTATAGTCTTCACATGTCCATTTCCAGTGTAATTTTATATAATAAGGAAGAGAAAACAATGATGGGATCAAATTAAATGTAAGCTGTAAATTCAATTGAGCTGCATTTTTTGGTAGCATGCCAGACCTTTGTTTTTGCTGCTTATGTGTTTCCATTGATTAAGCACAGCTCTGCTCTGGAACTGCTGATCCTGGAGCACCTCCTTCCTAAAGAGCTTACCTCTGGGCTGCGGGGTTCTTGCTGGTGTGCGAAAGGGCACCTGTTAGTGTTCTGAGGGTAGCCTATGCCTTCTTTTTGCACAGAAAATTATATTAGTATTTGTCTTTACAGATGGCTACTGCATGACATCGTGCTACCACAGTTTCATGACCACAGCTGAACTATCTGTGGCACTTGAATCGATTAATTTTGCCTTTTACTCTGTGATTCAGTAGTTCAATGGAGGGGTGTTTCCCAGCTCTCTCCCTCCTGTCCACCTGTCAGTCAACCCATTCACACAGGAACTATTAAAACTTTACACACTTTGTTGTTTATTCCATAATAATTTAATTCAGTGTGCATTGGATTAGTGCACTCAATATTAAATTCTGCCACCTTTCCTTCTTCTCAGTAGGATGCTATTTTATGCACATTAACTTGGAAATCAGCAAGCCCACTTGCTTAGTAAGGTGAGATACAACCCGTTCAACTTGGCCATGTTTACAGGCTGTCGGGCCATGTTCATTGTGACACCTTGGTTCTGGTGCCTTGTGGATTGTAGAGAAGGGTTGAAAGTACCTTGGTGAGAAAGTTGGCTTTGTTTTTTAGTAAGATCTCAACTCGTGTATTATGTAGTCTTGTGCAGATTCTTGGTCAGATAACAAGAGAGATGCACCAACTTGCTTATGCCATGTTGTGGGGGGAGGGTCTGTCACCACATGGCTCCTATTGAAAGAAATAGCAGCACAGCAGGTATTTTCATCATGTGAGGCAAAAAACTCACAACTGAAGATTGCAGATTATATGAACACAAGAAAAGAAAAAGCTGTTAGAATATATGAAGTTAAAATGAGAATTTAATGGTAGTGTGCTCAGATGTTCCCTGGCAAACATTGGTATTCATAAAAAATATTGCTTTCATTTGAGTCATTTGAGTAGGTGTGACTGCTTAGTAGGACTGAGCTGTCTCTTACAAAAAAATACTATGTTGAAGAACAATATATATCTCCAAAGCGTGATAGCAGAGGTAGATAACTGATGTGAGACAAGAAAGACAAGTACAAACACATCATTCAGAAATAAGTGTTGTTTGGCTCATGGGAAATGACAACATTTCCATATCCTTTTTTTTCCTTTCTATATTTATTTATGTATTCATAGGTACACCACATTTCATATAGCATTCTATGTATACAGGTAACATTTATAGGTCAGAAATGTCCTGTACAAAGCTCAAAACCAAAATTAAAATGCTTTAATAGAAATTCATATATATGAATATATATACACATATATGTTTATGTAATATAACTGTGTTTGAGTTCTTCATGGTATATAATCTTTTGCTCTGTGGACATGCATGGGAAGGGATTCTGAAACTAAATACAATGATTTCATGTTTGCAAAAAAAGTAAATGCACTATTAGTGGGATGTGGGGACTCTCTCTGCCCATCCTTGGCAAATGACCTGGTTAACAACACCTATTAAGATGAGAATGTCAATTTAAAGAGTTGGGACCAGGGAGGGGGATTAAATACTTAAAGCTGTCTGGAGGGCCTTTGCCCAAAATTGTTCTTGTTAAAGAGGAAGACCAGCATCAGCTGGGTTAAACAGTAACCAAGGGACTTCAGAAGGAATTATGAAGTAAAGAAGAAAATAGTGTGAGAAGTATAAAAGAAGCATGGAAATTTGTAACAGGAGGTAGAGACCTATGAGTGGAAACAGCTGACTGTCAAAACCTGGTTTGTGCCAGGAGTGCCATAAGTCACTCCTCTGGCATCACGCCCCTGCCTCGGCCAGCGAGAGCAGCCTCCCTGTCAGATGCTGTGTGCTGGCTGCCCTGCAACTGGGTGGGCAACAGTGCGGGCTGTGACAAGCAGGGCCCCATACCTCAGGTTTGTCTGTCTGCATGAACTTGCGGGGCACTTTCTCACTAGCGTGTGCATTAATAATTTGTAGGGAGTTGCACAGGTGCACGTAAAGCTGGAGCACCCACATCTCCTTACAGGAGAGGTGTGCAAGTAGGGTAAGCCACGCTCCCAGAAGAGGGTGTGTGTGCATTTAACCCACACGTGTCCTGTGAGAAGGGGCAGTTATGCATATGGCTCTGTGTGTGTGTGTGTGATTAGAGCTCTTTGGGATCAGTTATAGAAGGGTGTTTCAAAATCTGTAGGTGTTTATTAACGTTTTGTAGGGTCTGTGTTTGCAGTTTATCTGTTGTATTACTGATACTGATCCTGAATGTGTAGCTCACTGACTGCGGGTTAATTATGTGTAGTTGCACATAAACAGTCAGAGAAGCATGTTAGTGAGGGAAGACAACCTGAAAGTGCAAATGTACAAACAAAGGTGAGGGTCAACTTCTTGTTAAAGCAGTCTTGGTGTTATCTCAAGCAGGTGGCATATTGATTGCCTTCACAAGTCTGCAACCGGTCCTGCTTCTGTTGAAGGGGTGTTACAGAGATAACGGTTTCAAACCCTTCTCAGCAGTGCCACAAAACATATCAAGGGACACTGACCACGGGTGGTGTCTTGGGAGGTTGGATAGTCTTTAAAAAGAAAAAAAAGTCATTGTGCATGTAGAACAGTGCTGGGACACGTTGCCAAGGGGGACTGTGGGGTCTCCATCCTTGGAAGTTTTCAAGACTTGGTTATACAGAGCTGAGGCTCACCAGATCTAGTGTAGTAAATCAATAAACCATTTTGATCCACGTTTTGTTACTCTGAGTGAAACTGAGTAGTTTTTCCCTGGGGCAGTAGGTAAAGACGGGGATGGGGAAAGAATTTAGAGGTGGGTTACAAACTGGTTACCTGCAGAGAACAACAGATGAGAGGGAGGCAACCTGTGGAGCTCTGCAATGGTCAACCCCATGTGGATTTTCATATACAGTGTATGAGAGGGACTGTGAAATTTGGTAATGAAATTAAGGGGACTAGCAATGTCTGTGAAGGAAAGCTTGGGATTTTAGAAAGGAAGAAGTCAGCTGAGGATTTGAGTAAAAGAACAAGGATACAATTTAGCAGTACAGAGCACAAGATTAGGGTTGGTCTGACTGACCAGTGGCAAGAAATTCTGATACAAGTTGGAAGCTCATCAGATGGAGATGCGATGAGTTCAGGATTTTAATTAATTATGTGGGTTTATTGACAACTCAGCTGAATCACAATAACCATCCATGTGACTGCTCTTACCTCACGGTAAGTATAAACCACATTTACCTGTGAGTCCCAATGAAGGAAAACTACCTCACATTTGCTGAGCATGATGTTAGTGGCTGGGATTATGTCAATGTGCAGCAATGTGTTAAGCTGCATGACAATGAATGTCATGATCTGTCTGAGCTCCACTTGCTTGAGGTATGGTGAGCTATTAAGGTTTTGTAGCTGTGAGTAAAGGAGCTGTCATTCAAGGATGTATGAAAACATATTTTCTGCAGAATTAGTATTAATGCTATTGCACAACTCACTGATAAAGTCTGGGAAGTGTGTTTGCAGTTTTGGTCACCCAGAAGGTTGAATTGAAAGAGGTATGTACAGACTGTGACTACTAGAATTATCAGGGGAACGAAGAGCTTGTTTTCTGGGAACAAACTAGAAAAACATAGATTGCTGAGCATAGTGAAGGCTGAGATGGCATGAAATATTGGCAACATAAATACTAGGGTGAGAAAGGAGCTATCTGAAAGCTAAAGGATGAGACTAACACAAGAAGAAAAAAACATGGGAAGTGGCCATGAATACTGGTTAAACTTAGAAACAGTTTAAGTGGTGAGATTCAAAGCAGTGGAATTAATGTAGTCAAATCTAACTCGTTAAGAAAGCACCGGATCAATACATCAGAGGGTACTGTATGATGGTGGTTACCTGTGACATCAACTGGCTGAATGTGATGACCCAGGAGATACTGGTTCCACTCTTCTGTTTCAATAACATTAGTACAAATATTATCGCCATCCTTATTATGAGAAGGGTCACATCTGTGTAAATCAACTTCAGTAAAGACTTCTTATTCTTTCTTTAATTCTTCCTGTGTTTAAATAGGAGGTTCAGTTGAGGTAAACCCAGGAATTATTCACAGTGAATATATTTCATCATTGTCTCTCGTGTGTGTGAGCTTCTGATATATGAAAGTAACATAACAAAGAGCCTTTCGTCTTTTATTCAAATGGAAAGTGTCAGATGGAGGTTAACAAAATTGTTTTTGTCTGAGCATGCAGGAACAAGTAATCAAGTGATGTCATTTTCCCTTTTCTATTTCAATTTGCAGTGAAATACCAAAGTTAAATGATTACTGGCAAGGCTTTCTCCGCTTCTCCATTTCTCTTCTCTCTTTTGACCTTAAACAGCTGACAAGCTAATGGATTATATGTTGTTTTTCTCTAGTTTTTCCTGGATAATGCTGTGAAAGCTTTTCCCTCAGTTCTTAATTCATCAAATGCAAGTTTTCCTAATTCAAGTAATCAGACACGGTGGTGTATACAAAACAACTGTTTTTTCCTACCGGTAAGTTCATTTTACATTTCTTTGTTTGTTTACAACAATTACACTAAATTGACTGTTGCCGGATCTGCTTGAAGTTAAACACCCACCGGTTTTTAAGACTGCAGCAAAAGCTTGATTTTTTTTTTCAGTCACCTGCTACTGCATTTGAAGGAAGTGGGAAGTTAAAGGAGGTTAGTACTTCTGAAAATAGAGGTCTTAATGAATGTCAGATTGAAAAGCAGGAAACAGTCTGATAACTAAAAAGCGTAGCTCACCCATGCCAACAAATGGGCATTATGAGATATCAGCAGAACACACAGCAACTGCAAAGCAGACTGTACACTGAAAGCTCCACATCGCTGTCAGTGAGAAAACTAGGTCAGTTTGCAGATGGTTTTCACAAGGACCAGTGGTAGACCTGAAAATATTCACCCCTTTCATCATTGACCTGGCAGTAAATGTGAAATCTCTGATTGTCACACTTCCATCATTGTATATTTCATTAAGAGGTGAGGTGAGAGGGGGGAAATACAACACTCATGTAGCACTATATAAACTGTTTAAAAGATCTGAACTGATCTGAAGAAGATGTCTTGGTGTGAACAAAAGCACAGCGGCACATGCAAGAAGAGAGGGAAGGACATTCCTGAAAAAAAATGGGATCTCTTTCCTAGAGAACAATGATTCTTAAAGGGGTTGCAAAAGACCTGCAGTTGAACATAACAAGCTGTATATCATGCCAAAATAGGTCAATAGTCTTTGGATGAATAAGCAGGAGGCAGTGAGAAGAGAAGGGAGATTATTTTATCTCTATGCAGAATTGAAGAGACCGGTACCAGAATGGTGTCTGCTGATTTCCACACAATATGTTTTACGTGAAACAGCTATTCACCATGTCAAGTTAAACAATCCTAAGCATGCACAAAAGCAAGATGTTAATTATGTATGGACCTCTCCTGGAAAAAAACAGTGGCAGTAACTGCACCACTTATGAACTTTCAGCATCTCCCTGATAAAGCAATAGCAAAGCATGAGTTTCTGTTTCTCATTTTCAAATTTAGCTAACTAAATACCACCAGGTATGGATAGGTGCATATGTCTTCTTTTGGCCATGACATCAAGTTACCCTTGTTGTCAAAGAAGTGATGCAGTCCTTCTCCCAGCCTCTGCATATGGTCACACTCACAAGCACATAGAAATAAATTGTTCCAATGTTTATTTATATTTGTTTGCTTTTTTAGTTAGCAGGTTTTCTAATAATCTTTTTTTATATTATTTGTTATAGTTTTTAACATCTTGAAAGGTATTTTGTTTTCGTTTTTACCAGTCAGTTCTCCAACAAGCATCTGAAGGATACAGTTTTCATAAATTATACTTATTATTAAGATTCAATCTGCTGTTCTTAAAAAAAAAATCTTTGTGTGTCTTTTTCCTTTGTTTTCCCATGTATAACTAAGATGTTTGTCAGCTCTTCACGTGATTGGCACATTTGTAACAATTAGTGGTTTATAGATTTTAAACTACTAAAATACATTCTTTCATCAAATAAACTTTGTCTTTGATAAATTGGCACAAAAATTATGTTAAAATGTCACTTCTGATAATAATAAATGAAAAGGTTAGGTTGGCTAAAGTTTTTAAACACTTTTTCCCTTTTCTTATGAAACAGCTCTCAAATGCACATCATTTTCATCCTCATTTGCATCCTCTAGCTTGAAAAAGCTACAAATTCCTTTTGAGTCCTAAGTGTCATGGGTTAACCCCAGCGGGCAACTAAGCACCACACAGCCACTCGCTCACCCCTGCTGGGAGATGGGGGAGAGAATTGGAAGGGTAAAAGTGAGAAAACTCGTGGGTTGAGATAAAGACAGTTTAATAAGTAAAGCAAAAGCTGCGCACACAAGCAAAGCAAAGCAAGGAATTCATTCACTACTTCCCATGGGCAGGCAGGTGTTCAGCCATCCCCAGGAAAGCAGGGCTCCATCACGCGTAACGGTTACTTGGGAAGACAAACGCCATCACTCCAAACGTCCCCCCCTTCCTTCTTCTTCCCCAGCTGTATATGCTGAGCATGACGCCATATGGTATGGAATAGCCCTTTGGTCAGCTGGGGTCAGCTGTCCCAGCCGTGTCCCCTCCCAGCTCCTTGTGCACCCCCAGCCTACTCGCTGGTGGGGTGGGGTGAGGAGCAGAAAAGGCCTCGACTCTGTGTAAGCACTGCTCAGCAGTAACGAAAGCATCCCTGTGTTATCAACACTGTTCCCAGCACAAATCCAAAACATAGCCCCATACTAGCTACTATGAAGAAAATTAACTCTATCCCAGCCAAAACCAGCACAGTTACTACTTTTGATCTTTTTAAAAAAAAAAAACTGGAAATAAAATTATTCTCTCTTTACTGAATGAGATCCTGAATACTTAATCTGAAAAATGTTTGTTTCCTTAAATTAAAAATTCAGTCTTTTGAATCTGTGTGTTAGCTTTAAGCTTTATTTATGCAGATAAACTTCCTGTGATTTATGACAGATCTATTGACAATGTCATCTAAAATGAGTGAATAAGAGATTTTTGAAGTATTTCAGCCCCAATAGAATTTAGTTAATTTTGAAGTAAACTAATTGATTCTGCCCCTCCTCCACCCCCCCAAATAAATTTTCTGAGTTGTATTGCTTGCTTTCTTGCTCTTTTTAAAGACTTAGGAAAGATTATGCAGTAAGTTTTAGGGACTTTGCTTGTGTTTAGTTATTGTTTAGTTTTGCTATGATGCTTCTGTAGTTTCCATATAATAGAAGTTAGACCTGGGAGATTTCAAGTCGTGCATATCTCTTCCTGTGATAAAATACAGTGTGGTATCAGTGCTGCCACCTCCACATGTTAAATAAATAAAAGTCATAATATTGACTTCTAAATGATGCAGTTTTGGAATACACTTTATTTGACTAGGGAATTCCAAAATTACTTTCTTCTCAAGTTTTTCTCCATAGACATATTGGAGTAGAATTCCTTTTTACTTTGGTAAAGATCTTTATAACCACAGAACTGTAGGTCTTAAAATGTAAGAGAAGAGGCCAAATGCACTGGGCTGGAGATAAGATCCTAAGGGTGTAGTGCACCTGTGCAAGGCACTGGGCCTCTGATCCTGGTAAGAAAGGCACTCAGACTCTGTAAGGTATTGGTTAAAATACCATTTATTGGAGCTAGCACAGGAAGGAAGAAGAGGGTAGATGGAGTTACATCCCTTCAGATGTGGGAACTCTGAAACGTACAGCATCAGATGGTCCTCCAGTCAGGGACGGCATGTGGTGTAGATCTGTGGAGATGTTACCCAGTGTTTTCCTCTTTTGAGCTCTTACAGGATTTTCTTAAAAGGAAGCATTTCTTTTCATCATTTCTGCTGTCAGACAAAAACAACATCCACAAGAACTTGCTGCTGCACTCTTAGATAAAGTCAAGGCTGCACAGGTGGCTTCACCACCACTACCAAGTGGGAGCTGCCTGCAGGCTCCTTGGTTGCAATAAGTTGGCTGAGCTGGCTGACGTTATGCCACGGCCAAGGGATACGCAGAGCACAGCACGGACCTGCGCCTGCTCAGCTTCACTGCCACGTGGATTGCTAACTCTGCAGTGTTGCATGTCCAAAATAGCGCAACGAAGCTGGTGAAGGGTCTAGAGCACAAGTCTTATGAGGAGCGGCTGAGGGAACTTAAGGTGTTTAGTCTGGAGAAAAGGAGACTCAGGGGAGACCTTATCGCTCTCTACAACTACCTGAAAGGAGGTTGCAGAGAGGTGGGGGTCGGTCTCTTCTCCCAAGTAACAAATGATAGGACAAGAGGAAGTGGCCTCAAGTTGTGCCAGGGGAGGTTTAGACTGGATATTAGGAAAAATTTCATCACTGAAAGGGTTGTCAAGCATTGGAACAGGCTGCCCAGAGAAGTGGTGGAGTCACCATCCCTGGAGGTATTTAAAAGATGTTTGGATGTGGCACTTAGGGACATGGTGTAGTGGTGGACTTGGCAGTGTTAGGTTTACAGTTGAACTTGATGTTCTTAAAGGTCCTTTCCAACCTAAATGATTCTATGATTCTATGATCTTTCGGTCAGGGTCAGTACAAAGGATTGGTATCACTGCAACTCTCTGCCTTGGAAAAAGCCTCAATGCCTATGTAGTCTGAGCCCTTTCTTTCTTCAGTAGGTTGTACAGAGGTGTAGGATGAACAAGCTTGAAATGGATCTTCACTAAGAAACAAGCCCAGTATACCTACACACAAAAGCTGTAATTTTTTCCCAGCTGGGCATTAATTCTTCTGCAGGAAAGTTCATGTTCATTTGATGAACTGAGAGCAGACTGCTTGGCCCAGGAGACAGGCTGCCATTTGTCTGACAGCTTGCAATTTTTGTGCTTTGACAAAGAACAGAGCTCTCATGCTATACATATGACAGTAATTCTACCAGTCCTGATCTTCTGTATGGCTACTTTGACTGTTCCTTCACCAAATTGTTACTGTTTTCCAGTGTCTTGCCTGCTTTGTAGCTGCATGCATCCTTCTGAGAAGCTAGCTAGAATGCCAGTTACCTTTATTCCTCTGCAGTGTATCTTCTGAAGCATTTTGTCTTGCAGTTCCTCCTCTGATTTTTTTTCAAGCTGTTTTGCATTAGTCTGAAAAGCTGAAAGGGTTAGAGAAGGATTCAGGCTACAATACTTTTAAGCATCTACTAAAATTTGCAAATTCTGTTATTAAAAGGGTGACATTTCAGTTCCTTTGACAGGAATTGAAAAATTTGTTTGCAGTGTTGAGCACTCGGAAACAATGAATATGTGTAAGATACAGTTGGAAAAAGGTTTATTTAAGGTGGCAATTTTGAAAAAAAGCTTCATAACCTGGTGTGGCTGTTCAAGCAGAGTTGCCTACAGACTCGTTTCCAGATCTGCTTGTTGCTTACTGGAATATTGCATTGCAATACACAATATCGGAATCTGCATTCTTAAACGTGTGGCTGTGCCACTCTTCTCTAATCCATCCACCCTTGTTTGAAACCTTAGCTGAAATTTTCAATCATCTAGTTTATGTATTCCTATGGAACACTAACAGAGACTGTCTGTTCCACTTGGAAGTTTCTTGGTCTTTGTCAAACTGCACCCAGTTGTGTATTCAAGACTGCCTTTTGTTTGCTTGTTTCTTTTTGGAAAACTAATTTCACAAGTGCCTTACAGAGTAAAAAATGGATGCTGCTACTTTTACGTAACACTGAATTTGGCGTGTGACCTCCTGTGGAATGCAGCCATCAGAGAAGTTTTATTTTTGGTGATTCTGAACAGCAGTTCTTTCTATTTCTTATTTCAAGCAGATCTGCAAGCAAATTACAGTAACAGCAGAGATTCAGATGGCAGATCAATTCTGTCTGATGGGTGCTGTGAAAATTATTCTTCTTAGTGATCCTCCAAAATTAGTATACAGTGATTCAGGTTCTGTCAAAAGTACTGCCATCAACAAGTCAACAGTAGTCTGAAAATAGCATATCTAGAAATAGAATGCTTTGTAGTTTCAGAAAAGATAACTTCCTTACAAGGTGCAGGACTGTAATTTTCAGGAAGCGTCTTTGGCAAAGGTGCTGCATGTTAAGGACTAAGATAATGATTGTAGTGAGAATGTATTATTCCCCTTTTTAGCATTAATTTTGATGCCCTAATCCACTTCCAGAAAGTATCCAGAGAAAATATTTTTACAGGAATTTAACTTCAACCATACATATTTTTGTTGATATACATGACATAGGAAACTCAAGACTTTTTTTAATAATTGAATGTGTTCTTAAGTAGTCATAACTCAAGAGGATTTGACAGAAGGATTTTTTTAATTTATATTATGCATAGACCATGTTAATAATTTTCTGTTCTTCATATCTGAGCTTTATTTCTAGAGTTTGTAAACTTGCATATCTATGAGGTTCGTAACAACTGTGTATTGCATCAGTATATAAATACTGCAAATATAGGCAGCGAAATTGTTATTTTCAAATCTTTAGACGTTTTACCTTGACCCTTATGCTAGTAAGACATACAGGGTAGTTATTGAACTCAAGCATGAGTGAAAACCGTACAGTGGCACAGGAATAAATCTTTTGTCAGTCTGCTGGCAGTAGGCTCTTGCATTAGACTTCAACACCAGCAGTGGTGTCCCACGAATAGGCACTCCTCACTACTGCAGATGAGTAAATCAAAAGTGACAAAGGGTGAAAATTAGGGAGCATAAATTAGGAGCATAATCTGGATTCTATTGAGTTTTGGGTGAATTGGAGCCTGGTAAGAAAGAGGGTCTATTTTATGAAATACCAAGATCCGGTTGTTATTGACTGTCTGTAAACCATAATGTCCCAGGTTGTGATAGATTCCATGCTCAAGTGGTCAGTCAGTAATTTGTTCTTTAAACCAGCCTGAGCATTTTATTATGTATGATTTTCTACTCAAGAGCCAAATTCTAAATATTTTCCATTTGATTTTTCTTTGCCAGTATTTTATATACAGCTGCATATTAGGGCTCATTTCCTGTTCTGTTTTCCTGAGGATAAATTATGAGTTGAAAATGGTGATAATGTTGATTGCATTGGTGGGCTACAATGTTATCCTGCTGCACACTCATGGACCCATGCTGGATGACTACAGCAAATTTATGTATGCAATGGCACCTCTTAGAAGGTAGGTGGATAACTCCAGTCCTTCTGAAATTAATAGAAATTAAATACTACCTATGGCAGTTCTTATGTCATGGAACAGGTGTTTTTTCTGTGTTTGGCTATATAATCTACAAGTCACAATTAAAATCATTGTCATGCTGCAGTTAATATATGATTTAATGTCACACCTCAGAGCATTAGAATAAAATAAACAAGTCTGGGCAAGGTGTTTAAATCATATACTATAGGAAATAGAGTATGGTTTAATTTGCATTTTTGTAATAAAGGACATTAGGAAGAAGTCATCATTAAGGTTATTAAGGCCTAAGACTGAACATAATTAAGGCTGTTCAAGCATATTTGCTGCAAGCCAAAGAAAATCAACTTCCTCAGAACTAGTACATTGTCTTAAAACTTCACAAATGCAGTCTTAGCTATTGAAAAAATTAGTAGACCAACAGTTTGGATATTTCTTTGCTGTGCTTGCAAATTTTGTATGTTAAATTTTCAGTGAGACTGCTGAAATCTTTGTCATAGGTGATAATATATCAGACCAAAATTATGACTCTTAAGTATTGCTGTGTAAAATAATTTTTGGACACATTTAATGTCTACTTCATTTTCAAAAGAAAGACGTGATTCTCTTCTATGTAAGCTGAGTGTGCAGTGCATATTCCACAACAGAAAAACTGAATATTTGGAGTAGAGTTTCAGTATCCTTTTTCCTGTGCTGTAAACTGCTCGAGATCTTTAGGACACAGAGACAACCATGGAAAAGGATCTGGATTTTTTAAAAAGTATATGTTTTCTTTGCTCTTAAATCTAAAGATTAAATAAACAAACCCAGGTCTTTATGTTTCCATTGTGTTAGTGGAAAGGATTTCTCTGTGATGGGATGGAGAACCATGTGACAGGTTAGATTTAGCATGTGCTTCTGGCAGCCTTGATTTTGCCGGTCAAGCTGTGTGTCTGTTGGTATTTTCCTTCCTAAATCTTTCACCAAGGTTCTTCTTTCAGCGGCATCAGCAGGAGAGTGCTAGTGCAGACTGTTTCCCATTACTCTAGTGTCTTTTCCCAAAGCAGAGTTTTTAATAAACTCTGTACAAGATCTAGTTTGTGACTCCTGTAATTCTGAGGTGAAAAGGCATCTTGGGAGTTAGGTGCTTTAGTTTCTGTTTCTTCACATTCATTGGATACAGTCAAGCTCTCGATTATGGAAGTAGTGTTATTACATTTTAAAAAATCTCTTTTTAATCTGCCTGTATAGAATGCACCAAATGCTCTCCATTTGTAAGCAAACAAGGATATTATTTCTACTAAATCCTCATCTTATTACTGGACTTCAAAATGTAGGCACACTTGCACAGAATGTAGTAGAAGTAATTAGTTACATAATGGAAATAATATTTCATCAAATAATAAAGCATACCATATTTAAATGGTCTTAGTTTATATAGCGGAAACTGGTATAAATTGTGGTCTTATTCTTGTGCTAAAGTAATTTGGTTTTAACTTTTGAGCAGCTTGCTTTACTTATGTTTTTATTTTATAGGCCAGGAATACTGAAAGACCTGAAGACAATGGGCTCAATTTCTTTGTTTATATTCTTCATCACATTGCTGGTTTTGGGTAGACAGGTAAGATGCACATTTCTCTTCATCTGCATCAGTGGACACAATGCCAGCCTCCACATGCAGCCTCTCACCTTCTCAAACATTTTTTAGATTTTCTGACAAACACCTTTATTCCATTCTGCCCCACACCCTTGCAAAGGCGTGTCAGAAGCATCTAAAAAGCTATTTTCTTTATTACCTTCCAATATGCCCTTAAAACTCACCAATAACTGTCATTGAGACTGTAGACATTATGCTGATAGTGTACTGTGACTATTGCTTGTCAAGCTGACCAGTATTGTCTCATAGCTTCCTAGTGTGCTCCCATCTGTCTGCATCCATCTGCTGTCTCCCTAGTTGCTTAATTACAAGCTATTTTCTTCACAGTTATTACCATTTGATGCAGACACAGAAACAATGTAGCATGCACACAGAAGTGTACCACATGCTGAGGCCACAGTTGCGCTAAAACTATGACCCAACAGGAAACTACTACTTCTTACTACCCAGTTGTGCTTTTTCAGTACAAACGTGATGTCAATGGTCTTGCCCTCTACGAAGTTGAGGGCAGGTGCAAGGGCAGTTCTCTCTAAATCCTCAGGTCTGTCCATGATCCATGGCTAACAGCTGCAATTCCAGCCTGTTGTGCCAGGAATGATGCAGTGCACAAGACAGGGCTCTCAGATGGAAGAGGCAATCCATGTGAGATCTCATGAACAGCCTGGACCTCCATAGCCTGCAGCCTTGGGAAGGATCTTATCCCATACTGTCTTTAAATCACTCATTTACATTACAATTCCCCGAAACATAATGACTGTCATTTAAATTGCCAAGCAGGCCCTGCAGGTTATGAGGCAAAAAATTCTGGCAGCTTCTCCAGTATTTGCTGCAGTGGGGAACATCCTTCTTGAGTTAGAAATAACATTCTTCATCTGCCTTGCTGCCAGCACTGTATTAGAGTTTGCTCATTTGATGACAGGAGCAGAGAGTGGGGCTGGAGCACAGCTATGTCCACTCAGAGAGAGGGATAAATACTTCATCGTACCAGGTGAGAACCTTTAGTCCTTGTCAACCAAGGTGTCAGACGGAGGTGGTGGGTGCAACACCAAGAAAAAAGGACAGAAGGAAGGTCATCTTCACTGGGCAAGGAGAGTATTTCTTTGTGGGTTCAGTCACGTCAACAACAAAGTTTGTTTTGCATACAACAACAGTGTGTGTGTTGTTCCGTGTCACACCAACTGTAAAATGATTCTGTAATGGAAAAAGTCTTTCTTTTCAGAGCTGTAGGTCTAGAATCCTTGTCATGATAACATTTGTTTGTGGCTCTTCAGTCTGTTGCCTTTGATTTTTCTGCTAATTTATTCTCCCTTAAAGAAGAAGGGTAAAAAAACCTCTGTGTTTTTACTCTCAAGCAAAGTCTAAATGATAACTAGAAAATGTTATGAACTAATTTTAATACATACCTGGCATAAGACCTGCCACTGTAAGTTACTGTTAGTGATACTGACTGGTAGCAAATGCTTAGGAAAAGAATAGGCAAGGAAGTGAACCTGCATAGAGCGACCTTTCCAGGGACATATGCTTCCCACTTTCTGCGAGGTGGCATTTCTGTGGCAACATTTAATAGCTATTGGTTGCTCTGCTTTCTGTTACACTGTCTGATCCCTTTTTAACCCATTTTATCTTCCTGGTCTTCCCAACATTGTCTGATAATGAATTTCACAATTTGATAAAAAGTCATGTGAAAGTATCCATCTTCTCGTTTGTTTTTAAACTTTCTGTTTGCTATTTTCATTGAGTGGCACTTGCAGAATGCTATCGAGCCATCTTGGCAGTGCAGGCAAAGTAAAATTCTTCCTTACCCTTCTTCCACAGAGGGTAATATATAAGTAATTTCTCTGTTTGCTATTGCATTTTTCTACTTTGCAGATAATAACATGTCTTTTCTCTTCTCTTAATATCTGATTATTTTAACAATGCTAAAGATAACAGCCACTGATGAAAAGGGTGGTCTTTCCATTTCCCCTGAGCTGGCATTGGTGCTCCTCTGTCCCCAGAGTGAGTAACCAGAAAGTTCATCTAAACAAAAAGTGAATGCTTTGCTACAAGCCTAGCTCTGTGAACCTGCTCACCACTGGTCAGAGAGATGTCCGTCCTGATGCAAAAGCAGGAAGGGGAATGTGTGTCTCTGGATGGCTAGAGGGAGAGCTAGTGTATCATTAGACGTTATACGAGCCAAGTTAATTCTCAGGTTCAACTAATACTTTTAGCTGCACAACCAGCAGCAGCCCTACTGAAAGAAGTAGGCCTTCCCTCAGCTACTCATTCTTATCCTTGTATCTCCTCATTTGTACTGGTATAGCTGCCTGTGAAGCTGTATGGTGGCCCAAAGTAGGGAAATGATCTGGCTTAAAAATTAACCCTGGAAAAATGATTGGTTTTCAGCCAGATCTATTTCCTGATCTGGTCTTATGGTGTGGCTGCAGCAATGCTTGTGCCAAAAGAACGAGCATAAGATGGGAGTGAGCAGCCAGAAGTGAGGTAGAGAAAGTAGAACTGCTTTTTTTTGATGGTCACGCCAGTGTGGGCTACAACCATTCCCTGGCACTGAGATCAAGTGACGCGTTTCATTCTGCATGCATGCCGTTAGAGCTATTTGAAAATAGGCTGGCAGCAAGCAGACGATATAGTGAGAATGGCAACTCTTGCACCCTGCCCAGTCATTGCCTGGGAGAGTGCAGATTGGTATGGGCTAGACTGTGTAAGGAATGTGCTCACATTTAAATACTATTGAGCATTAAATCTCTCTTATGGCCCAGTTTGAATTACCAGTATTGACATAGCCTGTGAATTCCTTTCTCATCAGTACCTAAAATTACACATATCCCATTACTCTGTAGGCTAGGTGAATATTTTGTTTTTCCCATGATTGATTATATTGCAACACTGAACTTCATTGTCTGTTTTACTGCCCAGATGTTTATGGCAGCTTCCCTCAGCCATCAAAACTGTTTATCTGTAGTTTCTGTTCTGTTTTTTTAGTGAGCTTTTATTCTGAGAGAGGATCCTTCTCTTCTTAGATACTGTAGTCTTTTCAAGAGCCTCTTCTGAAAGAATTTAATGAAAACTCATTTCAAACTTCACTCCTATTCACATGCCCATTGACTTCTTTGTAACAGGTGGAGGCATGTTTACAGAAGAGGTGTCAACTCTTCTCCATTGTATCAGCTTTAGCTAATATATCTAAATGGCTCTTTTCCTTGGCATTGTTTTTTTCCAAAGTACCTTGCTCTATTGTTCCCAGGGTCACCCCAGTTCTTTTTCAAAGATTTGCATTATATCCTTACCATTTGTCAGTTTTCTGACACTGTGGCTGTTTTGAATGATCAGGCTATCCACCACAAGTTTCAGACCAGCAGCTTTTCATTTTGGTTACTTTAGAGCTGACGACTTCTTGTTGATCAACTTATTAACGTGTTCTAAGACATCTTCTGCTGAGGCTCCATGTTGAGGCAGTTTCTCAGACTTGCTGTCTGTAAGTAATGGCTGTGAGGTGGAATCTCCTTAGCTCCCTCGCCTGAATGAAATGCAGGTTTAATTTCTAGTGATCTTACCTGCTTTAGTGCTGCCTTTGCTGCCCCTTTGCTGAATGCCATAGCATTCATCTCCCCTGACTGTAGACACCTACGGCATAGGCAGCTACTCTTGACCGGCTTATCTTGACTTTCTATGTGACATGCTTTCAGTGAGGAGAATTAGTTCATTGCCTCAGGCAAATATTGAAAATAGACCCAGGTGAGTGTCCCACTAGAATTTAAAAAATATAGATAAACCCATCTCTGTGCAATCAATGAGACATGAATCAGTTCTTGTTGCACTTAACTGCTTTTGCCCAAGAAGTTACCAATGATTTGAACCTCTGGGGTTGCATTGCATTGCCTTGCACATATGCATGGTAGTCTCTTGTTCTGGAGGAAGCCAATTGCTCTGTGGTGCCCAGAGGAACGCGGTGTCCTTCATGCCTCCCTGGGCGTTCCACTATGCTCACCTGCTGGGAAGTGCTGTCAAGTAAAGCAGCATAAGGTGAAGAAGGAAAATTTTGTATCATCTCAAGGATATTGTGCCTGCAGATGTATAAGGGTCATTCTGAAATATTTTCATTCTGATATATTGAAAAGGTTCTGGAGATAACATGTAAAGTAGGAAACAATCTTGGTTTTCATACAACTGCAAGGCTACAGAGATGGAACAGGATCTTTAATGGTGTCTATACTAAATTGGCTAGAACATGCAAACAAAAAAACCCCACCATTTAAAGTAAGTTTTAGTAAGGTAGTGCTTTTTTGTTTTTAAAGTCTGAATAGGCATTTTGAAATATGATATGTTGACTATTTAATTTCAAAGCAAATTGTAGAATACATTCTGCTGTATTTTTTCTGATTTCTGAGTTTTCTGCCATTTTTTGTGGCAGCCTAAATTTCACTCAATAAATAATAAAGCAGTAAATAAATTATCTGTTTAATATTAGGTCTTAAAGAAGAAACCTATCTTTTTGAAGCCTTCAGCTTATCTAGGACCTTTTCTTTTCAATACAAAGTTGGTACAATGTATGGACACCTAATTTCAGTTTTCTGCCAGGCATACAGTTTACTTTTGTCAATTTATGCAAATAATTTTGACATCCCAGGTTTTTATTGGATTTTTTCTGCTTGAATACAGTTGGTGGCATTTGAATTTATCATCTATGTGGGGAACTTAGATGTATAAATATATAATCTACATATTTAAAAGCTTGCCAAGTCATTTTAATACCATCTCATTTCAACTTTCTACTCTAGCTTTGGCTGTGACCTCAACAAAATATCTATGAATCATTTTGAGCTATAACAGCCACTGTCCAGTCAGAAAGACTACTCTCATTTTGATGTGAATGCTTACTGACTGCTAATAATACTAGCTAGCATTTTTAGTTTTTTCTATAGTAAGATTGTCATCACAATCATGTTCTCCTGCTTAATAATGTAGTCTTCATTGAGGCTGCATGATAGCGTTAAACCATTGGACTACATTGATTTATATCTTGATTTATATCAACTCAAATGAGATAGTCAGGCCAGTGGAGGCTTTACTGTAGAAATAATGCCGTAGAATTTATGACAAAACATTAGCAATATTGAAAAGGAGTAGAGAGAGCTCCACAAAAATGCATTTTTATTCATTTTTCAACATCTTTTTAATGAAATCAGATCTCCAAAAATACTAATATTCCAAGAATGTTATACATTTCCATATAGTTCCAGTTATGGTTATTGTTGGGCATGTTAAAAAACAGTTATGAAAACTTTGGCACAAAAAGAAAAGAATGATAAAGTATTATAGAAAGCAGTCTAAAAAAAAAATGGCCAAGTGACTGGGCCATTTTTTATAATCTGATAATGATTTGATAAACTGAAGGATATTATATCAATAAGCTGTTTTTTCTTGTACTGCCCACTTTTTACCAGGCCGATAGCGTGACATAAGTTCAAGTTGGTAAAAGTTAGGGTCTTCCTGAAAAGCCCATTATTGTAAGTGAAATTCTACACTTCAGATAAGTAAGACATCATATTAAGTTGCAAAACTGTAAATTATTTCCATAACAGTGTTTGAGTTCTGGAATGAATTTCAACTAAAGCCTGAGATGAAATAAATACATCTTCTATTGTTTAAGGCACCTCGCAACTTTATTTGTTTCCTGGGCCTTTTTATGGGCCTTTTTGTTGGGGGGGGGCGGGGGGGGGGCTTATAAGTTTGATGAAATGTATATCACATAGTGTGTGCTTGGGGTTTGACTTCTGTGGGATCTGGAATTGTACTTGAGTGGGCAAATAATAGCCTTGTAGGGGTGGTGCTTATTTTGTCTTTTAAACCTGTACTCCAGCAGGACAAGATGCCTATTGTTTCTTTACCTCTGTGTCCTCTTGTAACAGAATGAATATTACTGTAGGTTAGACTTCCTGTGGAAGAACAAGTTCAAAAAAGAGCGGGAAGAGATTGAAACCATGGAGAACCTAAATCGGGTGCTTCTGGAGAATGTGCTTCCAGCCCACGTAGCTGAACACTTCTTGGCAAGAAACCTGAAGAATGAGGTCAGCCATCTCTGTATATCCTCTGCTCTGTAAGAAAGCAGTGTATCCTGGAAATACCACTTAATGCTGATTTGAGCAGTAGGTCCATACAGTGAGGTTATAGATTTACAGTCACTTTCATTCCCCCTTACCTACCTGAAAGGTTTGCTTTACAGCACCGCAGGCACATTAGTACCTTGAAGTAAAAAATGTGAAATTATCTTAAGTGGCAATGCACTTTGCCTTTTGAAGGAGGGGAGAAAAGAGTGAGGAGGGGACAGATGAATCAACATGGATTTAAATTTAAATCATATGCATTCAGATACTTTTTTCTTTGTGATCAGAGTGGAACTGCATCCAGGTTCTGAATTTTCTTCTGGTGACTGGAGACTTTGCTTACTGGAGTGAAAATTAACCTTTTCCCTGAAACAGCAGCTATGTTAATTCTGGAAAGAGGTTCTGAACGCTGAATTACCTGTTTACTCGCTGCTTATGGACCTAATCCAAGCACCAGAAAAGTCAACCAAAAGACCCCTGTTGACTTTGGTGGAAATTATTGCTTTATTACTGCTCCTAATATTGCTTTACAGTTTTAATAAAGCAAAAAAGGATGAAAAAATAAAAGCATTTAGAGAGAGTAGCGGTTCTAGAGATCTTAAATGCAATAGTTTGAATTACTTGTGCATACCAAACAATTGTTCCAAAACTGACAAAAGAGGGGAGAGGGCAGCTTTAGGGATTCATTTTTGATCTCCTGAGTCAAAAAGGACAATGTCTTCCCTTTCACTGTGGTTTGCATTAAGCAGTACTAATCAGTACTTTATATCAGTACTTTAGTACTACCTGCAAATATTCATTTGGTAGCTATGTCGAATGAAAACTGCTGTGGGGTTCCTTTGAATCCAGTGAAGACCTTGGCTAGAAGCCAGGTTGGCTCAGCTCCAGTTCTCAGTTCAGGCATTAAACACAGCAAACCATCAGGAGATTGCTTTCTCATTTATGTGCTATTCCATCTCAGCTCCCCAGC
Source organism: Mycteria americana (assembly GCF_035582795.1). NCBI lineage: Eukaryota > Metazoa > Chordata > Aves > Ciconiiformes > Ciconiidae > Mycteria > Mycteria americana. The sequence continues at coordinate 96,573,853 of NC_134366.1, read as the reverse complement.
AGAGCAACACCATCTGCTCACCTTTGTATTGGCAACTGGATTTATATTGTCACCCCTCAAGATTCTTAGGTTGGAATGAGCTTTAGTAAATTTAGTGAAGATCAGAAATTGTAATGTGCTGAGCCCTCCAATCTATCATGTCAGCTGAAGTAAAAATGATTTGACATAATTTTAGTGGCATCCCTTTAAAGAAAAAAAAAAATCTTGAGTTGTTTCTTGTTTTGTTTATCTCTAAACGCAGTTTTCAAAGAGGGAGGAACCTTTCAAATCCCTGGAAATGTTCAGGAATATAAGCATCTGTCAGGTCTTCAGATTTGTTTCAATGTCAGCAAGGATGTGTTGAGCCTTAAAGGACATTCTGTATGTCTGTATGTGTATACACCTAAGAATATGTTAGGACAGGTCAAGCCTTTGTTTTCTTTGTGTGGATATCTAGGTAAACGGATACTGAATTTAAATTTGTCCGCGTTTTCCTTAGTTGCAAACATTGATGTTAATATGGTTTTATGTATATTCTTTTCTGTTTAAACCAGATTTTGAGATGAAAATTAATCTAATGGATGAATAGTCTGTTTCAGAATACTACTTCTCTTAGAATTTTATGCATGCAGCTGTATGGAGAAAAGGGAAGACAAAGTATGCTGCTAAAGATACTTTAGCAGCTTTTAAAGATAAAGGCAGCAGGAATGAAAGGGGAAAAAATGAGTGGATGAATGCTAACTGGAAGTAGTGGGACTGTACTTTTAGATGACCAACAAAGGTCTTTTCATAACAGGGTACACATTGACTAATGCTGATATGGTAAAAGCAAAGTTACTTCAGAGCAAAGTGTAATAAAGGTTTGTTTGCTTTACCAGAACCTCTGGAACTGGGTTTCTGCTTATAGTCTGCATGCTGGGTACCAAACAGGGTACTTTCCAGTTGAGAGAGAGAAAGATAGGAATAAATATAAAATGAAAAGCAGGAAACGGGGCCAGGATTAAATATATCTGCACCTGGCTTGTGCAGCCTTTTCCTTTATGCTGTTAGCATCCAGATTCCCTATTAGTAAAAACTGCTCAGGAGCTTTTGTGCTGCAAGCTAACTGGCAAGCACATTACTGAGCAAGAGGAATCCTGTTTCATTAGCTGCAGGATGGAGCCAGCACCCTACTTAGAGCAGAAATTTTACCCCAGAGAAGCTGACCACCATACCCTTCCAAGAGGTAGAATGGGACCAGTTTGCCTCCTCCATCCCAAGAAGGTCTCCAGGCACTGGAGAAGAAGAGGGGACAGTAAGGAGAGCCAACTAGCAGAAATTCAGATGTTAGCAAAGGGAAAAAAAGAAAGAAAGAAAAAAAAAAAGGGATTGACTGCAGAAGACAGGATGATTTTTTTTTTATTTTGGTTGAAAGAAGCAAAGCCATTCCTTCCTGGAATGGTGTTGCATTTAATTTTCTGCTTAAACATTTTGGAGAGTACTGTTTCAAGAGAAGTACTCATAGGAAAATTAAGACACCCAATTGCTACAGCCTTTATTATTATGAATGATTAAAATAAACTAGCTGAGAATGCCTCCTTAAAATTCTCTGACATTTATTGTGACAGCCACAATTACTACTCATCTGGTTATAAACAGTGCCATTTGTTGTTCCCATGCTGGTACTATGCTATAGAGCATTGCTGGGGATGGATATTGCCCCAGTATTAGAAGGGAAGGAAGAGAAATGGGACACTCTTGCTGAGCTTCAGCATATAACAAGTGTTCACATACAATGTGTTCATTTATTTCTGAGGTGGAGGAGAGGAAGGAGTGATAACTGGTTATAGAAAAAGAATTGCATCTGCAATTGTAACAGTCAGGCACACAACCCTTTCTTACAGGTTGTTTGTCCCTGTAGTGGGTAGACAGCCAACAGCATAAAGCAAACTGATCTTCCTGTGTCACAGCAGCACTTCTATTTGAATCTCTGCTCCTGTCTTTTGCTCAGTCACATTTCTCTTCCTGATGACTATGCATCGTGCAAGTTGCCATGATTTATTCTGGGCAACACTTCTGCTTCCAGGGAAGACAGCAAAGGCACGTCCTAATAGCTAATTAGGGCCCCGTGTTTAATGTCTGTAAGACAGACTTTTTTTCAGTGTCAATCGTAATAAGACAGGAGTTGCCACCCATCAGCAATCCAGTCAACTGCAGGGCCCAGGCAGTATCCAGTGTTAGATACTTCAGCAAAAGTTCAAGGAACAGCTGAAGATTAATGTGCTATTCACCCTTTGCTTTTACCTGTAAATGCAAGGACATGTTTTGCTTCTGCAGATGCTTTTTATACACTTCCTAGTTATGTATTTTTCTAGTATTGATATAAGCATTCAGGTTTTTAACCCTCTAAGCTCTTGTCTTTCATGTTGTTGAATAGCAATGACATACACATTTATATATCTCTTATGTAAAATATTTTTTCTTATTCTTCTTTTAAATGTTCTATTTATCTTCTGCTTCCTGTATTATGAGGTGGTAAAATGAATCCATCTTCTGCCATCTCCGCTTCATGTTATTCAGTAATATCATATGCCTGCAGCACTGCATAGTTGGTCTCCTTTTCCTGTAAGGGTTCAGTTGTAGCTCCTAACAGAGCTGTATTCTTATGACATAAAGTTATATTCTCAAATAAACCTTCACATGGCATTAGTTTCCATGTACTATTTCAGATATGTCACTGTCCCAGTATCACCTCCGTGCCCAGATTTTGTCTGTTTCACAAACTTTACAACCAGTATCTCATCAGTAGTGTAATTCTGGCATGTTTTACATTCTCAGGATGCAAAATCAGCAGGATTCAGTAAAGCAAATAAAACTATCTGATGTTTATCTGGTAAATTAAAACAAATATTTTTTTACTAATTAACAGAATCACTAGGACAATCGAATTGTGTATTAATTTTAACTGTAGTATTATTTTGGCTGGATTTAACTTACTGGATTTTTCAAGCTGGTAAGAATATGAACAGAAATTATTTTTTAAAAAAATATTTGGTCACCAATATATACAACTTGTTTATTTTGTCAGGTCAAAAGTATGTGTAATAAGCCGTGTTTTGAGTATTAATTATCTACATTCTGCTAGAAATACTCTTGTATCTCCCTCCAGTCTTTTATATAACACTGAGAATTTCCCCTTATTTATTACCAAGGCCCTATATTTTTGATGCAGTCCTCTTTTAATAACCAGCACCATGTGTGTGGCCTGAATTCCTTCACCCCAAACTGAAATCAAGTTACGGGGAAGGTGACTTGAGGAAATAGAAGGAAAGCTGAGTTAACCACAGAATGTCATCTCTGGAGCTGTTCTGCTAACTTGCCTATGAAAAGCACTCAGCACGTGAGATCTTAACTTTTTAGTATATTTATATGCAAATGTTACTGTAGCTTCAGTGTAGACATGCCTGAGGTAAATTTAAGTAGGTAGATGTGAAGCAAAATGCAGACTGCAAAAGCTAAACATTTGAGGATTGAGCCTGTTCATCTTCTTCTACTGCTCCACTTAACTAATTTCAAGTTAATTTGAGTATATCTGCACCGAGTCTAGGTGCATACATACTCAAGCAGCCGCCAGTGTATGTCACTGCAGTATTACAGAGTGGGCCTGGTTTTAAGTGTGAAAGACTGGAGCAAAGAGAGGTCATTTTGGGCCTGAGCTTCTGAATTTCTTAAGAGTCATCCTGTATAGTTTCAGGCACTCCTCTTGAGTGCCTACATTAGGAAAAATTACCTCTTTAGCCTTTTTTCCCTAACTGACTGAGAGAAAGAAACACTATCTGAGGTGATTCTGCCCATCTGGCATTAAAATGACCTTCCAGATAGGCACATCTGGGGTACTGACAATATAGGACACATCGGATGGCTGTGCTCTCAAATTAAATACCTCAATCAGGTGCTTAAATTGCCTAAATTCAGTTCACGTCACCCAGCCAGAGGGGTTCCCTCTCCCCACCGTTTGATTACTTTATTATGTGGATTAAATTTATTAACCAGGTATTTATGGAGATGGATAAAATAGCTGGCAGAAAAATATTATCACAATATTGATTCTTCATGAAAAACTCTCTTGACAAGGGGACAATGGATATCCAGAACTCCTTTGAAGTTTAGTAGCGATCTGACAGTGAACTCATCAGCTTGGATATTTTTAGTTGCTTTTCATTTGCACAATCAGGTCACTTTAAAGTGATACTGATTTTGTATATATGGCTGTAAGCTGGATGTCAGGTACAGATGGGTGATTTTAACGGGCTTAGCTTTAAGAATATAAATAATAATGGTGAATTGCAACAATATAGTCCATCCCCACTGCACAGAGGCATGGTGGAGCTTCAGTGATGCTCTGGTTATGGAATCCTTAGAAAATAAAGGGGCAGAAAAATCTAGTAATAAATCATCTACCTCCTCCAGCTGCCCATGTTCCTCCCTGTCCACCATTATTTTCATGTTTCCCCAGAAAATTCCCTCACACTTGTTCTGGGATGAGGCAGTCAACAGTTTTCCTATAGTTCTGCTATTTTTCAGTTATACATCACCAACAGAGATTCACTATGTCTGTGCACATCTGTGTAGAGACACACCACATTCTTTCAAAAAGAAACATACTGCCGGTGGAATTGCAAAAAAAAGCTTTGATAAGTAAAAAGGAAAATAATATCTGATGCTTCTTGAAATCACAGAACAAATCCTATTCACCTTATTCACATGAGTATTGAAATCCTTGTTTTACTCAAATAATAACTTGAACAGAATTTGACTTTGTAGTAGCTTGCAGCATCTTTTATTGCTGTGGTTACCTTTGTGCATAGATTGGTTTTTTTAAGTATTAGTTTAATAAATGTTCTTTCTTTCCTTTTTTCGGGATGTGAATTTATCCTGAAAGAAGAGATATTCTAACGTTTAAGGGCAGTGGAGAGGAAACTGAAGGGGGGGCGTGGTTGGTCATTTTTAGCACCAGAATATTCCTGTGGAGCAGAGGTGTTCTCATTTCAGTGGGCACAGAAGGTGGTGGAGAATCTGACATAAATAAGTTTTAGTTCAGGTGACTTCTTTCCTTTTGCCTCAGCTCCTTGTTATGGAAAAGAAATGACAATTATTTTGTCCTATTAGGCATCTTGTCATTTTAGGGTAGGAACTATCAGGATTGTGTTGCATTATGCATTTGTAGTGCATTGGGTTTGTAACTGGGTTAGTTTTCTAGTTATTACAATAACACAAACAGCTAATAATAAATTAGAGATTATTTTGCAAAATATAGTTTCAGGCATACAAGCCAGACCAAATTCTCTACATGAGAAGCCTCAGAAATGGGCCCTATCTAATAAATTAGTGAACATTTTATGTTCATAGAGTTAATGTTAAGGAGGAAAGAGAGGTAACTTTAAATCACTAAAATATTTTCAGCTGTATATGTTGAGTCTCTTTAAACACTTTATACCCTGTTTAAAATTAATAAATGCAACTTAATGCAAAAAATACCCAACTACCGTCTTAAGGCATTCCAACCACTGCAATGCCTCCCTTTTCAGAACCAGGACACTGCATATTAATAAGGAAACTTTTATTTAGAGCTGGATATGACAGATTCTTTCTTCTTTATTCTGTTTTCTTTTGAACAGGATCTATATCATCAGTCGTATGACTGTGTCTGTGTCATGTTTGCCTCTGTTCCGGATTTCAAGGAATTTTACACAGAGTCTGATGTTAATAAGGAAGGCTTGGAATGTCTCAGGCTGCTAAATGAGATCATTGCTGACTTCGATGATGTATGTACTTCTAACAACAATCAACATATGGTTTCAATCTTAATAACCCAGGGTATGCAACAGTAAGCAAACATACTTGAAAGGGAGAGTGGAAGAGCTGTCAGAAAAGAACTTTTGTGTGCCTAGTCACATGGAAGTTACTTACAGGGAGTATTAAAGGAAAAAGAGATTTATGTGGGATAAATCAGATACTGATCTGACATCATACGCAATTGCTTTTGTTTCACTATAATGAGAAACCTATGTGTATGTCTGATGGAGAAATTTTTGCCCTTTAGCTGCAGTTCATGAGGCAGTCATATTGCATGCCATGCATAACTACAGTCTCTAAATATTAGTGCCTGAAGTCAGGTACATAAATCTATGTCCCCTAAAATGATACAGCTTTGTGTTATACCTGATCTGTGTTGCTCTCATTATGTAGAGCGTTGATCAGTTGATACATGAGTGACTCAAAGGACTGTAAAGTTTTAATATTCCATTCTCTGAAGTTCCAAGCAAGTACAGAGTATGACTACAGATGGATTGTGAAAAGGCAGCTGTAAAGGTCTCACTGAGAACAGTATTTGTCTTAAAGAAGGTTATTAGTGATGAAGATACCAGAAGAAGGCATTAAGATCATGTCATGACTCAGAGAGCACAGTCTGGATTTGCGGATCTGCAGCTATAGAGGGTATTTTAGCAGCAAACCCATTTGGAGAGCATTGGAATGTTTAAAACAATCTGGGGTATGAACTAAAATTATTGGATTTTAGTCCCATTGGCATGGACCACCCGTTGGCATGGAAGAGATGCTTACTTTCAGAAAGCTGCTTAAAACTGAACTGTTGGCTCGCATGGTGACTCAGTTCCAACATCAAATGAGTGCAAAGTCTACTGATTTTTAAGAACTGTATGTACAATAAGGTGGAATTTATTCTCCTTGATATAAATTTAGTCCCTTTATAATAGAAAGGTATTTTAGCAGACAGAAGTTCCCTTTCCTTGGAGGCTGTAACCTTTGTTTTATCCATCCTTAAGTCCTTCATCCTGTATATATTTGTGAAGCCATTTGGGGGCTATTAAGAGACTGTTCTATGAATTGATGCTCTGAATGTTGTTAGAGTAACAATGCTGTTAGAGTAACAAGGCTGCTGATCTGAATAATGAATAACCATCCTTGTTTTACAGTTATTGTCAAAGCCAAAGTTCAGTGGAGTTGAAAAGATAAAGACCATTGGAAGCACTTACATGGCAGCAACAGGATTGAGTGCTACACCCAACCAAGAACAGTGTCAGGTACAGGAAAAGGTTCCTGCTTAATAAAAGACACGTTCAAATGAAGGCTAAAATTCTGTTCATTAAACTGCAGGTTATGTATGATGTTGTGGCCTAGTTTTTTTCTTATTAACTTAGATTGTAATGTACTAGACAAGTGTATACTTTTGTTTAGTAGTCTCTGTGAATTACTGTTCTTCATATTGTGGTTTGAAAATGCCACCTCTGTATTTGCTAAGTCTAAAACAGGCCTCCTACTCTAAATACAATACAGCATTTTATTCCTACATGCTGCAGCAGAACTGGATTTATAGAGTGTACAAAAGACTGCAAGAATGAGTATTTTCCCTTGTAAGCTGGGAGGGCTGAGTAGCCATATTAACTGTAGACTTACAGAACCCTCAGGCTCAGCACTGAGAACGTGTTCCTTTGTTTCTGGTTTACTTAATAGGATAGGATTGGGAACTGCAGTCAGTAGAAATGAAGTTCAGAGGAGCAATTCATAACTTTTAAGCAAAAACCTTGCTTTTGCCATGATCTTTAGAGTACTACAGGTTAGCAACAGAGAGACAGCAATTATAAATCAACACATTCTCTGCTAAGGATTAATATGCTCTTGCCAAACTCATGTTCCTTCTAGACAGAAGCAATTAACACCTGAACTATAGACCCTAAGGATCCTGAGGGCAAAAAAAGAATTATTTTAAATTAGCTCTGACATTTAATACAGGGAGGTGAAGGGGATGAACGAAATGCAGAACTGTAGACTGGAGATGAGAAGACACAGAGGAACTCTCAATCACCACTAACACTAGTGTAAGCACAGGAAGAAATTTATCGTTTTGAGTTATTTCCACAAACTGTGAATCAAGAGATCCAAGTTTTAGTGTTCCTTTGGTGATTTAGTACACATTTTCAAAGGAAATCCACCAAAACTCAGCGGCCTTCAGTCCAGATGCCCAAAGATCCACAGATACTGCAGTACCTAGTGTGGCAGTGACTGACTGCTAGGCATACTGCTGGGAACAGCTCCCAGCTTAAAACAAGCACCCAAGGAAGACTAAGTGCCTAAGGAGGGGGTCTGAATACATCAACTGAACAGGAAACCATCTGTCTTAGCTAGGAGTGAACTCCAAAGGAAACAGGCTTCATTCATCTAAACAGCTGCTCTGGCAAGCACCACTACTGTCCCACCTAGGTTGATACATCTACTCTATGAATTATCTCCCAAAGTTGTCATCTGTCCGTCTCTTCTGTCACTTTATCTCAAGAAATGAAGAAGATTCAGTCATTTCTCATAGAGATCAGTGAGTCCATCTCTTATGAAATCATTCTTTTGTCAGAGTCCTGCCCTGGGCTGTGGGAGCATAAAAATCAATTTTCTCCTCAGCCTGAGAGGACTCAAACCAGTACTTAGAAATCAGGCTACACTGTTGATGTATATGAGGAGACATTAAGCCTATAGCCTTTATAAGTGGTATAAGCTCTGAGCTAGTAAATTAGGGGGCAGAGGATAGGTTGCCTTCTTCCTCCCTTCCTCTTGTATTTTATTCATTTTCAGGTCTATTAGATGTTCTCAGAGGTGCTTGCTTATCTACCAGATAAGATCAGTGGAGGAACTCTTAAAATTGTAAATTTCACTGGACCTTAAGCACTAACTAGGGTGCTGAGCTGTGCAACAGTGACAGCGAGGAGTCTCTGTAGGGCTGTCCACAAGCATTATTTATTATTAAAGGCCATAAAATAGAAGCAGACTCTTAGAGAAAATTAATGAGCAAATCCTAGGCACACATAGACACTGAGTGTCTGTGGGATTAGATAGCAGCTAATCAGTTATTCGACAATCAAAACATTAGATTAGAAATGTTTTGGATCTATTATCTCCAGACTGCCTGATTGCGTAAGTAAAATGCATCCTGGTCTATTGGCCAGTGTTTGATCTAACTGATGCTGGACAGGGCACCGTCTCCTACATTACTTTTCTTCTGCTGCCTACTGGGACATTCCTAAGGGTTTAAGTACTTTCGAGTGTTCAGCATATTTTGGTTGTATTTTCCCAGCAACTAAGGCTAAGGAAAATGATTTTATTCTGTTTGTTTGGCTGTTTAAATTCAGGAACCTGAACGACAGTATATGCACATAGGAACCATGGTGGAGTTCGCATTTGCCTTGGTGGCGAAACTGGATGTCATAAACAAGCATTCATTCAATGACTTCAAGTTACGAGTAGGTATGTATCACAGGATATTTATGAGAATATCATGGAAAGGAGGGGGAGAATCCAGTGTAAAGTACCAGCTGATTAAAGTGTTAGTGGAACTGACCAAAAGGGCCATGAAAGTAAATGGCACCATCTTTACTCTGTTTAAAGGCAGCCTACGTGGTATTGCCTGTTAACCATAGCTGCTGGAGTTATGGCAAGGAGCTGTTTCAAGGAGTTATGGCAAGGAGCTGTTTCAAGGAGTTGTGGCAAGGAGTGTTTCAAGGCAGGACTCAGAAAAGGGAAGTATTCCTAAGTAAGGAATGATTGAAAAATACATTCCCATGGCTCTGAATTGTTTATGGTAACTCTATAATAATTATTCTAGAGGTTGTGAACTGCATAAATTTTTTAAGCTTATCGAAGGACACAAGAAGACTCTAGACAGGGCTTTACAAAACCAAATAAATGGGTTTGGAGGACAAGAGCTATAAGGGGCCAGTGAGGCTGGAGTTTGAAATATTTTAGATGTATAAACTCAAGCAAGCATACAAGAATGCACCCTTTCCTTCCTAGTGTTAGATAAAGGAGGATATTTCTCTTCTTTGTTATTCTGTGGTTTTTGACAAATAAGAGCAAAGATGACTAGTTGTTTATATTTGAAAGGGATATCCCTTATATTTCAGCTTCTAATTGCTTCTACTTGTGCATCATGGTATTTTAAAAAAGCAATAGGCAGCTGCAGTAGGCCATGGAAAGCATGGTGAAATAAATTAATTCAGAGCTGGTCAAGAACCGTATGTTCCAAAATGTTTATTTCCTGATAGCAGTACACAGCAGTTTTACAATGCAATGGGTAATTTGGAAAGTGTGAAATGAAGGCAGTAAATAAATATTTGAAACCCATAAATCCTGTAAACATGTCAGAAGTATTTGATTTCCAACAGTTATTCTCCTGTCTTGTCTTTCTTGCTGTACCGCTTGCTTTTCCTTTCGGCTGCTCCTCTCACGTTTATTTCACAGTGCCACCCACTGGCAAAACTTGCTATCTTCTGACTTGAAATATTCATGTGTTCCTGAGAGCTCTCCTTTGCCAGTATGTTTTGTATTCCTTGCTAGAGTTAAAAAATGACAAAGCAAATCTGAAGTATGCTTCCTTCTCAAAGTGTTAGAGAAGTTGATGGATTTAAAAAAAAAAGTGTAGAGATACTGTATTTCTGTACAGAATAAAAGTTCTCTCTTTTTGCCATAGACGACACATGCCACATACTTGCAAACATACTTATATCAGCAGTGTCAGTACAGATAAAGAGCTGATGAGTGTCAGGGCTAAATCCGCAAACTGATTAAAGCAATACTGACTCCTTTAAAGTGGGGATCATGAAGCAAACTTTCTAGGGGGAAAAAAGACACCTACTTGTGATTTTTAAAGTGTTTACTACAGGTTCCAGAGAAGTCACAGTCCTTTGCTTCATGAAATGAGGAACGATTAAATCTACAAAGGGACACAGGCCCCAAACTGGCACTTTTGCCACCTTAATCCAATATAGGCACCACTGAGATCTTCATTTCCCATCTTAACTTCTTCTCCACTTCCCATCGCCACCTGACCATGAAAGCACCTGATATCCCATAGCAATTAGAGCCACAGAAACATTTGAGCATCTACCTCTGACATAATCCCTGCTTTAAACCCAAACTGCCATTTGTAAAAGCCTTTCTCGGCCAGCATCTAACCCCAGAATTGTTGCAACTCGCTAGAGGTCTCAGTTTTCAACCTTCATTTTCTGTGAGTGCCTGAAATGCTAGTTGTGCCTTAGGAGCTGCACAGCCTACTCTGACCTTGTCAGGCAAGGGAGGGGAGCACCTAGATTATATTTCTGGCATTCCTCCCCTTCTGTTAGCTAAGGTGCTTGATTTATCAGACAAGCTCAGATATGCTTTTGCGGCAAGTTTTGCACAGGTACCACTTTTTTTCAGAACAGAATAGAGGCTGATATGTTTTTTTCCGTATAGGTTCATGGTTAGAACATTTGTCTGTGTTGTAGGTGAACTTAATTTGGTTTCTGCTTTTGGCTGACGCTGCTCAAGCATGGGGATCCCTGTTCCCTGGAGAATGCTATGAGCCCAGGCTGTAGGATACCTTAGAATGAGATATTCTCTGTCTGTCCTGCTGAACAATGTTTGCTGAACAGCATTTGCCTTTTCATGGAATAATTAAACGTCACTTTGGATACAAGAGAAAGACAGATGGTATCACCCTCTGTTAGAGCATTCACCTGGACTGAAAGTACTACTCTTCCAGCCTTGCCTGAACATTCACATGTGCCATGCGAAGGAGACGCGCAGGAATGACATAGAGCAGCACATCCCAGAACGCCTGGGTGGCCAAAACACATTCCTAAGAGACAGGGGTAGATGTCTCCTCGAAGGAGGAAGGATCTGAACCTGGCTCTCCAGCCCCTGAGGTATTACTCAAACCATCAGCAGTGGTGGTTCAGGAAGGAGGTAAAAGAAAAAAAAAAGACACTTCCTCCCCATTGTATTTTGTAGGAAAGTCCCACCACACTACCCTAATTTCTGGACCATGGCAGAGCGTATGCCACACACATCTCTTCAGTATTCCCTACTAGCCAGCTTGGGCTACTCAGCAGACGGCTGTTGTGGATTCCACTCTTAGGTCTCTAGTACTTTATTTAGTTATTTAGGACCATTCTATGGGCAATCCAGCCTTCAGAACAAAGCTTCAAATCCTTCCAGCTCATTCACATTAGTTTATTCTACATTTAAGAAGCAAAGAATACTGTAAAAGTCATTTGATTTGGCCGTCAACTACTGCAGAGAGGAGAAGTCCTTTTCACTACAAGTAGAAATGAAAAGAAATTCTTGTATATCTGTTTTCCCAGAAGCTGCTGCTCCCCCACAGCGTGTTCCTCATGCTGTCTAATAAAGGCAGTAGCAGGTTATTAGGATACTAATGGCTGAAAATATCAAATTTACTCAGGATGGGAGGGAGCTGTAAAACTAAAATTAGATGAACTAACTTTTGGCATTTTTATAACTAACATCCTCCTGCTGTAAATGGTTGATAAAACAGCTGTGAACAGGCCATTGGTTGCTGTAGTCACTATTCAGCACAGGCCAAATACCATGTTTGTTGACTTGGTATGTTACCAGATGCACTGTGTGTCCTTGTTTGGTGGATCTTATTTTTTAATGTTAAGTTCTGATGTTTTCCAGGTATCAACCATGGACCTGTAATAGCTGGAGTAATTGGAGCTCAAAAACCACAATATGATATCTGGGGCAATACAGTAAACGTGGCCAGCAGGATGGACAGCACTGGTGTCTTAGATAAAATACAGGTAAGTCTTGGTTTTGTGCTAGTATTTATCTTAATCCTTTGAGTTTGGTGCTTAAAAAACATCATATATTTGTACACTAAACAGGTCTGTGTTTTGGAGCTAAGGATGCCTACAGAAAAAAATTACCTACCAGCTGTATCTGTACATTTCAAAAGAATTAGACCTTGGGCAGGAAAGTAAAGAATTAAAAGAAAATTATAGGGAAAATGGGAGGAGAATCAAAACTTTGTCTTGACCCTACAGAGGAATACAGTGGCGGAAGTCATGGGTTGCCTGGAAATGCATCCCTAGATTAAAAGAGGATTTGAGGGAAATCACATTTCTATTCTGTGAATTTCTAAACTCATGAAATACTCGCTACCTTATCTCTGAAGGGCGTTCCTGATGTTAATTATTTTTAAATAAAGGAAATTACCATAACTGCTGTACATTAAGTTAAATGTATAAAGCAATCATGAAACTTCCCTTTTAATGAACCATGCTGATTAATAAACTTTATAGATTATTATCTGTATATATTATAGATAGACCTGTATAGAAAAGACCCTCAATTTACTAACTTTTCAGTGATTCCATAGTCAGGGATCACATTTTAAGTATCTGCCTAGTATGCTGCCTAGCACTTTGGGATCCCAGCATATGATTGAGAGCACTCCAAATCTATGATTGAGACTATTCAGAACTCAGTGATGGAAAAGTAGTTACCAACTGTTGGTCAAAACTGAAAAACAGAAGGGATGTCAAAGCAATGACATTTACAAACAGTTGCTTTCTTCACAAAGAAACACAGACAGTCTGAGACAACTGATGCTGTTGAACAACCTCTGTCCTAGCAGGCTTTCACCTAAAATGGCAGAACTGGTTTGGTTCACTGCCAGCTATGTGAGAAACTGGCAACAGCAGCTCTGACGGATGATGCTAATATCTTACTGTCACTTCATTCACACAGCTTTAGCATTTGCAAAAAGATGGGGAAGCTTGGGTCTGCTGAAATGAAAAACAGCTCCTGAAGTTGAGAAAAATGCTATATGAGGAAGAGTGTTCTCCCTAGTGCCATTTCTGTGCCTATGAGCCCTCTGTTTGCAATCCTAGGTACAGAAATGGTTATACCCAGTTTGATACTTGATATAAGCGATTAGAATGGGCATCCAGCAACAGACATATTTGAAAGATCAGGTGCTCAAACCTCACTTGAAACCCTTTAAGGGCTTATAAGCATTATAGCAAAACCCTTATAATTGCTCAGAACATATATTCTCTTCACACTGTGGAAGAAGATTCTGCTTTGCTCTGTTATCAATGCTGGTTGTATTACTGTATTGTTGCAGGTTACAGAGGAGACGAACAATGTCCTGCAAACACTGGGGTACATGAGCACTTGCAGAGGAATAATAAATGTAAAAGGAAAAGGAGAATTGAAGACATACTTTGTACATACTGAAATGACAAGATCCCTTTCACAAGGGAATGTGGCATCTTGAAGAATGCTTGTATGTGTCATCAATACCATATTTTCAGGAAAGTATCACGCACTTTTTAACTACATTTTGGCCCTTAACATGCGTGCTATTTTCTGGTATGTGGCACTTATTTTAATATGGCTGCAGAATAGTCCCATGAGCCATCATTTTGCACCTTGATATTCCTATGTTCAAGGACAGTTGCGATGTACGCTATAGGACTGGAAGATTGTACTGCAACTTGCACTGTTATTCAAAGACAAGAAAAGAAGGAATAGGAATTAAAAGGAGGTAACTCATCCTGAAAGGACTAAAAAGAGATGTTAGTGACAAATGCGGGGAAAAAAGGCAATAAAGCTAGGGGTGCATACTATTTTCTGATGCATGGTGTTTTCTGGAAAATACAGTCGCTCCCCAATAGCATCTACTAATCTGGTATTAAAGTATAAAGTATTTGTAAATAAGTTTACTCTGTCCACACATGATTTGGATGTGATCACCAGTTGCATCTCATAGCCAGGGACACGTTGGGTGGCTTGCTGGTGTTCTTTCTGAAGAGAGAGCTAACAATGCTGGAATAGTTTTGTACAAACGTGTCAAATGTTTTGAAGCTATTGTCTTTTGTAAGGTTAATTCATTAAAAGTTTATATGTACTTTGTCTTACTGTTGCTGTCTCTTAGTTTTGCTTCCTTCCATGGCTTCTGTCGCTCTAAACCTGCGCGTCCTCTGCTGCTGCCACTGCTGCTTTTTATTGAGCAGTTAGATGTTGAGGCAGGCTATGGCCAGCTATCTCAATAGCCTTGGTCACTAATATCTGCTAGACTTGCTATTGCCTTTCAGAAATTGAACCACCTCTATTGTCTTCAGTCTTGGGTGGCATCCTAGGCACTTTGCAGTCATTTACTCCCTAGGTGATACAGAAGACTTACCTCAAATCCATAAACACAAGCAAAGTGGGGGATACTGGAGACAGTAGCCGTGTTGCTACTTTGCAACTGGCCTGCAATGCTTAAACAATAACTAGGAGAAGCTGTACAAGAGAAGAAATGTTTTGTTTGTTTTGCACTTTGACAACTTCTTTTGCCCTTGCATGCCTTTCACCTAACCTTTACAATGCTGGATTTCATGGGATATTTAGAATAATTTACCAGGACATGGGTATGAGCAGAAGATACACAAAATGCTATTTTGTGGATATTCGAGATCAATTTAAATCTCGTTGAATTAAAAAGTATCACACTTGCAGACTTTCATAGATAAGCCAGGGAAAGACTGGAAAAGCAGGTAATTGTACTATCTATGCTCCTTTGAAGCATAGGTAGTAAAGATTAATTTTTGCTTTGCTATTATCACTACTTGAAATAACATATTCTTTTAGTCATAACAGCCTAACAAGACCAAAATTAATAAAATCCTCCTATTTAAAAAATAGCATATAATTACAGGATTTTTTCCTGACTGATATCGTATGCATATAGAAGTCAACTTATGCACTATTAGCTCTGGCATGTTATTGAAATGTAAAAAGTATTCTACATTTATGCAGATTCCTCATGCATGAAGCATATATTTACATTTGTATTGCATTGGTGTGCTTTCAGAAGGAGTTCTCAAAATTGTGGGTCACAAATAAATGGCATCAGGCCACAGTCTCACTGAGTGTGGCACAGTTTACTCACAGCAGCCATCTGCCCGCTAGCAAATTGGAATGGCAGTAGATTTCAAATGCCTACATTTGCAGTAAAATAGACAATCTGAGTTTTGATCCCTTTAAGTTAGACTAAAAGCAAAATGCAAGTTATTTCAGTTATGTCCAACATGACACACTTGACGCCTCACCCAGAGCTGGAGACTTTTGATCAGTAACTCTCAAGATAGGTGGTCAGTCTAATAAAATCTCATTAACAATGTTTTGTTGCCTTTATGATTTAATTAATAAGTTAAGATAAATATTTTCCAGTGGAATGAAAGACTTGCCAAATAGCTCATATGGCAGCACAATGTCCCAGTCATTGCCTAAAACAAGCTATCACTTAGCTATGCTTAAGACTTCTCCTAAATCCCTCTGCTCCACTTACTATAAATTTGTCCTAGGAAAAATAAAAAAAAAATTATAAAATCTCTTAGACTTTGAATGTACTCTGGGCCCTTAAAATCATTCTGGTATTATCACAGGTCAAAGCAATCATTTCTTATTGTGGATGAAAAGCCTTTATGTAAAGTCGATTATATTGTACTGTTGTATCTATGTGCATCTTTCAGGTATAACCTGTACTTTCAGGATTTTGCTTTTCATTTGTATTCTTGCACACTTTGGGCATCAGCAGCAAACCTTGTACCTAACTCAACAGACTTGTTTCTATGATTTTTATAAAAGTTAAACAATATTATATTTCTGTAAGCCATGAAACATGAAAACATTTGAATGGCCATGAGCTGACTGGTCCAATGAAATACAAAGAAAGATACGTGCGTGCCCTTCAAGCACATGTTGAAAATGCCCTTGTTCAGACCACTCATGTTTCACTGGTGTTCTTCTCTCATTTTGTAGTTGCATTCAGATTCTTGCAGACAAATCCTGCTAAAGAACAAGAAAGCGGGCAAAAGATGATTATACATGCAGTATGATGCCCGCATGTATAATCAGACAAAGAAAGGTGCATACCATCCTCTCTCCAGCCTTCACTTACGGACTATTATTATTATCTTTCTAGTGCCGAGAAGTTATTTGTATCCAATAAATACTTTTTGTCTTCCAATGCATTTTACATCTACTGTTTATACTGTTTTATTTTTCCCCTGTCTGGATTGACCCAGAGTTCTTGTATCCTCTTTCTTCCTCTCCCACAGCAATTTCATCTGCCTCGATAACTGGATATAACTAACACTGCTCACATATCAGTGTGTAACTTGAAAAGCTTTATGATAACCATACAAACCAGTATTTGAGATGCCATATATTCTCCATCACAGTAAGGCTCAAGTTCTAGGACTTCTGTGTAGGTGCGTAGTTCATAGGTCGCTAGCAAACCACAAAGAATGCGACTTCCAAAAGTACAATGCAGATGTATTTCACACCGTGAGGCAGCAGCCAAAAGATCAATATAAGAGTGATTCACTGCGGTCTGGGAAAATGAAATCCAAACAGGAACACCTGGGGAGCCTGCTGGATTTCTTTTTCAAAAGCAATGCTTTGCTCCAATTTATGGAGGGCTACCAAGGGACAGGAAGAAAGATTAGACTTGCAGATATTTTTGTTAACTACAAAAGTAGTTGGGATTACCTGTAAATTAATGCTATTTAGCTGCTGTTTCTAAAGAGAGGCATTAGCATCATATTTTTGCTGTGTGAAAAGCATTTTTCATTCTCTTTATATTCCTTTATGATTCCTCTCTTTTGTAAAATATCTACAGACCTTCCCTTTTTCCACTGAGGCGCAGGTAGGAGTTCAACCTGCTCGTTTCTAAAGCAACAGCTGTGCGCATCTGAAGGTAGAGTTGTTGAAAGTCTGTCCTGGTTTGTTTCCAGAACCTCATATCAGGCCAAATAATTAGCTATGTTGTCAGGATGCTTTATATAGCAGCAGAGTTACTGTTAAAAGCAATGATTACCTTGTCCTTTGATATGTCATTTTCCTTTTGGTTGTACTTCTGTTTGAAGATATACTTTTTCATTTTCAGATAGCAGATTCTCCTTCACCTGACCTAGATACTACCCTTCAACACTTTTACAAGTGGACCCCAAACAATTTTAAGACTAGGCCCTGTTAGTTTTATTTTTCCTTTCTTGTCTAAAATAGTGGAGTGGCTCTGGGGAGGATACAAATGTAGAATGAGATATATGTGCCTTAAATAAAACATGTAATTAAGAGAGTGTTTTTGTTCCTTGAAGTACTTCAAATTTGTGTGGATTTGTCAAAAGTGGTGTATAAATCAACTGTAGCTGGTTCACCCTAAAGTTTGCTACATATTAATTTTAAACATTTTCAAATTTAGGGGCAGGAGTTATTCAGGTCAATTTAGTTTTTAATATGTCAAAATGCAAGATAAGGATATTTTAATCCTGTTTGCAACTATGAAGATATGAACCCCTTTATGTTGTAGGATGCCACTGTTCAAAACACAGATTCTGCCAAGAATTGTTTGAAATTTTTTGATGGAGTATTTTTCAAATATATTTGTAGCCATTGAGATGCTCTTCTGAGATGAAAATCTCAGTTTTGACAGGAGAAAATGCGCATGAAGTATTTTGAAAGACTGACATTCCTGGACTAGAAATTTTCATGTTTGCCTTCCAAAACAGTGTTACAAATAACAATTGTTATGAAAGTAATGTCCATCTCATGTATAAAATTGTGTATTACTCCACTTACCAAGATGGTTGGTAAGTGGAATAATACACAGAATTGAACAGAATATTCATCTGACTCGGTGAATTGGAATATCCATTCAGCAGATATCAGTCAGCATACAAATAATAATTGAAATTATAGCAGTTAACCAGTTATCATTTTATAATTGGTTTTAAATTATTAAAATAAAAATAATTATAATTATTTGAAAAGCCTAATTCTCCAGTCAAGCAGTTTAAATTGTAGTCACAGGCCAACCAGGCCTGTTTGCAATCTGCAGACCAAGGCTCAGTCGTAGTAATTGCATAGAGAATTATTTGAAACAACAGATATATTAAAGGAAAATTTAAAAATTTCCTGAGTAGCTCATGAACAAAAAAAACCCCTGGAGATTGCAAAAGGTGTGTTGACTTCCGCAGGTGATGTACAGTTGTCTCCGTCTCCTTCAGAAAACCTCTGAAGAGCCTTGCTGTTTGAGATGGGCAATCTGTCACTAATTCAGGGTCTGGAAGAAACAAGCACTTGTGTGAAACGACCGGCTTGGACCAAAACTGTGGTAGTGGAAAGGGGACAGAGTTTTTGAGCCATTTTTGTTTCAGCCTCTTTTTCAAGGGCCATCAGATGCAGCATTTGTTGGCAAAGGCTGTCTCTCCTTCGTGAGTCAGCTGAGGGTCAGGAACATACAGCAATCTGATACATGTTGAGGTCAAACAGCAAGGACAGGAGATGAATTGCTAAGCGCTGATTTGAGGCTAGCCATCTCAGCTCTAAGTGACACGAGTTTGAAACAGGTATGTCAGCTTGTAGTAAGAAAACATCTACTGTGGTTTTTCTGTGTATCAATGACCTGTCCAGTTATATGTCATCTGTCCTCTTGTGCCTGCCCCTTCTCCATCCACCTGTTGTCGTCTCCATCCCGTGTGTCATGTCCCGTCCCACGCCCCCACCCCCACTACCATTTGCTTCACAAATTCCTTTTAGGAATTTTCTTGCAAAGTTATTCCATAAGCCAGTTTGACATTTCAGAACAGCGGCCCTGCCTTTGAGACACTTTTATAACTATAAAAGCATATATCAGCATATTTGAAATTCAGGAACCTTGGCAGTGGAACCTGGGGGGGATATTGCTAATCCCTAAAAAGGCAGACTATTGAACTTCTCCTCCTTAAGACACTGAATTCAAAGCAACTTTTAACACTTTGGTCTCTGAGCTCAGCTGTATTTGAATACTTACTTTTGACCATATAGATTAAAATTGCTCCATCGCCCTTTCACAATTGTTTGCATGTTCTTATTTAAATTACTAAGGAAACAGACTGACCTCCAGTGCTACTCTGTAACAGGAACATACACTTAACAGTAGCATAGTATCAGCATATGAGCTAAATCTGGTTGTAACTGGAACAAAAACCCCTGGGCATTCATATCCTCCTTCTGGGGAGTCTGCAAAAGATGACCGGGAAGAAAAAGCCTTTGTAAGATTCAAATAATTCTAAAGGGAATTATACCTTCATTGGGAAGGCAAAATGAACTGAAAACCATCATTTTAATTTATTTCAAATGGTTGGTTTAGGACAAATCTCTAACAAGCATCCCGCAGTATTTTTGACAATCACCTGAATTGCATCCAGATAGTGAATTAAATTAATGCCATCTTAAATGTTAATCAAAAGGAGCTACATGTGAACAGTAGAAGGAAAACTGGCAAGAAACATTTCAGATCTGACTTCAGAGCTCTCGCCTAGCTTAATTGAGATTTCTGGTGAAGGGTTTCTTGCGGCTCTATTTATAGCTGCAGCTTCAGCTGAGCTGCTTTTTATAAATGGGCTTGCTATCTCTTGGTGCTCGGACTAAACCAGAAAAAAGCACTTGCACAGTGGCAAACGTGTCTCTGCGTAGGAAGCTGATGTTAGGCAGCTGTTGGATTTTCAATTCCACTGCTCGCTTACGCTGCGCTAATTTGGCCCATGCTGCAGAAAGAAGAGGACCCTAATTGGTAGAGGGACGTTATTAGATAAGCAGATGGGAATTGTCACGAATGATTAAAAAAAACACACACCCAAGACTGTAGAGTATAAATACCTCCACACTGCGCTTGAAAAGCATCAAGAGGCTATATTATTCAGTGTGTTAGTGATGGGATACCGGCAGCTATATAGTAGGGATGGGACTTTTACATCAGTAGACCTGAATTCTTGCATGTGTCCATGATGCCCAAAAGAATTGGTTGTGAAGATCTGATACCCTGAATGTTGGGGGTTTTTTTAAATAAATCTTTCGTGTTCAGTAAAAATAAGATGCCTGGAAGAGTGCTGTTGTGAAAGTGCTTGCCAAAAGATACTAGTAGCAACAATAATAGTAATGCTGTACCTACGGCACATTAGTTCTGCAGCTGTGGTTGCAAAAAAGAAAGGTAAAACAAACCAAGCTAGTCACAGATCCCCAAGCAGCACAGTAAGCACAGTTATGTCTATGTATTAAAGCAGGATAACCGTGAGGCGAATATCGAAAGTAGGAGCCAGGTGCTACCAGGGCAGAGCAGTTTTAGAGTCAAGCTGTTGTTAGAGATTTGCACGCGGGAGACACTTACTTTCAGTGTCCTCAACATGAGTGTTTGTCTGTGAGAGAGATTTCCAGCCGCGTTGCCTGAAATGGCTGAACATCCTGTTAAAACCTGTGCCCAAGTGGGCGAGGAGGCGCAGGCCGAAGAGACCCCAGGTTCCCCGAGACTCAGGATCTGCGTTCTGGTGGAAACTCCACGTTTTGGTCTGGTTTTATTCAACCTCGGCACGTAAAAGGGGATTTCTGGATTAGTGCAAACAGCCACGGGAAAAAGTCAGTCCCTTTCGGCCAGGCTTTGCTCTAACCTTCCCCAGCTTCCATGGACAGCAAGGGATCAGGGAGGCGGCCGTGAGGGAGGGCAGTGCTGGAGCCCCGGGCCGGGCCACAGGTCAGGCTGCCCGCTGAGATGGCCCTGAGGCCCTGCTCGAAACTGGGCCCAAAACCTCACGTCTGGGTGTCCGCGAACGCACACCTCCAGGTTTAACACCGCTCTGTGGAAACGCCCAGAGCTGCCCCGCACCTCCCGTGGCCTCCACCACTAGGCCCAGCCGCGCCCGGGGGGCCGGTTCCTGTCAGGCTGCCTCAGACTGCGGGTCACTCCCGGGAGGGGCTTAACCCCCGGGAGGGGCTTAACCCCGTGCTCCCCGTGCTCCCCGTGCCGGCAGCCCGCCGACTGCGGGACTCCCTGCCCGCCTCGGCCCCCCCGCCCGGGCCTTCCCTTCGCCGCGGGCCGCCAGGCGACATGCGGCGGCGGCAGAGCGTTGCCGGGTAACGGCGGCCGCCCGGCAGCATGGCCGCCCCCTCCCCGGCTGCGCCTCCGCTCGCCCCGGGGGCCCCGGGCGCAGGAGGGTCGGAAGGGGCAGAGGAGGTGCTCGGAAGCGCGGCGGGAAGGAGGCGGCGGCCTCCCCTCTCCGCCCTCTCCGCCTTCAGCTGCATCCCGGCCAGACGGGAAGGGCCTCCGGAGCTCAGCTATTTCCACCGGGAGGCCAAGGTGAGGGAGGGAGGGGAGCGAGCCGGGGAGAGCCGGGGAGCCTCGCAGGGCCCGGCGGGTCTGGAGGGACAAGCCTTCCCCGTGGGTTTCTGCTCAGCGTAATGACATTGTGCTCAGTCCCTGTCCAAGGGCTCAGCCCTCATCGTGAGGGACCTGGGCTGGCAGGTGTCTAAAAAAATCCCGTTAATATTTCAAAGGCCAGCGGAACTGCAGCACGTTAGTCGCTAGCTAAGCTATCTAATCCCTAAAGAGCAGGATTTATCTTCAGAGGCCTTTGCAAAGTGTAATGGGTGTTTGCTACTTGTGGATGGAAAATGAGGGTAATGTCTTTCACTGCAAGAGAAGGCAGACTCATGGTTTGCCAAGGATTAAGGACCAACAGGCCACGTGGTGTCACCGAAATGCGAGATGTCTTTAGGGGGAACACTAGGAAAGGCAGCATCTGTCACTAGGGTTGGATGCAGTACCTGTGGTTTTTCTGGTAACGCATGCTCTTGGGGACCCTTTAATAAGAAACTGCTCCATTTTCAGTCAAGGGAAAGGGTTTTCAATGTGCATCGCACAAATTTTCCCTATGCTTTAATGAAGAAAATCGAGAGAGCTACTCCAAACAATATTGATATATGCCTTGATAACGGAATGCTTCTGAAGGTGTTACACTGACACTTAACATGTAGCAACTCAAGCAGACTAGCACTCTGCTGCGTTATATCACCCTTTTTCCTCATTCTCTCTGTCCTCATATTTAAAATCAGAAATAAAAACAATCTTACACCTTCAGCCTTAGCTGGGCTCTGCTTCCTGGGTAGCAAACCTTTCTCTCTCTGGAAAGAGTAATATGAGACATTGAACTTAACGGCTTTTCCCCCCCACCAAAAAAACATTTAAAAGTTCTGAAATGTCTATTATATCAATGTAATATTATATTTGTTTATAACAATAAATACACCCCATGAATCCCCTCCCCACCCAAGTGACAGGCTGCTGAACGTGCAGAGCACCGGGCAGCGACAACTGGCGACCTGTGAGAGTTTGCAGGTCGTGTGGCCCCGGGATGTGGGCAGCGTGCAGACCACAGCACAGCGCTGGCCATTAAAGGAACAGCAAAAGCGATTTCCAGCATTGACTGGGTGGCCCTGCTGAAAGACAGGTAGATTTGTAATTGCAGACTCTTTCATGTTGATTTCAGCGGCACCTTGGGAAGGTGCTCTGAGCCAAAGGTGAGTGGGCACAGTTAGTGCCACGCTTAATAAAACATGGTAGGGAGAGCACGAGAGTAAGGCTAGGGCAGGTCAGAGGGCTGGCGTGGTGCACTTGGGGCTAGTGGAGCTCACAGTCTATCCAATCTGCACGGAATTAGCAACCATATGGTAGAGCTTTTGCTTACAATATAAAGTCTGCTCTCACACTCCCAATGACCTGGTTTGTGGAAAATGCTGCTCCAGTGGCATGGAAACAAAAAGTGGTAACAGCTGTTTAATAGGTTTCTTCACAGCACAGACCTTGGCCATAGGGGAGGAAGCAGATTCAACCCATTCTTCTGCACAATTAAGGAATTGGATAATTTGAAATTTTTTATTTATACAGGAAAAGGAATTTCATTCCTTTTTGCACCTTAAATACCTAAAACCAACTGTGTGTCAGAGATCGAAGTGGAGAGGAATAGAGGAAGATGTGCTCTGCCTATGGCCAGAAGCCAGAAATCCCTGCCTTTTAATCCCTTGGCTGACAGTTGCTGCCTCAATTGCTTTACATAAGTTACTGTAGCCAGTTTGTGTGGTGTTTCCTCTTCTGTGACATGGAGAAAGATATTACATATTTTATGTGTGTCTAGAATATTAATGAATGTTTGCAAAGTGCTTAGCTTTAGTAGCAGTATACAGAGGATGCCCACCCTGAGTGCAAATTTATTGTCTGCTCTGTGTGATTCATTTGCTCTGATGGGTTTAAGAAACAGCTCCCCACCACCACCACCTAGGCCAACCAAGTCAGCATTGTTAACAACAAAGAGAAGCAACAGCAAAAAGTTGTCAGTATATTGAGCACCGAAGTGTTGCCTCTACACATCTGGCAGAAGACCTTAAACAGATCATCTGGGACAGGGCTAGTTTTTAACATAACAGGCTGGCTACCTATCTGCGAGTTCCAGAAAGAATGAATTATCTGCTCTGACACAGGGAACAAATAATGGACAAATAATGACACGTGAATAAAAACAAAGGAGCAAATAACATTCTCGGTGTTGAGTACAAACAAGATGCCCACTAAAATTCTGAATGAAACTGGTAGCGTGGGGAGGAAAGGAGAAGCAAGGAAGCACAGAAATAATAATAATAATGGAGGTGACAAATCAGATGCAGGATGCTCTTGAACGTGCCTGGAATTCTGTGAGGCTTGATAGTTTCTGAGAAATGAAGGGATGAATAGGTTAAATATCAAACCACCTCTCCTCTTGGCAGAACCAAGTAATGGAGACACCCTTCCAAAAGAAGCCTGTGATTACAGCGGTGCCTCACTAGCGCTCGTACCAATGGTTTCCTTTTAATGGAACCACTATAGCCTTCTTGACCTGCCCTGACTTGACTGGTTTTGGAGGATAGCATTGTAAATTGTAAGACTCAAAATACAAGAGTTTTTCAAAGGCTAAATTGGGCACACTGTAAAATTAGAGGTAAAAAAAAGCCCAACAAAATGCACAATTTTTCAAATTTGTAGTCAGCTGTGCACAAAACCAGTGATCGATTGACATGTTTACCAGAATATAGACCTTTTAATGAAGTTCATTAACAACTGACAGCATACTTCAACAGAGGATTTTGCTTTTCTTTCCTTGAAAACTTTTTTGGTTTTGAAATTCCTTTGATTCCATTGATAAGAACTTCTTGATTGGATTTCACAAATGCATTTGTTAGCAGATCAGATCTTTAATGTTGCTTATTTGGATGCAACTATGTCAACAGGTATCATACATACAGTACTATTCTGGCTTGGGGTGTGCTGTATTTTCATATGTGACAGATACATGCATGCTACTGGATCACAGGATTACCACTGTTGCATGTTTCTTCTCAATTCCACTTTAGTCAGAAATTAAGTGGTGATTCCACTGCAGGATACCTTTGTCTTTTTCATTCCAAATGAATTCTGAAACGGCCTGCTTTCCTTTTACATTACAGTGCCAGATCATTTGACAAATTTACGAACTTAAGAAGGAGAATATAAAGTTCAGAAAAGTAAAACAAACAAACAAACAAAGCAGTTAAATTTCCAGAAGTTACAACAGATTACAGGGAAAAATTGAGGTAAATTGCCACAAGGGAAATTTCAGAGCTGAACAGACTTTAAAAAGATACCACACGTCATTAGGTGTTTTTATTGCAGACTATTCCAAAGGAGCGACCCAAACTTGCTAATGGTAGCTCAGTAATACTACAGTTGCCATCATCTAATGCTATATGTGCACTGTTATTAATTATTAAATATGAAGTATTGAGTTATTAAGTATTGATTTGACTACATATATTCTGTAACCTGTAAAGTTAAGCAATACTGCGAATTAGCCATTTTTTCCCCTTTTCTCAAGACAGGAGATATTTCCACTTATGATTCCATTTTTAAAAGACCAGAGGGTTACAACAAAAATCTTCACCGATGTGACAGACAACATGCAAAGAGTCGTGGTCTTAACATTAATGAAGAGGTAACCCTTTGATAATTTCATAATTATCTTTGTTAAAGGTATTTTGTACTTTTTGACATGGCTGGAGACTATAGCCATTGCTTTACCCTTTATAATGCAGCCTATATGGTATCAAAGGAATCGAAAGGAGAACAGCATTGTCCTCAGCCTGGAGGTTTAGGAAAAAGCATTAGCCAGTGCAGACAACTGAGTTAGCTCCTGCTCTTTGACATCCTGTAGATTCCCAGGTGACAAGCCATATGCAAGTTAAAGCATGGGGAAAGAGACACACAGCAAGGCAAACCCTCTTACAGAGCTTCAGGGTCACTGAGAGTGACTTCTGAACCTTCTGTGCCCCTCGAGAGTTGCAGTTTACGTGGTCCTGCAACTATGTCCGTGATGCTTGAAAACTCTTCTCCCAGAGAGGACTGGATTCAGGGGTGCTGACTCAACCATTGCCCTCTGACATCCACCCTCCCTACACCAGCATTTGCTGAGAGAGCCCAAGTCTCTGAAGCTGGTGAGTTTGTTACACTAATTTACACCGGATTGCCCTGGAGGAAGGAAATTCATATGGAGCTAGCGCAAAGGAGCGGTCAATCACAAGACCATGGACATGCCTGGAAAAAGCTGGGCAAAGCACTCGAGGCCAGCAGAATCTGGCAGCCTGATAGCTAAGGAAGTATACAGCCATGTTTCTGAATATCTGCCTTGAAAACAGAAATACTATAATATATATACATATATATAAATATGTGTTTTTCCATGCAGCATCTGAATAATACACATACATACACAAGTGTGTGTATATATTTATATTTATATACACATACACACACAGAGGCAGATGCTGTCAAAAAAAAAAATGATGTGCAACCTCTGTGTGTTAATGGCCTCAAAACCCTGATGGGTTCATGGGATGTAAAGAGGTGGGTACGCTAAGAATGGCTGCCCATATTGGTGATTATATATGACAGAGATGGAAGAAGGAAGAGAGAGACAAAAGTTACAATTACTGTAACTGCTGTGTAATAAAACTGTTGAGCTTTTGGGACAAAGGCCACTGCTTGTGATTCCTCTCACTAGCAGCTATATATGCCAGACATTTCAGTGCATAGCCATAATGCCCTTCAACTCTGACAGTGCACGGGGTATTAGGTGCTCCCAAAGGAATCTCAGGAGTCCCCATTACTATCACCTGCTCATGCCTAGTAACTCAACTGCAAATCTGTGTGAGGCCAAAAACCATGTAAATGACTACTCCAACTAAAAATGAGCCTTTTTATTTAAACAAAATGAAGACAACTCCCCTCCTCCAATACCAAGCCCAACCTCCAGCTGGGAAATTTGTGTAGAAACCGTTTATCAGTGCAGAGTTAAGGTTTCTTACTGAGCTCTTGTGTCCTTTCAGTATCAGCAAAACTCGCTTTCCTACCAGTTTGCTTCCTAAAGCAAATGCATATGGGCCAGAATTCATACCAGCTCTGCTGGGCAGTGCACGTAAGGGACTCTGCCTGAACAGGTGTCCCTTAATCCAGCCCTTTAATTAGCATGAAGTCACATCAAACCCACAGCTGTGAAATGTTACATGATCCTCCTGCACGTGATGACACCCAACGCTGGACTTACCCATAACTAAGTGCAGGTCACATACTCAACTCCTGTGCTTTAATTACCTCAGTGACCCTCACAGACTTTATATAATAACAACTATATTATAAAACATAATAAATAAAAAGGCTGCAATCAACATCTTTCTAGTACAACACTGAAAGGAGACAGGCTGAACCCACAACAGTACACTCCTTTCCTTGAAGTGGAAAAAAAAACCCCACTGCAAGTAAGCCCTTCATTTCCTGCAGAGAGCCTGGGTACACCCAGGGAATCCAACAGTACAGTCACAGAAACTCAGTTTAGCTACACGTAGCGCAGTGACTGCAGTGGAGTGTTTGCACAAGGCTGCCGTTGCTGATTTCAAGCGTTAACAGTGCTAGAATTACACGCTGCAAAGGCATGTAGCGGGACGCTTCCCAGCCAACTGTTGGAAAATCTGAAATCTGCTGAATGTCAAACCCACAAAGATGAAATGCCACTGTGCACAGTCAGTGCTATGCTACTAAGGATGCTGAAAACTGAATCTTATTTACTTAAAGGGAACACAAACTATCAGAATTACATACTGCTGCCCGTCGTTAGCACTGCAAACCCTGTATTGCTAGCAAAGTCTTTCTTGATGGTACAAAGATTCTGTCATTTCTCCTTTTACAACATTTATCCACAACTAGGAGCGGGGAGGAAATGGTCTTATTTTTTGCCTGCCACTCTTCTTGACTTGATTTTTCTGGCGGGGTTATAGGTTGGTGTACTGAATAGCTTTTAATGAGGTGGAGCAAGGTAGGCAGGAACGGTAGGGGGAGAGTTGGGGAATGAATGGTTGTTTTGGAGTGGGCTTTTCTGGTTGGGTTTTTTTTTTGAAAAAAGGGTTTGCAGCATCTTCCCAAGAATCTCAGATCTACTTTTATCCATGAGCCTGGCAATGTCTCACATCTGACTGCCCTGCTATGAGACCCTTTGGATCTGTGCTCCCACCTGCATCCTCGCAGGAAATGCAGAGGCTCATGTGCTTCACAGGTTCTGTCATAAGTGCTGACATGGCTCAGACTTGCATCTGTTGTAGCAAAGAAGTCATTTGTTTGCACCTGAACTGGTGTGGCATCCGCATTTTGATTCTCCTTGTAGATATTATTTATATTGTAAGACTAGGTAAACACATTGGGGACCAAGGCTTACTGCGTTAGCCAGTGCGCAAACATACAAGCAGCCTGATAAATCTGAGACCTTTGGCTAGGGAAAGAAAAACAAACAAATCCTGTCTTTCCCTTCTGACTCCAGAGCTCCCCATTACTGTAGCACAGGAAGGAACTGCAGATTGCAGATAGTGATTGCACAGTCACTTAAAGCGCAGTTTACTAAGCGCAAGCTTAAAATATCTTTTTTTGGTCAGGTTGTTTTTCACCAAGTCCACTTCCCATCATTGCAGAGCAGTTATTTCTATAATCTTACAGCTACAAGCATTTTTAGTAAAACCTTTCATTGTGCAAAAATACAGTAGTATATGCTTTATGTCCTTCAGGGAAAGCTTGCATGGACTAGTGGTTGCTCAGGGTTTTTCTTTAGGCTTTGATTTTTTTCATGCAGTGGTTTCACTGAATTGTGCAAGCAGGGTAGGTGTTCCTGTAACAGGGGATACAAATGAAATCTCTCCTATTTTTCAAATGAATCATGCAAGTCAGTGCACAAGAAAAATCAGAATGAAAAGAAAATCTGTGCCACTTACTAGTAGCATAGCATGTAGTTTGCCAGTAATGACATGGTAATCGCTGCTCTGTGTGTGTGTGTGAGTGTGTAAAAAATTATCAGTCCACAGTAACTCATGGCACAGCTCCATATCTTATCATCTTGTCATCTAGTGATAAATTCATGGTTTATTAATATACATAAAAAACTAGGTCAGGGATGGAACAGCAAGAGTGCAGATCACTGCTATATAAATATACATCCATATAGCAGATGCTGTACAGTTCTGTCTGTTATTTTGCCCCTGGCCACAGCACATTTAGTGGTAGATAACTGCCAAGTATTCGCTCTCTGATTTTCTTATAATGAGAATTTTATATTTTCACAGGAAATGGCAAGACCTGTCGCTGTTTTGTCATCTTCAGAGTATGGGAGACGCATAAATAAGCCCATAGAGCAGCCGATCAGAGATCATGCAAGGATTAATCACGTGCAGGCAGAATTCTACAGGAAAAATGGCATCACTTGCTTATTGGAAAAACCTTCTCCAAGCCTCGATCCATGCTAAATCTCTTGTACCTGTCCTTATCAGCAACATTTATGTGGAAAAAACCCCACCTCACATCAAAAAGGAATATGGTGCTTTTGCCTTTTCCTCTACATTTTAGTTAATGAGAATGATTTGGATTAAAAATAGGATGAAATAGCAGCTGTACTTTTTTTCATGCTACTTCAAATGTATGTCTTCTCCTTATAGTCTCATAAAAATCTCATGAAGAGCATCAACAAGAGCTGAACATTTTAGGTAGCAAGACTGGAAATGAGACCTGTTGGGTCAACAGCTGTCTCTGCTATTTTAGGCAGTGATGTTAGCTATTCTACATTAGCTATTCACAGACTTAACATTTAAGCGAGCTTGCTCCTCCAGGTATGAGTGGTCACTGACTTCTTAATCCTTACAGTGTTGCTACAAAATTGCTAGGTGTTATTTTATCTGCACAACAGCTGAAATGGGGATTCAACCCAGATTTTCCAAAATGGACAGGCTTACCCATAAATGGGCAAGTACAGAAATGATCTGACTCAGAGAAGTGCTCGGCAGTTTCAGTAGACTTCAAGTGGAAGTCAAGTTAAAGGGAACTTCTGAGTACTTAGCATTTAAATAGACAAAATCTGGGCTTAGCTGATTTCAAACATCCATTTCACTGACTTTCACTATACGAAAGGTGTCTGAAGGATTCATCTGTTCAAGAGTGTCACAAGAAAAATCATCTTTGGTTCTGTATCCAATGCGGAAAAAAAAAGAAAACAAAAAGTAATCCTAGGAGAACAAGCACTCAGTAGTTTGGTAGAAAGGCTGGAAAAGACAAAGGATTTGAGCAGTAGTCATTTAAAAAGCATCTTTAGAGTAAATGTGTAAACCCGCTTACATTTAGTGCCTTGTATTCTCACTGAATCCAGTACTAAAGTTATAAGGTGATTTCAGGAGAAGGAATATCTCCTGCAGAGTATGCATCAGTTTGGTTCTCAAGAGCCATTGATCCTGCTGTCGTTTAAAGCTGAGGCAGTATTGTTCAGAAAGGAACAACAGCCGGACTGGTCATACCAGAACAAGGACTGGAAGTCCACAGCTTTGACTGACACTGGAGTTCTCTCAGGTACTTACACATAGGAAACCTGTATCATTTGTGAACACAGTGAGTCTCCTAGTAAAAAATAATAAAAACAAAGAACTTCTTAATCTAGGGCCTGGATAAGTAGTAAATTAGGCAATCAATAGCATTTGTTTGGCACAACATGAGAAGCAGAGCACACAGAGCAGCCCATTCCTAGAGGTGTTTATTACTTTCATTATTCATGACCTGCAAGTTCCTCTATATTCAGTGAGCTAGGGACAAGAGGGCAGTAACTGCTACATTCCTTTTCAACAATAAACACTTCGTTAAAAACATCCAGCAGCATTAAATGAGAGGAATCACAGTGAGAACAAAGTGAGAAGGTAATGTTTTCTAACAATACCAGAGTGCCTATTCAAAAATCAGTATCAAATGTATACCAGTGAAGAATGAGATGGAAAATGGCCATATTCTAGACAGGTTATTTTTAGTTTGGGACAGTCAGTACAAATTACTCCTTTTAAGTAGTCTTACTATATTTACAAACCATCTGTGTTTGAAAAAAAACCAAACAAACAACAACAAAAAAAAAAAAACCCTACAGGAAATCAAATCTGTTTGACAACACCACCACCTTCTGGCCTATGTGAGAAATAAGCATCACCGGCTCACTTCCACCATGGAGAAAGGCATGAGTCATCCACACCAGTATGAGGTTTCCTCTCTCATTTCTTTGCTTCTGTCACCCCCTTCTCTTTCAGTCCCTTCGCATCCCTGCTCACTTTCGAAGGCTTTTCGCAGGTTGTTCTTCCTACTACTTGTTTCTCATTCAGTTCTGAGTTAGTTGACCTCTCCCTTCAGTGCTCAGTTAGTGTCAAAAGAATACCCTGGCGATTTCTTCTGTATTAGGGAAAGATTCCTTATAAATATCTGCAAAGACATGTCAGTCATTCTCCTTCAATTTCTCTTTTGCTAGAATGACAACTGTTAGGTTACCAATGTGCTGTAAGCTTCCGATTACACTGTTGGAAAGTGTCTCATTACCTCTTGGTGCTCCCTTGCCTATCAGTGCCGACATACTACTGTGAGTAAGGGTTTTATGCATGCAACAAATTAACATGAACAGAATGTAAATCATATTTTGGATCTGGATTTTGCATGCAAAAATCTCCAGGGATTGTTGGGACAATTGACAGACACTGGCAACTCACAAAGTATTAACAGTAGTCTTGGAAGGAAAAAATGGCCACGTTCTGTATCTACTGGTGGAATATATAGAATTTCAAGGATGTAAAAGTTTCACCTTTTTTGTATCAAATCATAGTAGTTAAAATCAAACCAGGTGATGCTGGGAATTCTGCTTTGCTACTCATAAATAATAATTCCACACAGGACAGGATGCAGAAGCTAACCTGAAAATGTGTTTTACATGGCAGTTCAAGTACACGTTACCTGATCGGAACTAAGGCTGTGTTATTTTCCCTTCATCCAACTGTGAAGCAACACGTTGATGCAAGTTAGGGCATGCTTGTTCCAGCTGAAGTGGTTACTGGTTCCACTTCTCAGTTCCACCCTTCTGCCAGAATTTACACTTATACATAAAAAAGGACTACATAGGACATAGTTCTTCTGAGCCTCAGAGCATAATGAGTTGCAGTTTAGGCTCAAATGGCAGGCTGTAAACTGAAGGAACTTTGGAGTGCATACATGACCCCATTTAGCCAGTTTAGCTAAAACTGCCACCAAAGACAAAACTACACATAGTACATACCCAGAACCTAGGGTGGCCCCCAGAGACAGCTGTGCAAGTCCACTACCCTGTGGCAGCTGTTCTTTTACGAAGTAAAGCAAATCTTTTTAATAAAAACGCTCTCATTTTCTGTAAGGCATTGCTATTTAGCGAACAGCACTCCTCTACATCTCTTAAGTATGAGCAATAAGCCAATACTGCTTGTGCAACTACTGCAAATTTTAGTTTTATGAAACACTTGGGAAATCACACAAACAGCTATGAGTAAATTGCACAATTTCTTTTTACACTGTCAAGAAAAGCCCTGATTGGTAGGTAGCATGGCACATTCTGTACATTCAGCACCAGCCAGTATCCTTGAATAGTCACATCTGTCCATTTGAAGTTGTGAGTTAGAACCAGTGAAAATACAAAGGAAATGCAGCACGGACTGTCTGGCACTTACATCTGTTAGCTTATAATAAATACTTACACAAAACTTAAGAAAATATGTTGCTCTTTATTACTCTTTACACGTGAATTGTTCCAAATATTGGAAGGTCTCACATTCAGAAGCTCAAATTATCTTAGGTGGAGTTATTTAGAAAACAGAATTGTTCTTCCATGCACAATATTTACACTTTATAGTACAGGAGGTCAACCTGTGATTTTGTATTATTCTCCAGTGTCAGCAGCTGAGTCCGTATGTATGAGGAAAGATTTTTTTGTGTAGATATTCTGCCATTTTTCTGCAATTCTGTAGACTCTCTGTCTCAAAAAATGGAATCTGGAAACAAAACAAAAATGATTGCTGGAAATACCTTTTAATAAACAACTGGGTAAGACTGATGTTCATTAAGCAGATGTAAAATTACACATCAAAGATTTGTCTGTTTTAAAATTAAACATTTAATCCTAACCTTATTATTGATCTGTGAATCACCTGAATAGAGATTACTGTAAAACTAAGAGTGATATCCATTACAGTTTAAATTAAGTTAAATATAATGGGGTTAAGCTTATGTGATCAGTGTTTATAAATGGAAAAGAAAATCTCAAAAATCTAAAAGTAACTGTTTTGATCCAAAGTATGTTTAAAGATAAAAATACTCCTATTTATTCAACAGGCAAAGTAAAGGATATACTCTGTTGTGAAAATATTATTTACAATACAAAGCAGTTCCTTTTTTTTTTAACTCCTCTTTTTAAACTCCAAATTCAGACCTTTTGTAAAAAGTATTTAATTAAAAATCCCAATTCTACTGAACTCTTAGACAACATTTTCCTTTAAGTCAAGATTTGAACCTTAATCACTGCAGAGAAGTACTTTTTCAAGCAGCCGCTATTTGGCAGAAAACACAAGCAGATTACACTAATCGAACCCAGGAAGAAAAAGGAATTTCTGTAACACCCTCAAGAGGCAAAAGCTAGACAGAGAGTACATAATATAGAAAGGACAAGACTACATCTGCCTTGGGAAATAATTGCAACTACAGTTCTAAGCATTATAAAACAATCATTTTCACTTGTTTTGTTAGCCAGAGCAAAAGCAAACCACTGTCTTTGGACTTTACCTGCACAACTTCATAACCAAGTAACTGAAGATGTCTCTGTTTAATAGCTTCTTCTCCCAACAGATTGTGGCTATTAACGCAAAA
The DNA here is from genome assembly GCF_035582795.1 of Mycteria americana. NCBI lineage: Eukaryota > Metazoa > Chordata > Aves > Ciconiiformes > Ciconiidae > Mycteria > Mycteria americana. Next base: position 96,539,904 of record NC_134366.1, on the reverse strand, counting down.
TCTATTTTGACCATCAATGCAGAGGGCAATTCTAAAATAAAGCACAAGTGTAGTGTAGTATCAAAAAAAAAAAATCAAGTTATTTTAATCACCACAACTACTGTAGTTCCTAAGAAGCATGAGACAATACCTCCCCTCTTACTCCCTAATACCTCCTGGTGTCAGATGTTGTAGGATGGGAGTAACCTAGTTCAGGACAATTTAAATCACTCAATTTAAGGGTGGGAGGGGGAAAGCCTGAAGCTTAGTGAAACTGATCTGAAAAGCTTGTTCATGTGCTCTGCAAAAATTACAATACAAGTTAATAAGAGTTTGATATTTTTAATGCTACTATTGGTAAGCTGGTTTTTATTCTTCTAGAAGGAAAAACATACAAAATACTTGTCTCAGCTTGAAAACATTTCAGCAGCTAGATTTATTCAACTTACTAGTGTAACTGTTAAACCTGTTAGAGTTTAAGTTAAAGTTAAGTTTAAACTAAATCTGTTTAAGTTAAACCTGTATGTATGGTTGGCAGCATCATGGATTATAACTACATTTTTTCTCCTTGGTGATAAAAATCACATCAACTTAAACCAAAATTTGTATATCCACTGTAAAAAAGTTGCTTAAATTTTCAGTATGTTAAGTATATTGTGACCTTATTTACACATGAAAGCTGTAATTTAAAAAAAATCAAAGCCCATTCTTAAACATTTAAGCATGGGATTTTTGAAAGAACCTGTATTAGTCTGTGAGTCTTCTGAAGGTTAAGCTGGAAAAAACATAACCTTTTCAAAGACTTTTGCTTTATCCACAGAAGTGCAGTTGCAAATACCACACAGGCAGGTTGCTTAACTTTGTATCCAAGGTTTCTCAAAATAATCCTTGTTTAACATACTTTTTTAACACCTATCAATTTTTCAATAAAAACAGCATCTGTAGCAAATATCCTCATTACACAGGATTCCTTACAGAAGTAAATTTGTGAACTCAAACTGGCTTAAACTGTGTTAAATCTATGCGGACACGCTCAATTAGAATTAATTTGGGTTTAATTTGAAAATTAATTACAGAAGATCAAAATACATTACTATAAGCCAAATCAGGATCACTTTGATCCTGACTGTCACTGGGTAAAGAGACTAATTGTCTGACACTGTATAGTCAGGAGGCAAAATAATGAGGAAAAAGTGCAGATCATTATTTTTGCCAACTTTGTCCTTTTGCCAGCAGTTTCAGCGTAAAACCTGAGCTTTGTTGAGGTCAATGGCAAAACTCTAATTAGCTTAAATTTTGCTGGGGTTTCACCCCAGATGCTCTTTGTCAATATTAACATTTTACCAGTGGGTTCTTTTATTCTCTTACCGTCTGTGTACCTCTTCACATTGGGCAGCAGGCAATACAAAACCTTCTTCATCTAATTTAATCTCAATATCTAGTATAGATGAAAAGACAAGTGACATTAAAACTCATTTCATATAACAAACTTTACTGTAATTCTCATCCTCTCACAGTTCATTGTTTTATAAAATAACTACAATACTATCGCAATACTTTTCTCTGAATCACAGAGGCTTGCAGAAGACGTGTATAGGCTATTTAACACAAATGAGTGATAATTAGTAACACTTCATCCTTTCATAATGCTAACAGCAAAGTAGTATTCCAAGTCCACTAAAAACCATAATGTATTTAAATGGCACTTTGCTAGGCTGGCTAGGGCCTCTGGAATTTTGAGGGCTTTGGGGAGAGACTCTCTCTTCTCTCTCTCCCCCCTGCTATGCCTTTTATTTTTCTCACTAATTCCCTAATTTTATAGATGATGTCAATCTGCAAATAGAGCTTGGGACCTACGCCCTGCCAACTTCAACCCCATGTGGAAGCTAAAATGCAGAGTAATTCTGAAGAGCAATTCATCTCTCTCTCTTGATTTTTTTTTTCATCCCTACCATGTCCAAGAGACCCTTCCCTCAACACCTTCTTTATCCTCCACCCCTCCTGTGCACACATCTCTCCTCATCATTACCTTCTCTCAGTTTCCTTTCCTGGTGCATGAAACACTCTATCAGTCCACAAACCCACACTGACTATATGTAGTCAACAGTTCTTGCTAAGGGGAAAGGAGCCCAGCTGAGCAGGGCAGAGAGCTGACAACCTTCCAGCTCTCCCTTTCTCTACTCGCCACCAAAGCAGAGAGATCAGGCAAGTGGCATTGCCTCATTTTGCTTTACGTTATACAAATTATTTACCGGATAAGTAAAAGGGGAGCTGATAGGAAAAATACAGAATACAAGAGTTAGCAGCTATTTTCAGTGCACACTGGCTGTGTAAATTCCAATTACTACTGCAGTTCTTTTCTCTCCCTGTTCTTCTTTCTCACTTTGAAAATGCATTTACTGAAAGTTCCCATAATGTTTCCTCATTTCAGACCTTCTACAGAGTTTTGTATTCCAGTTTACGCTTTCCATATTTGCACAATTTAGAATGCACACAAAGGGAGTAAAATAAGTCATTTTTATTTCTGGAAAATAACTGAGCCTAAAGTTTTAGCATAAGCATACATTTTATTATTTATTATATTTATTTATTATACATATTTATACATATATATACATATATATATGTATACATGTATATACATGTATATACATATATACAAATACATATTTATTATAAAGACAGCATAAGTACACATTTTATTATTAATCTAAAGAATGTTACTTACCAACTGTATAGAAATATGGTGTTGATACCTCTGATGCAAAATACATTCTTTTTTTCAGTAAATAAAGTAATCCAGTCTTCACTCTTTTGAGGAGGTGAACATCAAGGGAACCATGAGGCGCGAGAAAGGCCTTTACTTGATACTTTGGAAGGAGTTTGGGACCCTACATAATGACAGACAACCAAATCCAAGAAAAGAAGAAGGGAGATAACATTTTTACTACCTCATATTTATGTAGCAAAATGTATTCTGTGCATTTCAAAACCATGTCTACTGAGAGACTTACAGTCTGAGGTACGATCTGCTAGAAACTTAAAAAAAAACCAACAAACCAAAACAAAAAACCAACCACCAGAATATCCTCAGCAAGCTTCTGTGCTATCACGCTGAATGTATCGCTCATGAGAAATGCACAACTGTTTCAATTCCTCTGCAGTCAGGCCAACATCAAAGTGCCTGATCTCTTTTGTTCTCCAAGACTTCACAAGTCAAACATAAAAAAGGAATAGTTGTTGGAAAAGAACTCAGAAATACTCAGAAAGCACTTTAACTTAGAACTAGTCAGTTCTGTCAAACATACAAATATATCAAGTCAATCAAACAGGTAGAAATGCTTCATATTTTCATCAAGGAAAAAAAAAAGCTGGTTTGTCCAATTCCAATGTTTTTATGGGAAAGACAGTCTTCAACTAATTATCAACAGGGCCCTAATGACCTTATTGCCTCTTGCTAACATAATTTCTGGTTTCATATGTATCATACCTCATAAAATGGGCACTCCAGGGTGACAGTCAGAAAAAGCTGGGTTAGCTGGGAGCTAACAATCCTGTCCAAACCAGGTGGCTGAGCTGAAACAAAAATTTTCAAGCTTTCAGGTGTACCTTCAACAAAGTATCTTTACACAAACCATCACGCAGAAGTCAGGAAAAGCTATTCAGTTTAACGTGCAGAGAAGCTACTTGATCATTATCATCCTTGATCATTGTGTGAATGAACAGAAAGATCAGTTGTGAAATGACTTAGAAAAATGAGGAAATGATTTACAGAAATACCATCAACCTAAAAAAAAAAAATGCAACTAGCAAGATCTTAGTTAAGACTGCCACACTCTTTCACAAAAAAAATGAGGATCTGAGAGATGCAGAACGTTCTACGGGGAGGAATAAATTTGAGTTGCGGTCTCGGAGAAATATCCCATTTCCTTCTTCCTACAACCCCCTCTCCCCAAGTTATAGTCCCAGGATCTCATTGTTTCATTCAGATTTTTTTTTTTTTTTCTCTGAAAGTAGTGGATAATACTGAATAATTTCTGGAGATTTGTCTACAAGTGCATACTTGAAGAATCTTTCATGTTATGTGCAAAGTATTATTACAGAACGGTAAAATCCTGGTGTAGTATAAGATGCTAATCATGCAGGTCATCTTCTTGAACTTTGACCTGTTCTGAACTTTGACCACTCTAGTGGAATACCTTTATATTGATTTAAAAGAACGTATTCAAAGTAACTGGTACTATAAGGTTTCTCATTTTCAAAGTACCAGCTTGAAAACTTTAAAAGACATTCTGGTTTTTAGGATATGAGGAATGTCTGCTTCCTAAAAATCAACCTCTTAAGGTATTGTATGTTGAACAGCTAAAAATTGAGTGACCAAAATTTCTAATCACGTTGAAAACTTGACCTTCTCTATAGCTTTATTAACAGAGCAATCTTAGCTGAGATCTAGAGAAGTCACTCATCTTTCTGGCATAGCTTACATATCCCTATAATGCCGCTAAATATGCTTTACTATCTAACACAGAATTACTTAAAATCTATAGCTTAGAACTGTGTTGTTCATAATAGGTTTGTGTCCAAAAGTGTTGGATTATGTAACAGGTACAGCCAAGGACAGGCTATCACATGGGGGATGTTCTACAAACTTACTAGACAGGGAAAAAAAACCCAAACCCCAAACAATTAGGTGAAGGCAGCCCTTGGAGGCAAGACAGTCTTGGAAGCAGTGGGTGAGCAGACTCTGAGATCTCCTAAGCAAGATGGGATAAACCATGGGGTAGATTTTTAAATTTTGTAACGTTTTCCTCAGTATGGTAAATCATAGGGCCAAGGATGGGACTGTAGTGCTCGCTCAGAGGTGGAAAGGAAAGGAGCTCGGGGCACAGAAGACAGATGGGCACAGGAAACCTCCACCAGAGGAGTGTAGTCAGCAGAGAGGATGCCAATGGGAAGCATCATCACATAACCACATCAGATTCTAGATTAAAAGTAATTTAAAAACCAGGACAAAGCACCAATCTTTATGCCTTGTTAAAACATACGTGAGCCTTAGAATTCAATTTACATTTTTACCTAGATAATTAAAAAAACCATACCAGCCCATCCTTAACTGCTCACATTTATGATGCTGTTAAATTTTACTGGTTCAGATCTCACTTCTATTTTAATTAAGCCAACAATTATGCACTGCAAATTAATTTTTTCAGCTTTATCCATTTACCCTTTTCAGCTTTCACAAGCTGATCATAATACAATATGAAAGAGAAATACAACCAAGTTGGAAGCAAGAACAGAATACAATAATCCTTATCCTGAAAGAACAGAAGAGTAGAGATGACAGCAGAAGTCCATACCCAGTTCTACCTTATCCCCACCTGAAAAGCTGGACGCAATGCAGCCTGACGGAAGGTAAGGAATAAAGTGCTAGAATCACTTACGTGCAATGGACCTTATTTGAATCATAAGTGTCGTGGCTTAGCCCCAGCTGGCAACTAAAACCCACCACACAGCCACTCGCTCACTCCACCCCCAGTGGGATGGGGAAGAGAATCGGAAGGGTAAAAGTGAGAAAAACTTGTGGGTTGAGATAAAGACAGATTAATAGGGAAAGCAAAAGCTACACAAACAAGCAAAGCAAAGCAAGGAATTCATTCACTACTTCCCATGGGCAGGCAGGTGTTCAGCCATCCCCAGGAAAGCAGGGCTCCATCAGGCATAACGGTTACTTGGGAAGACAAACGCCATCACTCCAAACGTCCCCCCCTTCCTTCTTCTTCCCCCAGCTGTATATGCTGAGCCTGACATCATATGGTGTGGAATATCCCTTTGGTCAGCTGGGGTCAGCTGTCCCAGCCGTGTCCCCTCCCAACTTCTTGTGCACCCCCAGCCTACTCACTGGTGGGGTGGGGTGAGAAACAGAAGAGGCTTTGACTCTGTGTAAGCACTGCTCAGCAGTAACGAAAACATCCCTGTGTTATCAACACTATTTTCATCACATACCCAAAACATAGCCCCATACTGGCTACCATAAAGAAAATTAACTCTATCCCAGCCAAAACCAGCACAATAAAGCAAAGTAGTATTTGAAAAACACTTTTTGTACTGCCTGAGATTTACAAATTCTGTGTATATAACTGTAACACGTTCTTATCAATAATAGTAATTTAAATTATTTTTGTCCCAATGCTACACTTCATCCCACTTCTCCCTAGAATTTGTACTAATCTTGACCAAAGTTTATAAAGATTTTTAGACTAGTTTTTTAAATATAACAATGAATTATTTCTGTAGTAACAGGTGAGCTCGCTGGTAACACAATTGTAAGTAAGCTGTGGAACAGTTATTGTAACTTTTCTTGCATATTATAACTTGGTCCCAATTTTAAAGGCTATGAACAGGTTTTCTGACAACTGTGATCGAGTACCTCGCCCTTAGAGCCTCAGAAAGCGAGTGGTTTGGATGCTTAGGAAGGTAACTAGAAATAAGGATTATGCAAAGTCACAGAGGACTTAACCTTAAAAAGACAGGCAGCGAAATCTTAAATCTAACCCGCAGCGCACAAGCAGATGGTAATTATTTTAGCTTCACAATCAGTACTACTAGTATTTCTATTGGTTTTTGAAATACGTCCTCCCCTGGGCTAGCCCCTGAGTAAGATACCTAAGAGCCAGTCCCAATCCTGAGGAGTACGAGATCCAAGTAAGCAAAGCAAACAATTGTGGGGGAAGAAAAAGATACAGAAAAGTGAAGTGACTCCCCAAAGCCACAAAGCAAATGGGGGGCTACACCCAGAATAAAAGTCAAGTCTCAGGACTCACTATGCAATGTTCCACCTTTATGCCACATCCCTCATGTGCCAGTCATTACAATCCAACAATTTAGAGAAAAATGAACCCAGAATCACTAAACTATATTTTACATTACTCGTGCATCATTCCAAGTATCATTGTCATTAAAAAATCTACCACTTTGGTCTCAATCTTGTTAGTTCTGTAATAACCAGTCTCGCTAGCCTTCCTAGTGTTACCAGTCTCATAGTAACATAATCCCACTTCAGTGTGAGTATTCACATCAGTCACTGCATAGGCAAAGAAGTTTAAACAGCCAGCGTTAAAAGTAACACATTTCCTGCACAGAATAACTTAGCATCTAAAACCTGTATGAGTCAAAGGACAAACATGAGGGAAAGCAGAGGGTCAGTATTTTTTAGAAAAGCAAAGGGAAATAAAATTTTGAAAGGATTTAAAATCTCTGTTTAAGATTGTACAGGGCAATTTTCAAACTCCTCTAAATAATATAAACTGAAAGAACTGCAATTGTGACAAGGAAGCAACAATCTTTGGCCTCCTGATCACTATTCTCCAGTCACCTTAATCAGGTCATTGTTGATTTGACAGATGTAATTGATAACAAATGGGTTCCTGACAAGAGACACACCACGTAATAGAAAGACATGCGGAATGTAGCAAGAGAAACACTGCTCCTTACCTTGAAGCTGCTGCAGAAAATAGGGACTGAATATTTTTGGCAGAAAATTTACTGGATAACGTTGAATAAGGACACATGAGTGCAGCAGGGTCAGCAAGGTGCGAGGCTGAAAGTGACTAAAGCGAGTATGCAGTATGGTTTCAAGCTTCCTAAACAAGGAAGAAGCACTTGGAGGGAGATAGTTAAGAGTCCCAAATGGTATAATATACTCAGCAATCTGGTCGGTGGTAAATCTCTCAGCATCGGAAATGAAACTTTCTGCCACCGCATCAAAGATGGGCTTAGAAAGGATCATCTTTCGGCAGCAATACTGCATGACTTTGCTGACTGTTTGAGGATGCATGGTAAAGATGGACTTGGGAACATGTGTTTCCAGTGCCTCTGTAAAAATTTGTTCACGATGTCCAAAGTACAGGAAGGCTTCCAGTACATTTACCAGTTCATCACCTGTGAAATATGGAATATGCTTCACAGAATGCTTACACAGTGCTGTCACTAAGGGAACTGCCTGCGTCTGATGAAGAACAACCAGTGAATTCAGTATTATGCTTGTGAACTTTGGGCTTAGCTGGGAAACTATGGTTAAAGTGACTCTGTTCATTCTGTTTAGCAAGTCCTGGTACTGTTCTCCTTCCCTGACAGTCACCTGCAGCATCTTATAAACCATCACCATTTCCCTAGGACTCCAGTTCTCAATGTCTTTTTCTTGCATGTGGTTCATAATTTGTTCCAGTGTCGCACAACTTGGGCGTTCCAACTCAAGCAAACTCTCTCCAAGAGCACACAGATTTTTAACAGTCAACTGTCCTTTACCAAGCCGTTCCTCACCCTCTGAAAGCAAGCTCGCCATCAGTGTACTCTGGGGATCTATACGTAGTTTTATCAAGGCTTGCAATGCATTCAGTAGCCCAGTGTTTGACAGTTTTGAGGATTCAAATTCAAACTGGAAGCATAATGCCCTGAAAACTTCATTCTCTAACACTCCTTCAGGGTTTTTCAGACCATTGTCATCCACCTCAACTTCAGAAATCCTCTGCAGGGCTCGTGATGCCATAGTATCAGACATGACTTCCAGAGAGCTAAGAAAGTCAAAAATCTCTTTCGCTGTACAAAGGCTGTTCAACTTCTTGAAAAATAGTTGTTCATCCATCCACCTGTTAACAGATTTAGGACTGCTCCCAGTATCTCCACAAAGATGCACAGTTTCATTAACAGAAAGAGACTGTATCCGCAGTTGTACATGGTTTTTTCTACAAAACATATACTGAGATTTATCTTTGAAACATGGCATCCTCATGGCTACAGAGCTACAGTTTTGGGGCTTTCGCTGCCCACTGATAAAGCTCAACCTTTTGCTTAGGGTCATCAAAATGGACCTGCTCGCCGGTGTGCCAGATGAATAAAACTGGAAACTTTTTCGGCTAATCAAAGCCATATTGGATCAAGTAGGTTCTCAAAAGATACCTAGAGGAAGAAAAATACATACATAGTTTGGAAAACAGCGTTAAGTGTCAGCAAAAAAAAACTTTTAGCAGCTGGCCACGACTGGGCTGACCCCTCTCCCACGACCACCAGCACAGGGCAACGCAAAGAGAAGATGAAACTGCCGGGAGCGGCGAGACCTGCGTGACAGGTTGCAAGGCATCTCTGCCCCGTGTCCCCGTCAGGGCACTACAAGGGGGACGATTCCCCAAGCAGGAACTGCACGCCGGCGCTTCTCTTTACCCTCCCGGGCCGGGGGCGCCGGGCAGCGGATAGGCGCACCGCCGTTACCCGCGGCTGGAGCGGCCTACGGGGCGCTCGAAGCCGCGAAGCCGGGGGGCGACGGGGGAATCTGACATGCGCCAGGCGGCACCGGCGGGGCCTCTCCGCCCCCACCGCCTCACAGGCCCAACGCTTCCCTCCACCGAGAGCGGCGAGGGACGGGCTGGGCCCGAGCCTCCCACGGGCCGAGGTGCCTGCCTCCCACCCCAGCGCCCACAGCTGCCTGCCGCGGGCCAGGGCGCCGCGCCGCGCCGCGCCGCGCCGCTCCCCTCCCTCCCTCCCTCCCTCCCTCCTCTTCCTCCCTCCGCCGCTGGGGGCACCCGGCGGTTCCAGGGAGCGAGCGACGGGAGCACAGGGACCCTCACCTCCGCCGCCATGACGGGCAGCGCAGGGGCTGCCGGGAGCTTCCGGCGCTCTCCCGGCGCGTATCTCGGGGAGCCGGCAGCCGCCGGCCTCTCCCGCGGGGCCCGGCTCACCCCACCCCACCCCACCCCGGCCCGGCCGCCTCCTCGCTGCCGCCGGAGGTGTGGCGTGGCGCGGCGCGACGGTGCCCGGGCGAGTGCGGAGCGCAGGCTGGCGCGGGTGCTTTGCCTGGTGAGGCGGATTTGTCCCCGTGTACGTACTGATCAAAACGCGTCCTTCAGCGAAAGTAATCCTGTTCCCCGCAGGCTGGCGGCGGGTGCGCGCTCCGCGGGACAGCTGGGGGCCGGGCGGGAGGCGAGGTGCGGCGCGGCCCGGCGGCGCCGGCTCTCTGCGAGGCTGCAGCGGCGTTCAAGCCTCCGGTGTGGAGCTGGCTTTAGCTCCCAGTGATTTTAATCACTGTGCTTCTTCAGCGACAGCTCTCCCCCTTCCCTGAGGGGCGTCGGTTGGTCCAACCACATTTTTCTGAACGGAAGGTCAGCCCTGGGCCGTGGAGGGTTTCCCACGCGGGTTTCATTGATGTTTTTATGGGTTTTATATTTGTCTTGGTCAAATGATTCTGAGCAAGTCACTAACTCTTGACAAAACGACATAGGGATGGCTTCATGGCTCTGAAGGCACGGTCCCACAACCCGGTTTAAAGCCACGCAGAAGTCTGTAAAGCTACTGCAGAAGTTTCTTGCGTTTTTATCCTGACCACGGCCATCCTGTTTGACATTTTTGACAGGTGCATGAAGTAGGTAGTCTGGCCTTGCAGTACAGCTATGTAATTGCTGGGGCCAGCACATCTGGTTCAGCCAAACTGCGTGGCTGGCATTCAGAGACGGCTTGTTTGCTCCTACAGTGTGTTGGCCTATTGGGCTGATGGACTCCCTGTTAATCTTTTGTGGACTGCTCGTTTTCTGACTGTTCTGAGTACTGGATCAGACGAGTTGTAATTTGGAATTTTATCCTTAGTTTCATGTTAAGCCCTGGTTTGAGCCAGCAAACCCTGGGTTGTTTTCCCAGCTTAAACATTGTTTTGTTTTTTGATGTACAACTACCAACACATCAACATGTTAAAGGCTGCTGGTGTGGTAATACTATTATAGTTAGAGGGATTCTCTAGAAAGTTCGATAGTCAAGAATTACCTTTTTTTCCCCTCTTTATTTCAGTTGAACTCATATCACATAAGTGGAAGTGGTATATCATCTTTGAAGAGTGTAGAGTGCAGCAAAGCAAGAGCAATGTGGGCAGTATGTTCATCTGAGTGCAAGTGTGTTCCTGGTTTATGATTGTGTTCATCTGCAGGTAGGCATGACTAATTTTCCTTTCTTTTAGCAGGCATCACTTGATCAGTTTGTGCATTAAGCTCTTTTGGTTGATGGCAGAGAAAAGATGTTCTCACAGGGAGAAACTCCTCAACTTGTGTAATTTAGATCAAATCAGGATCAAAGGAGCTTATTGATCTATTTAATGATATAATTAACTGCCTGACAGTTAATTTAACTACTGTTTAATGAGTTAATTGAACTATATATTCAAGATCAATAGTAACAATGCAACAGATACTAGGCACTTACAAAATGTTAATAAATGCCTACAAATATTTAAACAGCCTTCTATATCTAATTCCAAGGAATTGTCTAATTGTGGCCTCCCCTCTTCGAACAAGCACATACTCGCACTGTTACATACACACTCAGTTCCCTCTCTCGGGAGGTATGCATCTCAAGCATGATCCCCTCTTCTGGCCATGTGCGTTCTCTTGTTTACACGCGCCTTCTGTGGAAGATCTGGTTGCTCTAACTTTTGTATCTCTGAGCAATCTACTAGTCCACACACCAGTGAGAAAGCTCCCTGCAAGTTCACATACATGCACCCAAGACGTGGGTAGCTGCTTTTTGCACCCTTTATTGTTGCTGTACTAGCTGGAGTGGAACCAGCTCATAGTGTCTTATGAGGAGGCTGCTCTGCCTGAGCTAAGCAGGGGTCACAGTGCTGTTAGGGCAACATCTGGCCATGTCAAAACACATCGTGACTGCTGTTCTTTCTGTTGCTCTCTCCTCTCCCCCTACTATTGCAAATTTTCATGCTTTTCTTATACGTCTTCCCAAGTCGACTCTTTTGTTTGAAGTCTGTTGGTAATCCCCTGGCTACAATGTTGGCAGCTTACCCCTCAGCTTTTTGTGTATAGAAGGCTTCTGTGCTATGAAGTGGTCCCAGCGGAAAACTGGTTGTCTTTCTCCCCTTCTGATTTATGAGAAAGAATGTAGTGATGAAACACCACTTCATCTTTATTGTTTTTCTCCATTTATAGTCAGGCATTGCCACCTGCTGACAAGAGAACAATTAGGGTGAAAACATAGCACATGACTAGGATGAATCTGTATTACTACAGGGATCTGAGGGTATTTAAACTGTATTTAAACTATTTCATATGAATCATCATAATTTGTGTGTCATCAAATTTCTTCATATTTCTTTTGGAAAAGGAGGGTAAAAAAATCATTTTGTGGATTGTTTTGGCATATGCGTCTTCTTCTGTGCACATGCACATGAAGCCAGTTATTTAAATGAATTTATTTAAAGTGACTGTTAAGGTAATTATTAACATTTTTAGGTAATATAATGTAATATACATTACACTGAGGATGTTGCAATATTACTGCAACATCAAGGCAGTACAGCACATATGATCAATACAACGAGTCCTTCGCAACCTGGCATACAAAGCTTGGTTGTAAGAAATGGCTTTTCTTCATAGTAGATGCCTCATTTCCAAGTTAAACACCAATACTGCTATCCTTTAAAGTATCTCTTTTTTAATCTAATAAGCAAAGCAAAATCTTGCTGTTCTGCATGCAATAAATTCACTTTTTTTTTTCTTCTTTTTAACCCTGCAGTGTCTTTAAAAAAAAAAAAAAGTGCTCTGTTTTGGGAAATGTGCTGTGATTTAAAAAGGAGGTTTTTGCTCCTCTATGCAACACAAAAGGGGCAGGCAAAAGCCATAGCTGAGGAAATATGGCAGCAAGCAGGTGCCCATGGACTTGAAGCTGATATGCACTGTATAAGTGAAATGGACAAGGTGAGATACTCCATGCTGTTTTGAAAAACAGGTATTTAAGAGCTGCATTTTTCTTCATGTGCTTGAGTGGTGGCTGTTAATAATTGTGAAGGTTGAGCACATGCACCCACCTAAAATGTACCATCTAGTTTTAAATTTTTGTTTCTTATGAATCAGTAATTTGGACCAATACTAACAGACGCTTAATAGCCTTCTGCCAAAGGTACATCTTTCTTGTGATTTTTCTTATTAGAACAGTAAATGAATATATCTTTCATCTCTCTTCTAACAACAGTGCAGGGACTTCTTGAAAACTTTGTATATGCAGTAGCAAATTAATTCTGTATTTACTGGTCAGCTCTCCTGTTAGAAATGATGCATTTTTTTCTGTTGTTTTTGTGTTGCATTGAGGTCCTATGTTCTGTTAACTGTGGGCTCCAGCATGACCCTGAGCTTTTGTGGAGTCTTCTTGAGTTACTTAGCATATGCACTCACTCCACTTCGCACTGGAATACACTCAAGTTGTATTCTAGAAAGAAATAAAAAGCTTGGCTGGAGCAAGGAAGTGGCTTTTTATTATTTGCTGTTATCCAAGGGTAAGGATCTGAAAACTGTTAGTGTCTGTCTGTAACTAAAAGCAATATGGACTGTAATTTCCTTCATAAAGTACTTTCAACTGTATGTCCTCAAACAAAAACATTTAAAAAACAAACAAACAAAACTTGATAGCCTGGTATTTCATATGAGATGAACAGAAAATAACACCACGCATGCACTTGAAAATGTGAGAAGTTTATAAAAATAATTTAGTTCCCTTTTAGCAAGTTGCTTTCTTCCAGATACACTACATGTTGGATATCTGGACATCTGCTTTTGAATGAATGTTCACTGAGTATGTAGCTCGTGTAGTAAGTGTTACAAAGAGACTTTTATGCAGCCAGCAGGGAATGTGAAGATTGTCCTTATATTCCTTCCATTTCATTTCTTCTGCATTTGACAGGTTTGGGTTTCAGGAAGGCAGTAGGCAGGACATTTCTAGCCCTGTTATTGGCCTGCCACTTGATAAATCTATTTTGTCAAATTTGGCAAGACAACTCAGAGCTGTGAGTTATTGGTGAGGTAGAAAGATGTACTGAATTGAGAATCTGAGAATTGGGCACTGAGGAAAAAAGTAATTTCTGCAGCTTTGTAGATTTCATCACTTAAGCTTTTCCTTAACCTTTACTGTGAATAAAGAGAACTTCTAGAAGCTTAAGTGTAATTGGAGAGAGAGAGGCAGGGTGGCATAATGTACTGGAGCAAGAACTTGCTTGAATTTGGTGGGGCCTCTTCTGAAGTCCTTTGGGCATGTTAGATCTGAAAGCTTATTCCACAACTTGCACAGTTCAGAGAGGTGTGTGTGTATGCTTTAGGCGAGGAAGTGAGAGGTTTCTGTTTTGTCCATATTTGTCAGTTAGAAGGCCCGTCTTTATGTGGCTACTGGGTATTTTCCAGACCTTGTCATCACTTAAAGGGATTGCTGTGAAGGTCTATGGATGGAATAGGTGGCTACAGAGTCAATAGTCATAATGTGGTCCTGTTGCCATACAAAAATGAATGGTCAAGTACTGCTCAAGTCTCGGAAACACTAGCTGTTTCCAAGTAGTGTCTCTCATCTACACTCTCATAGGTGAGAAAAGGTTTGGTTGGTTACTTTGGTTGTCTACTGTGATTGCTTTTTATGCTTGATGAAAGACTGAAATGAAGTGGAAGTGAGGTAGGAGCAGTCAAATCGGAGGCTAATGATCATCTTGGGTCACAGTGCATATAGTCAGCCTTGGATGAGTTACCTGAATAAGCATGTTTGCCGTGATAATACGTATTGTTCTGGATAAGATGTATCTGGGTGTCTGATCCCATCCTCTTCCTTCAGCAGTCATTCACAGCTTGAGCAGGCTGCTCACTGCTGTTGTGTGGCATTGCTGTCCTCACTTGAGGATTACTTTTGAAGGAAAGAGAAAGAATGGTAACACTGAGGATATACAAAGAAGTGGAAGGTAGAGTAAAACACTATGTAGTTGTGTAAGGTTTTTGTTGGTCTAGTGATATATCAGACCTCCCATTAATTGGCACAAATTAATGCAGGACCTCTGTCACCAAACATTTGGCTTCCAAAAGGTCTTTAAGCTTGCAGAGGAGAATGTGCAGTGGAGCAAGCAAGAATTTAGTGAACTATAGTGAACTAATCATACCTCTGTTCTAATACACCACTTTTTACTTTCTGAGCTTGTCTCTTTTTTTTTTTTTTTTTTTTTTAATGGAACACAATTTAGTGTAAATCTTTATGTGATACCAGTAGACCCTTGCTTTTTTTAGTTGAAGAATTTGCTTTTGTAAATGCAGTAGTCACCTCTGACGATGCACTGCAGAATCTGTTGTATTTGTACTTATCAAATCAGCTGTGGAAGTTTTGAAAATCTGGGTTACTGCAACAGGACCCTTAAGGCCTTTTTTTTGCACAACTTATAGTTCAGTTTTGGAAGTTTTGGGAATTTGTGGGAACTTGGAGTTTGCCTGAACGTGTAAAAGACAAAACCTCTATTTGGAACGTCCCTGGACCACAACTCACTGAAGTTTGGCCAAGTACTTGGGGAATATCCTTGCATGCTTACTTTCTTCTCTTATACTTCTCTAGGCACCTGCTGTTGGCCACTGTGAGAGGCAGGACACTGTTCCAGATGGTAATTTAAGTTGCTTCATGCAACTGCTTTTAGGTTCTTCAGGAAGGTTTTGGAAAAAAATGACAACTGTTTCTTTGTATTCCTAACCTTTTTGGATTGTAGGTATAAGGGCTAACTTTTTACGTGGCTTGAGGAGGCAGTAAGGTTTGAGTGATTTATTGAGTGAAGTGTTTAGAACCTAATTCCTCAAATTCTGAAGTTTTGAATTGCAGTCCTGAAACTGCTTGAAATGAAACATAGCATCTCTTGCAATCATTATTTATATTTTCTTATAACCCTACTATTTAATTAAACTTGGAATGCTGGGAGAGAGTTTAAACTGAAACCTCCAGGGAGCAGTAAAACGAGCTTGGTTTGCTTATTATGGCAAAAAGGAGGCTAAGGAGTGACCTAATAGCAGCCTACTTGAGCCAAACTCTTCTTGGCAGCAGAAGACTCTACAACAGGAGGCAAAATCCACTGAGTGCAGCCTGATAAACTCAGATTTGACACTAGTGGAGAAGTTCTTCTGGATGGAAGACGCTGCCCAGAAAAGTGGAGTCTCTACCCTTAGAAGTTTTCAAAATTCTGCCAGAGTCATAGCTGACCTAAAGCAGTTACTCCCACTTGGAGCATGGAGTGGGACTAGGTGACCTCCAGAGGACACTCCCAAACTGTGATTCTGTGGAGCTGTGTTTATTTCACAGGGGTCCCTCGCTGTGTGATTCAAAACCCGTAGCCCGCAGGGGTGCTGTGAAAGAGCGCGTTGTGCGGGTGACCTGACAGACACCACGCTAGCACAGTGCTGCAGGCTACTATTGGTGGAACGCTGGAATAGTCAAAGAAACAGAATGATTTTTACTTGAGAAGTAATAAATGGTTGCATGAGACCTCAATTTATGGAACTGATGCACAATCCCAAGTACAGGCAGTTCTTGTCGACCTGGTATAATGGGAGTAGCCCCCATAAACCCATGGGAAACGTGAAAGATTGGTGTTAGCAAAGGGGAGAGAAGTGAATTGGGGGCAGGGTGAAGGGGCTAAAATGAATCAGACTGTAGAGCACGGTGACTGATTGTCTCTGTTCAGAAGCTACCTTCAGTCCCCCAAAGCACAGGGGGTTTTTGTGGCAAAGGCAGATGTAACGTGGAAGTTATCAGACAGAACCAAATGATCCCTAATGGAATTTAGGAATGATCCCCACAGTTTGTACAGCCACACCCCAGTTATCTGTATGAAATTATCAGGATTATGGCTAACTGTGTGATTGTGATCATATATACAAAAATACTTTCTCCACTCGACAAAGCAAATACTGTAGGAGCTGTGTATTTAAGCTGTCTCAGTGCAGTTGTGAAGTATTCTTCGTGTGTGTACTAGCCTGCTCAAAATGCTGCCCTTTGGCCTTTGTGTATGGGATCATAGGATAATTCAGGTTGGAAGGGACTTCATGAGGTCATCTTGCAGCAGGGTCAGCCAAAGTCAAAGCAGGTTCCTCAAGGCTTTACCCAGTCTGGTCTTGAAAACTTCAACCAAGATTATACATTGCATCCCCAAAATGACTTGTAATTACTTGAAAGACTTTCTGTGGTTTAAATACAGGTAAGATAAGATTAATCATTTTTTCTGTGTACCTTTGGGAAGAGGAAGGGTGGAAGATAATATCTAAGGCCACAAATAGGTATCAAATGGCACTTTGTAACTTACTTGTTCTATTACTTGTAGTATAACCTGGAAACAGAAAAGGATCCTGTAGTTATTGTTATTTCCACTACTGGTACTGGAGATCCACCAGACACTGCTCGCAAGTTTGTAAAGAAAATTCGAGACACGACCTTGCCACCTGATCATTTTGCACATCTCCAGTATGGATTGCTAGGTGATTTAGTATTTTCTATGTTATTACAGCACTTGTCTGTCAGTGAATAATTTTTATATTTTTCACTTGTGAATAAGTTGTTGGGGTTTTTTAAGTGCTTATAAAACATTTATTTTTATAACATGAACAGCTTTTTTGTGTAATGTCCTCTATGAGCAATAAGGGAGAGTTGTCACAGAAATGATCGGAATGTAAGCTACCGATTTAATTTTTTATAGTTTAATTTTCTTTGCATAAACAAAATATGATATAAGCTATCTATAATTATTGAAGTTTTAATTTTGTGTCAAGTCTCTATGGACTAGATGAGTTTACTTGACTTTGCAAGTAATTGGGAATTTTTCTATACAGAGGGAAAGGCAGTATAAAATGTTCTTAAAAAATAAGGTTTTAAGATCATCCCATCCCTTTAAATTTGCAATAATTTTTTAAATTTTGAATGTCACACTCATCAGTAGAAGGAATGTAACTTCAGGTTAAAGATTGATATGCAAAATACAGATTTGGCAAAATGTATCTGATATATCTTGAGCTCATGGTAAGGTCAGTTTGAGTTTTCAGGTTGTGTTTAAACAAACTCCAGAAACTTCTATTTGAACCTAGGTTATTTTTGCCTGACAAGTTTAAGTTGATAGGTAGGAGTGAGGAAACTTCTAGATTTCTAGTGAGGAAGGTACCCACTAGAAGGAAGTTTCTAGTGGATATATAATGTGGAAGTCTGAAATATATGCATCCTAATCATGTAGTGTTTTGCGAAGATGTTATGCTATTGCCTAGTTATACATTACAGTTTGTGAAATGGTTAAGTTTTTCATAGCTGACTGAATGCTTATATGCATATATGAAGATAGCATTGTATTAATACTGATTTTTGTGGTAACAGATATTATTATAGTATCTAAGTTATAACACGTTTTGTGATTCTAGTCTAAAAAGTTATCAGTCTTAAAATACATTCATGGTATCTATTTCAGCTTGTCCAATGGAGTGTTCGCTCTAAGTACCGTATTTAAGAGGGAGCAGAAGTCTTTAAAAAAAAAAAAAAAAAGAAAAAGAAAAATAAGGCTGTTTTAAAGGAGAAAGGAATAGTCCATTGTTAGGTGGGGATGATAAGGATCTAGTGGTTTGAAATTGCATACAAGAAAGGGTCAGGCTGTGGAAAACTGTGATAGTTAGGGTAGTGAAACAGTGGTGTGGATTACTTACAGAATTTGTGAAGACTACCTAACCAGTGGTCTTTGAGATTGTTAGATAAGCATCTACTAAGGATGAAGTATGTGTGGTTGATCACTTTTAGGGTGGGTCAGTGGTTTAGTTGATGTCTTAAAATCTCAGGTCTTCCATGAATGTACCTCCTGAGTCCACTGACTGTTTAACTGAACAAAAAGCATCATCTTCTAACAGAACATCTTCACGACTGTTAAAGAGTAGAAAACCCAGTGCAGTGAAAACGAGATCTACAGAGAAATCTTCAATTCCTGTGGAGGAGCATGTTGGACCAGATTCCCTTATGCGTATTTTCCTACATTTCTTACTTCATGTTGTTTAAAATCACTCCTGTGTTTGATTTTTTTGAAAAAGTGGAGCTGAGGAACCACTTTTTCAGCTCTACTTTGGGAAAAACACAATGGTTTTTTTGAAGGTCATAAAACTGTCCTGGTAATATGCACTTTGCTATATCAGATTCTTCTGTTTGCCTGCAAGAAAATCCTATGTTGTCTTTGCAGATCTTTGTGTAGCCTGGGTGACTGGCTAATTGACATGATTCTTCTTTCTTTGAATTTGCTAGGTCTGGGAGATTCAGAGTACACATTCTTTTGTAATGGTGGAAAGACAGTAGACCGACGACTTCAAGAACTTGGTGCCCAGCACTTCTACGACACAGGATTAGCAGATGATTGTGTAGGGTAAGAGCTGAATGAGTTTGGAATTTATTTCTTCAAGATGCAATAATTACATGTGAATTTGGCTAAACATTCTGAACTCTTTGAAATCAGTTGAACCTGAATACTCAGCACCTCATAGGAATGAGTCCTGTCTGAACACAGTATGTCTTTTCAGTTTCAATTGACATTAAGTAAAACTCCATTTTTAAAGTATGAGCAAACATCTGTAATGCCTGGAAAAATGGAGACTATTTAGCAGTTTTAGAAATTAAGTAATTTAGAATAAATGGAGGGGTTTAAAAATACAGTCTGTTTACTGAAGCAAATAAAAATAAATCCAGTTCCCAGTATGTGTGGTACTGGGTAATGGGATCTCTTTCTACATACACATCAGACTTTTATCCAAGCTCACATCTTGAAGTATAGCTGCTTTAGGCAAACCCTACAATGTTTTTTTTAATTTTTTTCTCTCTTCTGTAAAACATCCTTTTTTTTTTTTTTTTTTTTTTTAATCACTGTAGAGGAATTATGTAAGAAAACAACTCCCTTCCTGTTCTGTTGCTCTTCCTGGCCAGTAGGCTGCAGTCTTGGCTTATTTATTTTGAACTGCAGATTATATCGGTTCTGTGCATGATGATATGAGACAATTGAACACAAACATTGCTATAACCATAAAACTTGTATCTTGTGTTCTAAAATAATAAAAATGGAACATTAGTGTAAGCTATTGATGTTGCTGTTGCACAGTGAAAAGTTGCATATTTTGCTACCATCCCTTCAGCTTCCTGTCATAAAGTTCAGCATAAGAAAATAAAAATGAGAAACTGGAAGAAGAGCGAGGCTGTTCCACACTTTAGACTCTGTAAATTTACATGATTTACATGATCATTTAATAATTAAATGAAAATATTTTTTTAACAAGTCATCTTGGTAACAGCTGCAGATGTATATTAAAAATGGAAAATGAATAGTGTTTTTAGCTTTTGTGGTCTTTTTCATTATTTGTAAGTTAACAGTCCAGTAAGTCACAATAAGTCAACCATTCCTTTCTCCTTGTTTTTTTCCTCCCTCCCCAGTTTGGAACTAGTGGTTGATCCTTGGATTGATGGACTTTGGCTTGCCCTCAAGGAAGCATTTGTATTGCAGAAAGAAAAAGAAGGCATGAGTAGTGATGCTGTTTCTAGCGCTCTCTCTGCAGCCCCGTACGTTGGGCATGAACTAAACTTAAGCTCAGAAGTACAGAACTTGAAGCTAGAAGATGAAAGAGTGAGGAGTTCTGATGTTCTGACACAGAAACTGGTTGACATCCATCTTGTGGCTTCAACTAGAGACACCGAACCTTCGCTTGTTCATTCTGTCCCTCCTGTCTCTCAGTCTGCTCTTAATATTCCTGCCTTGCCACCAGACTATATAGAGGTGCAGTTTCAGGACACCCATGGTGAGGTAAGGACTTCACGTTGAATGATGAAAGCCTGCAGCTCTGGTAGGAGCATGAGTGTGTATTCCTACATCTGGCTCAAAAGAGCAAGTGGATACTTAAATAAAGGAGATAACGTCCCTGAACGCAGGAGGTTTTTGAATTGTAAGTGAAAGGTCCATTTTTATTGTGAAAATGTAGTTACCACCATATAAGTTATGGACACGGATGTAAAAGTATAATTTAGCTAAATAATAATTCGATAAAGGAATGGCATTACAGTGCCAGGAATGGAAGAATTAAAATCCTCAGTGGCTTATGTTAGGATGGTGAAAATATCTTCCTGTAGAAAGGAGCATAGTACAATTTCTGTTCAAATTTTTAGTACTTGCAGAATGCCTTAGGAGGGTGTAAAATTGCTCAAAATCTTGCTGCATATTTAATAACAGAGAATCTTGTCATTGTAAAAACATGATCATAATTTTACTATTGGAAACAGAAGATGAACTGTAGGTTGAAAGCCAGTGTGCTTTTTCCTGTAAAGCCATGTTGAACAAAGACCTGCTGTACAAAGAGAAGAATTGGCACGAGCTGGTGATCACTTCCAGTTGGCATATTTAGTGTTCAAAATGAACTGGAAAGCGTGACTCAAACTTTTCTGGTTGCCTGCCAGAGGGCAGATGTTTTGGTTATCTGTGCGAGGGAGCAGTGAGGGCTGGCTGCTCTTCGAGGGACTGGGAGCCAGGAGCTGAGTGTGGTAACAGCCAGCCGCGTTCCCCGATACCCAGGCAATGCAAACCAGGAGATGGCAGCCAGGATCAGCCAAGAGTGCAGATCATCAGACAAGTTTGTGGGAATGAGGCGGGTCTGGGGCCAAGCCTGGAAGCCGGTCTGCAGATCGAGGCCTGGATCAACAGCATCTGTGGCCAGCTGTGGGCATGTTTGTGGCTGAGCTGCCAACCAGTACTCCTGTGATGTAGCTCGGACAGGGACTGAAGACCCAGGGCTGAGCTGAGATGGGGCTCCTGGGCCTGTGAGCAGAAGTGCGGGTGGAGTCCTCTGGTGAGGCTGGTCAGGACCATGAAAGCCCATTAGTATCCTCAGGGCCCTGACACTCTCTCTGTTGAGGGTGTCAATGCTAACGCTGAGAGAATCACTTAGTCTAGCTAATATAATTATGTACGAGTTTATGAATTTAAACACTGGATAATTTTGCTTTTCTTTTAAACCTCATATTGTGGTTGGTTTTGCTCAGGTTGTTGAATTAAATAATCCAAATTACTGAAACAAAGATTTATGATTTAGAAGTACTCTTTGGTTAAAGACTAGTACTTGGGTTGAAAGTGGTGCTATAGTGGTTAAGAGAGCCCATTTTCTTATTTTAAAGTCATAGCATATATTCAGGCTGATCTCTGAAATAATTGATCAGGTTCTAATATAGATGCCTTAACTTTTCTGTAAATAGAAGAAAAGTAAATTTTGCTTTCGAACAGCAAATTGAAAAAGCTGAATCTGCTAATCTGGAATTCAGTGACAGATTAAAAATTATAGTCCAGATTTCATGTATAAAGCTGGATGGTTGTCTTGAGCCTTGGAAAGAATCAAATGCAGGTTTGTTTTTTTTCCTTTGGCACTATTTTTGACATAGTTGGCTAGGTCTTGTCAACAAGTAGGTCCGGTGTAGGGTCATGTTTGTTTTTACAAGTATGACACAATTCATGTCCTTTTCCAGTGTCTTACATTGCAACAACCATGGGTATTTTTTGCCAAGCACAGCAGAAGTTGGCTTGCTTTGAAATGCATCAAGTTGAAGTTTGGATATCTCCAGAAAGAGACTCCCTACCATTTAAAGAAGGCTGGGTACATGGTCTCTCTAGTTACTTATATGATCTATGTCTTGGGCTGTTGAGTCTCGGGGTTGAATTAACAAGCTGCTGCTTATTGGTAGCAGAGCAGTAATGGTCTGCATCTTAAGCCTTTGTGGCAAGTGTAAGATAATACAGTTTAGCTTAAATCTGGATCTCATTATGCCTTGAACTTGATTTGGAGGGAATATGAATGTAGACAGTTATCACAGTCCAGCTGATGCACAATAACATGATATGGCCCAAGCCGTTAATCACCATGTCAAAATTTTAAGAGAATAATAAAACTTCCAACTGTTGGTCTCAAGTGATTCTCCTGTCTCCTTTTTATTTCATTAGGAAATCTTCAGATTAATGAATATTCTCTTACTGGTAGAATAATTCCTTTCCATTTGACAAGAGTATCGTTATGGACATTTGGTATCTGTCCCCCCATCTTTTCATTTTTGTCTGTATTGATCTCAAATGAAGCTTGCTGACAATAGTGATGGAGAAATGAGGGCCGTAGTCTGATCTTCAAGTGACAGCCTTTGACAGAGGTGGTCTGGAATTACTCTTGGTGCCCATTTACAATGATTGGGGCATGTTTTCACCTGAATGGAAATGTTGTGGCATAACATGATGCTGTTTTGTAGTCTGGAGTTTGCTGATTAGCTCTAAATTTAGCTGTAGTTTTTAAAATTCCTCTTATAAATTGCCTGTAATAATAGCCCCATCTGCTCCCCAAAGTCTTAATCTGTAAATTTGCAATGATGTTTTTAAATAGCTTCTGTTCTTACTGCTTATGTCCATTCTGTACCCCTAGTAATCCTTTAATTAGGCGGGAGTTTTCTGGGTTTTAACATAAATGCCATTCTCTAATTGGCTATTTTCAAGGCAGCCCTTGAAAAAGGAAACAGCTAGCTGCATTTGGTAGTACTTTAGGCCCATTAGACCGTTCAAGCCTACTGACTTTTTATAATTGAATATATGCCTGTTTCTGCTTGGATATGATTTTTAAAAATGTAGAGCAAAACACTATGTATATAGAAGATTCATGTTTTTCCTCATTGTTTTGAATTGTTTTCTAAGACTGTTTCAAAAAAATTGTACCAACAGTAATTCCTGTATGTCATAGTAAGCTGTCATCAGCTGATTTGCATTTTTAGTTTAAGTTTTTGTGTCCTCTTTTTCAGAATCCACATCTGTCCTCACTGATTTCAGAGGGAACAACCTTTGAAGTGCCAGTTACAAAAGCAGTTCAGCTCACTAGAGAAGATGCGATAAAAACTGCATTGCTCTTAGAACTTGATATTGCAGTAAGTTAGTGATGACTTTTTCTTTAGTGGGTTAAAATAAAGGGTGAAAAGCATGTGTATTATGTATAATAACTGGGGGGAAAATTATTTATTTGACTGCTTAAAAAGAAAAAATAATTCCCTGTACAACAGGTGTCAACAGGGTGTCAGCTTAGGCTGATCCATTTTCTAAATGCAAAACTTGATTTGTTCACTGAAAGATATGACTCCATGGAAGTCAAAACAGAAATAAAGTGTCAAATGAATTTCTTTGTTGTTTCATGGATATTGTATTGACTGAAATACCTTTTTGAAGGGAATTTGCAGTGGAGAACGGCAGGCAGGGAATATTGAAAATGAATAATCTTTCGGTTTGTAAGTATACAACTTAGGGAATGTTCAGAAACGGTATAGTAAATTGTGACTATTCCTTGTGGTAGGTAATCTACACAAGTAATAATTTGACTAGTATGATCAAGTGATAAGAATCGTTAGCTCTTGAGCACTGTTTCTGCTTCTGGCATTCATTTGGTCTGACTTGTTAACATACTACTCAAACTGTCAACCTGTGTTACCCTAGGTGTAAAAACTGGTTTAGTTTATTCAGGGAAGATCATATTTTGTATACTGGTTTGAAGAAGAAAGGAAGAGAGTGCTTGACATTACTTTACAAGAAATCTTTAAAAGGAAAATATGTTGCTTTTGAGCGGTTTTCCAAATTTGTAGAATATTGCCTTTGGGATATTGTGATTTTGTCAGTAACTTTTATTGGACTCCATTAGCCTAATCTGTGTCTGTATCCATGGGACATCTTTAAATCTCAGCTATAAATAGAGTCTATTAAGTTTTGAGCAACTGAGTCTCTGAGATGCCATGGTTTTTTGCATATATTTGTATGTATACATGTATCCTGTCATCAGCACACACGGAAAATTTGAACATTTTTTGCCCTTTTTTCCTAACATTCTGAACAGTCTGTGTATGCAGGCCACCTCACCTGATACATAAGGAAAACGTAATGATGCAAGTATAATTCTGTATGTTCCTATAACAGGCAGAAGCTTGAGTAGGGTTTCAGCAGTTGTGCACAAGAACCTCAGCCAACTAAGTAGAATCTAGGTCTTAAGATCTGAGATACCCTTTAATTTTCATTGTGCTCTTGTCTTGCTATTTTTCTTTTTTCCTCCAGAAAATAAAAACAGTTGGGGGCATTTCAGTCACAGTTCATCAAATAGTTTAACCAGCAAATTTTCTTTTAGTGATAATGTCTCTTTGTATAAAGTTGCATTAATTATGAAGACTTCATTTCTCTGCTCTTCTCAAACCAGAAAACAAAGTATATCAGTAATTAATGATCTGGGCTGATTATATAACACATCCTCTTAATACATGTTTATTTTCCTTCTGTTTAGGCCGCTCAGCAGTTCTTATTAAAGAGTGTCCAAGTATTTAAACCAGATAAGGAAAGATTTTTCCAATTAGCAAGGTTAAACCTGAAAAGAAAACATGAGTAGTTTCTGATGTGCTCCAAACAGTGAAGTGCTAGTATAGAGTAAAAGAATACATGACTTCATGTGACTGTGATAGTAGGAAGATCGTTGTTAGGAATGGGGATGCTGTTGGACTTGGTTTGTGATACAATTTAATAGGAATTATTTCATATTTTAAAACAGGATACAGTCTTTGACTACCAACCTGGAGATGCTTTCTGTGTAATATGTCCCAACAATGTCAGTGAGGTGGAAGAACTTCTTCACATCTTGGGACTTTCTGAAAAAGGAGAGCATTTTGTTTGCGTAAAGGTTAAGCAGGGCACTAAAAAGAAAGGTATGGTGTGATGCACTGGTCATGAACAAGTACTCCTTTCTGTGTTGGTAGTAGTTGATATGCATAGTTTTGAACGTTTTTATCTTTAGTATTGGGACACAACTGTCATTTCATGGAGGCATGTTGGAAGTCACAGAGATGTGTTAAAAAAGAGAGGATGTATAGAATGCTGCTGCTGGTTTTACTATAGATTAGTTAGCTTCTGACTGGGAGCTTGAGCCTGGCATTGGCATTCATCTATCTCATTCTTCCTCTGTGCTTCTTCATGTTTATGGAGATGAATCTTTAATCACATAACCTAACAATCCCCCACTTGAAAGTAAAAGCTCTCCTTGCACAGCACTTCACATCAATCTGTTTTACATCCTAAGAGGGCCTCACTGCTGAAGCACAAGACTCAGTGCTGCTGCAAGGTGCCTTTTAAGGGGCTTTTAGGTCTATGTGGATCTGCTCTGCTGAGTCTTATGATGCCACGCCTCAGAAAGGGTAGCTGCAGGTTCGGGGTATGCCTGTGTACTGCCAGCTGGACCTGTGAGAATTACTTTTCTCTTGCCTTGCGATTGGTGTCTTAATGGTGCCACTGAGTTCTGCCTTTAGTTCTGCAAGATGGGGTAGGGCTCTTTGTTGTTCCAGTCTATGCGTAAGTCAGTTCCCATGGTGAGATTCCCTGCATCCTTGAAAGCAACACAAGTTGTCCCTTAAGTATGAGATGTAAATGGACCCCTGTTCTTGGAATTGGTGAGTAACTCACCTGTTAATGAGGTGAGTTTACATGACAGGCCATGTTGTAACATATCATATGGGATGTCCAGGCCCAGCTGATCCCCATCCTTGACCCCCACTCCAGTAACTAATCTCTGCTGGGAGTGGTCACCGGTTAGATTTGGTGCAGAGCCAGTATCAGTTACAGCCTGGTCCTTGCACTGGGGATGAGCCCTGTGTCTGCGTCTGTTATCCAGCCCCATTGTGCTGAACCCCCTTCCCCTCAACTCGCACTCTTGGGGAACCCCCATTGTCCTTGTTCCTCTGGGACAGACCCCCTCCAAACACACCAGCTTCTCCCCCCCGCCCCCCAAAAAAAAAAAAAAAAAAAAGTCCCAGGAGCCAGGAGGGTCCCAGCTTTGTAACAGTCTCCCTTTGGATCAGGGCTGGTCCTGAACAGCCTTAAGCTCAAGGCAGTGTCACCCCGTCCAGGGCCCAACAACCGTGCACAGGCAAGCAGCAAGAGATTGGGTGGTGGTGAGGGGATTTAACAGGTATGCTACTTTTACTCTTTACACTATTTACAGATTTTACAGAATCAAGCACATTTACAAAGGAAGCAATTAAAAGGGAAGGGTATAGTGAAGGAAGATGTAGTGGAGGGCCAAAAGCATCAGATCTTCATAGGAAGGTGGGCTTGAAATTTTATCCTTCCTGAAGGCTAGTAGATTTCTTTGTGCAAATCAGAGCCCTGCTACCTGGCTGCATAAAATTTGAATCTCTGAATTTGAACAGCATGTTCAAAGTGAAGGCCTCCTTGAATAGGCAGAGAGAGATATTCTCTCCTTCCTGCCTACCATAGTTCCCTTTCTTCTGCTATACTGATGTTGCAGGAAGGATGTAAAGCTGCCCTGACAGGGCACTTTGAGTTCATCAGTGTCAGAGCACTTTCCATGTGGAACAGAGCCTGTATAGCCAAGTGGACATAGCTTAGCCCCTTGATTGTTCTTGTATACCAAAAAAACCTGTCCTTCCAAGGCAAAGTTGTTAAAACAATTGAGTGAAACTTGGAATATCAGTGCTCTCATCCTATGTGTAAATAATCCAGGTTATTGCATCTCTGGCTGCCTAATGTAGCACTAATCGGGGAAAAAAGGTGAAATTATGCGTTATCTATGCAACATTTTGCCATATGTTGTATGTAAAATGGCATGCCTGTTTGTGAATCTTAATGAATGGTAATGGAAAGGAAGATCATAGCACTGGGTTGCAGCACAGAGAATCAAAGTTCTTGGTTCTGCTCTTGAGTATTCTGGGTGACCCAGAGCAAATCATGCTGACTTTTTACACTTGCCTTGGATACTTGGCCAGGACCTAGCAAGTTGCTGTTGATCCACTGATCTCCAATCATGGCTTGTACACGGACTTCCATCCACTGCAGTTATGAAGTTAAATGGTTTAGGATCAAGCCCAAAATAATTTCTTTGGAGATGTGCTAGTGAGCAGAGACTCATTAAGTTACTATAACTTAATTACTTGTTGTTGCCAATCTGTACCAAAGAATTCAGCTCTATAATGCAGCTTTGCAATTCCTAGCAATGTTCCAGAGCTGCTTTCCTTTTGAGATGGTTGTCTCTTAACTGCATTCACATTTCTGAGGAATTTGTAATAGTTACTACAAACTATTATGGTTGTGGGTTTACTGAACGAAGAGAGCTGAAAAACCTGGGAGAAGAGAAGAGCATGGAGAGCAGGCTGTGCCTCTGCTGCATCTTCAGGATTTACCAGGAATTCCACTGAATTTTGTTCACAACCTCTCTTTGTTCGGTCTATGAATTCTTTGATGAAGTAGGTGAGATAAATTGAGAGGACAAAACAGAAATTATTTGAAGTCTGGTACGAAATCTGTTGTTCAAATACTGGATTTCTGTAGTTGGGTTTTTATTATAGGTATGAGCATCCTAGGAAGAGGATTAAGTACTTCTTGTAACATGCTGTCAGCATGTTCAAGAAAAGGAAGTTTATATAAATGTGAAAATGGATGCTTCTTTCCTGCGTTATATTTATGCCAGTCCTCTTATCTTCTAAAAGTAAATTTTGTTCTTTGTAGCAAGGGTTCAGTCAAGTAATGCTGATACAAAGAGGTAGTTTAGCAAGTTATATAGGTATATTCTTAAAATTCTGTAGTATTAAAGGGCACTTGAGCATGGAAAAAAGCGTAGTAAGAATCAGTAGCTAGATGTCAAGCCAAGAAACATTGTCAAGAGAAATCCCAACATGCAAGTTGGGTCTGTAAGGAGGCAATTTGGGACCTGCAGAGCTTATTAATTAAAGGTGTTTTGTCGCATAAATGCCCTTACATTGCTTTTGGGGTTAACTTAGAATAGCCGCTTTAGTATGACATGGCATGAGGCTGATAAGCCTGGCTGCACCCTGCCCCGACTCCATGAAGGGATAGATGGGATGTCAGTGTACCTTCTTCCCAGAAATGGAACCTGTAGAGAGTACAGGAGGGGTTATTTGCTTGTACAAAACCCCTTGGATCTGCTGGGCCTCCGAAGCTCCAGCTTGGCACTGGCTGCATACACCTTTGGTTAGATCATTAGAAAACTTCAGCATGTTCCAATTTTCAGGAGTGCTTATTGATGGAGGGGAAAAAATGTGGATGTTCCTTTTCCTGGTAAGCATTCCTCTGAATTTCTTCAAGGTGGAAAGTGGCAACAAAGCCTTGAGTGGTTTAGCAAGGAAATTTATTTGAACGCTCATATATTATACCCCTTTTTTGTTTCCTGCTTTCCTGATAAGTTTTGACTTTTCATTGGAAAATTGTCATTGATACTTTATTGGAAAACTGTCTTGCCGTTTAGTTTATAATTTCCACTAACCAGCTGGGGCTCAAACATACAAAATTGAATGCAGTTTAGCTCTCTTGTATTTCTTGAAGGAGCAAGCACTCTGTGATGCCATTTTTGGATGTTAATAGATGCATGTTTTGTTTTGTTTTTTTCTCCCACTGAACTAGGAGCAGCTCATCCACAGCACATCCCTGAAAGAAGCACTCTGAAATTCATTCTAACCTGGTGTCTGGAAATAAGAGCAATTCCCAAAAAGGTTTTTATGTGTTTGTTCTTTTAAAGATAAATCCTCCGTAATTCTGTGCTGTATGGACTCTTACAGATCTGTCCTTGCATCACGTGTAGTTACCATGTTTCTTGGTGAATAAGGATTGTCAGTTTGATGCTGCTGTTTGTACTTTATTCTGAGAAATTTCACTTCTAGTACTTTATCTGGCAAACTATGAGATACTGAAATCTCTATTCCCGTTCTGTAGTACCTTGATTCATAACTAGTCTGGAAGTAAACAGAAAAGTATGAGATATTTGGTGCCAGATAACTGGAAGGCTGACTGAACCTGGCCCCGTAGGCATTTTAGAGAAATCATTCTTTCTAATCAGAGGGAGCCGTATCTGTCAAGTTCTGTCACTGAAAATATGCATGTTGCTCTATGCAAACATACCAGAATGTCTTTTAAATTATTTTAAAGCTTTTCTTTAGCATTTCAGTAACCTGGCAGAATTTGAAGAAAGATTTTTGCTTGTATAGTATTTGTTCTCACAATGTGTGAATATTATTTTCCTTTCATTCTGTGCCTGCAAAAAAATGGAAGCTTGCAACTGGAAATGCATACGTATTTCTGGTATTGTCAAAACACATTCTAAAGATAAATTTGTATGAAGGATGAAGCTAAACAGTTGCGTTGGTTGGGTCTTTGAGGGAAATCAGTTTCTGGAAGGACCTTTTCACTCAATTTAGTGGATTTTGCAGCAGAAGAGAAGAGAATCTTCCAATTGTTTCAACCTTTTCAAAACTGCATTTAACAATTTTGAAACTTTGTCTCAACAATAAGAGTAGGCAGAGAGTGCTGGCTCGGGAATATCGCCCAAGCCAGTTTTTGTAACCTATCTGCTTTATTACCTGTTCAGTGTAGAATGTGCTTTATGTAACTCCGTACTCAAAACTATTGTCTGGAAGCTCAGTGTTCGAGCACACTAAAATTACTTTCCAAGTATTCTTTTGCGTAGAATATGTCGTCTGATTGCACTGGGTGTTTTGGATCACTTTTCTTTTATGGACTGTGTCTATTTCCACCTTGCTTTTGGAAAAAAACTTGTAACCATTTACATCTGACTTTTACTTTATCTTACAATGCTCAATTTAATTTTCCCTTAAGAAAAGCTTGCAATACCATTATGTAGGCATAAAGTATGGAATAAAACACCACAGCGACGTTTACATGACTCATTAAATACCATACTTTATTTACAGTGATACATCTTCTAAGACTTTTTATTATTCCTTTCCTGGCTTCTGTAACTTAGCAAATAGTGTTTTGTCTTGAATTAATTTGTGTTATGGAGCTGTTTACTTAACTAAAGTGGAAATACATAAATAAGAAAGCCTTTCATAAATTTGGGATTTTTCAGGGAATGGGTTGTGCCTGTTTATTTCTCTCTCCCCCGCGCAGGCTAAGTAGGATTTTCTGACCTGCTAGCTTGTCCCAGACACTAGAGGAGCAGTCAAAAAAAAAAAAAAAAAGGTGAATTTTTCATAGTAGATGAAAGTGTGCATTGGGAAAGAAATTGTATTCTCCATTAACCTGTCAGGTGACTGCTTTCTGTCCTCAGGCATCCCAAGTTTTTCCCAGATTTGTGACCATTTTCCAAATGGACAAGTGTTTTTACACTTCACTTTCATTTTCTTCCCTGCAGGCATTTTTGCGAGCTCTTGTAGAATGTACCAGTGATGCGGGAGAAAAACGGAGGCTTCAAGAGCTTTGCAGCAGACAAGGAGCCTCTGATTACACACGCTTTATTAGAGATTCTAATGTTTGCTTGCTGGATTTACTTCATGCTTTTCCAAGCTGCAAGCCTTCACTTAACCTGCTAATTGGTAAGTAACTGATTTAGATTTAATTAGATTTGGTTTCTGAAAACGCATCAAACTAAATGTTCAGTTTCCCAAGAAAGGGGAATAACTGTTCAGTTAACAGCTTTAGAAATACTATAGTATCCATAGTGATCAAACTAAAATTCTTGTTGGGGAACAAACTGTTCTCCAGTTTGTAGTCTTTGACCTTCATTCTGCAAACACTTAGGTACATACTTATGCTTCAGTTGACCCTGGATTGCTCCTGTGCATAAAAAAAATAAGCGTAAGGTGTTTGCAGGATTAGGGTCTTTAAGAAACAGTTCATCAACTGCTTACAATTAAAAGAGACATGTTTTTACAACTCCTGATTTCCCTGCCTACATGTTCTTCTCTTGCACTTCTACCTGTTAAAATGGGAACCTTTTCCCAGTATATTTGTGTTTATGTAATGTCCAACACACTCACTGGGTTCTGTATATAAAACATTGAAGGAATGAGACTCCAACTGTAACCATCTCAAATACATCTGAAAATAGTGGCAGTTATTTTCCAGATTAAAAAAACAATTTCTTAATAAGTTTCATTATATTAAACAAAAAGATTGCTTTTTATGTTCTTGCAATTATCTTCTCTGCACCTACCCCAAATCTCTCCTTCTTAGTACACTGTGGGGATTTAAAAAAATAAATACAAGCTCTGCTCCACTTTATACAAATACATTAATTTTCACAGTGAAAGCAAAAGCATGTAGCTTTTCAAAAGTGGTATGGAACGTGCTGTAGCAACTGAAATGAATAAAAGGAAATTTTGAAAGTTTTTTAAATGTGTTCCTCCAGGGAAGTAATGTGCTGAATGGGCTTAGTGTCGTCTTTAAGTGATTTCACTGAACTAGCTTTTCTTAACTCTGACTTGCAACATTCTTATGTAGCAGAGCATCTTTAAAATATGTCAGGGTGTTCATGTACTGGTTGGAACATCTGCAAAAGGGTGGTACATGTGGAAAAACAGCTAAAAAGCAGTTAAACTGATGTTACCCTGTTATTCCACTGTATGTTTTCTGGCATTTGCTGCACCCAATTTTTCTGGTATTGCTCGCCTGTTGTCACCATTCCCCACCGCAGTGTTCACTTAGCGATGTGTGTGTCTCCTTTTAATATGCCCTTCTCCTCAGCCAAAACGTGCAGTCTGCATGCAAGTCGTTCCTT
Organism: Mycteria americana; assembly: GCF_035582795.1. NCBI lineage: Eukaryota > Metazoa > Chordata > Aves > Ciconiiformes > Ciconiidae > Mycteria > Mycteria americana. The sequence continues at coordinate 96,507,517 of NC_134366.1, read as the reverse complement.
TGAAGGCACCAGTGAGTTTGACCTTTTCTGTATATGTACGTACATACGTAGATATAAATGTGTGTGTGTGATATATATAGTGGGTTTCTCATTGAAAAAATGCCCAGTAGACTCCTGTCTCTGTTGTTGGCTTTTTAGCTGTGATTTCAAAAGTTTGCATAAGTACTCATAGTGGTTTGAAATTGAACTGACACATCTGCTTCTAGGACATTATATATAGGAAACTTTCAATCAAGCGAGTCCTATTCTGAGAGCTTTTGAGCTCTTAGATGAAAGGTAGGGAAAATTAAATTTCAAGCTTCACCTTTTCCACTAGCTAATGGCATCTCTTCTGTCCACCTTACAGTTGTTTTTAATTGACCAAGAACCCTATAAATTAACTGTTGTGGCCTCATTTTATAGGCTCTCTAACAGATGTTCCACAAAGTGTGAAAAACATTCAAAATACCATTCAAGTCTTAATAGCTTATTTCTGAACCACAAACACTGGATGTTAATAGAGTAAAATTACAGTTAAATTATAATATGCTTGTAATCTGTTGTAGTGTAAACACTCATTATATGATATTTTCATTTTCATTTGGGGTGAATCAAATACTAAGTGATGCTTTTTTTTTTTTTTTTTTTTTTTTTTTTTTTTTTCCCCTCAGAACATCTTCCTAAATTACAAGCCAGATCCTATTCAGCGTCAAGGTAATGAAATACTCAAATTATATCTCCCTGGTAATTTAGGTATGCTTTTTTCTCAAATGTCTGTGTGTACGTTATAATCTAAGGAAGAAAGAGAGAAACGAAGGATGAAACCTGAGGAAAAAGTGATTGTGTCCCTGTTGCAAAAAACCACAGGGTTTGACTATTTCAAACAACATTGTTTTGAGCGTCTGGCAGGACTTTGATGGAGTTCTCGAGAACAAGCTCACACACATGTGAATCTGGTAGGAATTTGGATTCCCTTCTGTAGGCACTGGCCTCTGAGTCCGACCTTAAGACATTTTCTAACTATATATAAATATCACATAGTTAGCTGAACACTGAGAATCTTGATTCAGATGAGGTGGTTTGGGCTGCAGATGGACCTGCTGTAAGATTGTACAGCTATCTCTCAGGTTTTGGGTTTTTTTTTTATACTTTTGTCTTCACAGTTCAAACTTACATCAGCCAGGAAAACTGTGTTTTGTATTTAATATTGTGGAGTTCCCTGCCTGTCCTGCTAGACCAGTCTCACGAAAAGGAGTATGTACAGGGTGGCTTGCTAAGTTAGTTGCACCTTTACTGCACCCCAACAAAAACGCTCTGGATACAAAAGGAGAAAGCTCTTCAACTGAAAAGGTATGAATATTAGATCTAAACTCCTTAACAGTTAAATTTATGCATGTTTGAAACAACTGCAGGTTTCTTTGTTCACTGCTCTGATGTAATGTGGGTGTTTTGGCAGTATACACCTTCATCTTGCAGTTCTACCCTACTTGTAAGTTTACCCTTCCCTCTGTAACATGTCTAGAACTTCATTGCTAAGTTGCTAAACTTACATTTCACTTCAGCTGTGGATACCTGAGTTGTGAAACTTCCCATTGCTGAAGGGCCAGAGTTCTTTTCCACCCCACTGTAGTCATAAGCGAGTCTTGGAGGATGTTTTCATGGACTAAAATACCACTGTGCAATTAAATGGTTATGACTGTTAGTGTTGTGGGAGAGAGGCACTTGGTCACTTCCAGGAAAGGGTGGCAGATAATAGGGGAGAAATTGTAAAACTCGCTTCTTGTCAGGTCTCGCACAGTTTGCAAAGGCCAAGTTATTGAATGTGACACAGGGGACAGTCATCTGTGGTATTTCTGATGTGCATCAAAGATGGTTTGGCATGGTGGGTATTATTAGGAGAAGGTACTTTTTTTTTTTTTTTTTGCCTCTTTTCCTTTTGTAGCAGAGAATCTATGTAATTAATAGGTCTCAAAGTTATTGGGTGTGAGCTAATTACTAAAAATTTGGAATCCTACTATATAATTAATATGACAAAAGAACTATTTGCCAGTCTAATCTAGATTTGATTAAAAAATGGAAACAAGCATAGAATTTTGTTACAAGAAAACTGTGCCAATAATTCAAGGTGTTGGTCCGGCAAAACAGAAGGAAAACCCATACAAGTTATCTTAATTTTTTTAAACTAACTGAAAAGGCAAACCGATCAATATGTGCATCATATATCTTATTCCAGTATTCACATCTGGTCTTTATTTAAAATATAATTGATTTGCAGTATATTAAAGATCAAACATGAAAAAGAGGTGGAGTTGGAAAAAAAAAACTATTATTACAAAATGAGTCTGAATAAAGTTCAGAACTATTTGCATGTGCTGTGCAAGCTAGAATTCAGCATAGATAAATGTGCAGCAATACACGTAGATTGCAGAAATATGTGGAATACCAATACAAAATAGGTGAGTGTGATCTTACGCAAAATACCTTAGATTAATTGAAGACACTTTACAGTATAAATGTGTTTACTATTTGCAGTATTTTTTTAAAGGAATGACCAGTTTTGAATCATTAATAGGTAAAATAGCCTCCTAACTCAAGTGTGGTTTGAAGTAGTAAGTATAACAGAAATACAAATATTGCCCCCCACCAGCAAGAATTATAATATTTTTTATCATCATGAAACCAGAAAAATAATCCTGTTTAATGTTGTTGTATCTGTAGTGAATTAAATTATAAGAAATGAGTAGTGCTAAACCACTCAGGTTTACAGAACAAAGTTTAAATAACTTGGTCTAGTGCTTCACTCCTTCCTTAAACTTGAAAGTAAATTCAAATCCTTTCAATATGCAAAATAAATGGGATGTTTGCTTATGACTTTAATGGATGAAGCTGTGCTATAGCTGCTATTGAGTCTTGAATAATCTTTTAAAGAATTGAAAATAGTCATGTCTCATTTTCTGTGCATTATGTTAGCCAGACCTCAGAGAATAGTTGTGAAGCTCCTATAAAATTATATTTAGACTTCCTTTCAGACACAGATGTGAAGATCAGAATTAGAGTTTATCAGTGGAATGATATAAACCATTTTCCAGGACCTTTGAGCAGTTATCTGCCTCCCCTCACCCATATGCATTTTTGGAGATCATGTAAAACTTCTATGAAAATTAAGAAAGCAAGCTCAGTATCAATAGGCTTCAATTCGCTATAAACAAATCCTTACCTCCACTGGAATATTTTTAGATGTCCACAATGTAAAAAAAGGTTGAGTTGCTTATAATAGCAATAAACTAGCTTTACTTCCCTTTGAGTACCAACACCAAACTTTCCATGAATTCTGTAACCGTATTCCCCAAATTTATGGTGCAGTCAACTTTCATATTCAGAAACTCACGTTTGTGTGGTTTTCCCTAGTTTTCCTCCAGATGGATTAATAAATTTCTAAATATGGTGTGGGTTTTTTTCAGAAACTTCTGTGAAATTTTATTCTAAATGTCTGTGTGGCATTAAAAATAAACTCTGAAGCTCAGGATTTGGAAGGGTATGTAGGCAGATACAATATGTAAATATCCTGAAAGTTCTAAAAATTTCATGGTATTTTCACTGCTTAAGAATATCTTCAATTGTATTCTGTCTAATTTCATTTTAGATATCTATTTTTGCTCGTCCAAACAATACTTTCCACTTACCTGCAGACCCATCTGTCCCGTTCATGATGGTTGGTCCAGGAACAGGAATTTCACCATTTATTGGTTTCTTACAACATAGGTATGTACCAAGTTGTTACTTGGAAAGCAGTCTTTTTATGTTGAAGAAAATACAGCCTCAGGTTTTGAGTACAAATGCAGTTAATCTTTTTTTTTTCTTTTTTTTTTTTCTTCTTTTTACTTTTATAACAGTATGCTGATTAGAAACAGTCTTATTAATTTTAAACAAGCAGTGCTTGTGTATTTATTTGGTTTTCAAATGAGTAAATCTTACACTTTCATCTGACTGTATTTAATATCCATAGTGGATATATGAAGAATTGGGTGAATTGCAGAAACAGTAATAAGAAATTAAATCCTTTATCTGTGTGTTGCTAGTGGAAGTCTTGTAAGAAGTTGGTAGTTTTTAGAAACAGTGTTGATTGGCTTGAGTTTGGTATTCAAAATCCATTTCCTTCAGAAGTGGCATCTATATTAAAAGCCTTGGCATGATGAATGTCAAGTTTTCTCCCACATTCCCTTATTTCTGTGTGTTTACACATTTCGATGGTTTAAGATGAGGAGCTTGGCACCTGAACCCTCAATTGGGCAGTAGTCTTGGGTTTTGTGGTTTGTATTTGAGGGAAGGTAGATCCCTTTTTTTCGCCTCCAACTCCAGCAGCGTAATTTTGCAAAGCAAAGAGTTGCTTGTTCAAAAAGTGACAGATATCACATCACCAAGAATATGTAAAAATGTGATCATTTGGAGGAAAAGAAGAACGGGAAGTGTGGAATATTTGGGTGGGAATGGTTGCAATTTTTATAGGTAACAAACACATATCATTCCTATGTGACTCATTAGTTCCAGCAAGATAATGGAGTTTCTTGCATCCTGTAACAATTATTTTTAAACCATTTTATTTGAGAGAAAAGTGAAATTTTGACATGGTGTTTCTGACTCCATGCTTCCGCTTTAACCAAATTATTATGCACAATCCTTACTCCTTAATTTTAACTCCCAAATATATCTTTATCTCTCAGAAGTATTTTGCATTTTATTTTAAAGGATTCATAGCATTTCATAAGCATTTGATCAATGATAAATGAAATCTCTGTCTCAAAATGTAACTAGAAAGTTCCAGCTAAAACCCCTCTAAAATAATATCTTCAGCATTATTTCAAGAAAATGCAATAACTCTTCTGATTATGTGGTACTAAATAGATTGTTATTCATAAAGTCTAGCAGGTTTCTACAGCTAAATGGAAAGCATGCTAAAACTGCTTTGTGCTGAGTTTTCCCAGGTGTTTTTACAGGGCTTCCAATGAAGGATAAAGGGTAGTGATCTCCTTATTCAGCAGTCACGATTGTTTTGTGAGATGTTTGGAAGTGTCAGTCTTGACTATTCCGATATGAAAGTGTGGCAAAAAAAACCCCAAACCTTTGAAGTTGATTGATTTTGAGCTGGGCCAAAAGTGAGTAGTCAAGAAAATCAAAGGAGGAGGGTTTGACTGTGATTTACCTTAAGTCGTTTCACGTTTCTGCCAATCCAGAGGTTTATTAAAGCACTACTTTAAATGAGAATTAGGTTATAGATGTTTTAGATTCTGCACTTGATAAAACAGGATTGGAAACTTTTTTTTTTTTCCTGTTTAGGCAAAAGCTTAGAGAAGATCATACAGACTGGGAATTTGGAGAGACATGGCTGTTTTTTGGTTGTCGGCATCAGGATCGAGACTATTTGTTCAAGCAAGTTCACTATTTAGTGTTTATTTTGTATTCATGAGGGAATGCTTATCTCTGAGCCACTACTAACAGTTTTTATTGCCTTCCAGAGATGAGCTCAGATGTTTTCTTGAAAATGGCACGTTAACTCATCTTAAGGTTTGTTTCTCAAGAGACTCTTCAACTGCAGAAGTAGCCCCGCCTAAATATGTGCAAGATGTCATTAGGCTTTATGCTAAGGAAGTTGCCAGAGTCCTGCTGAAAGAAAGAGGTTACTTCTATGTATGTGGGTGAGTAGAGTGGAGATGGACTGTCTCAGAAAGAGAACGGAGTTAGCAGAAGTTTGAGGCTTTAGAAAGACTTAGAGCTGTCTGAAAGAAAGGACCAACATGATGCTAAAAGAGCCTTCCTGGAATGCCAGAATTTCATCACTATGTCCATTTTTTCCAATATACTCTTGAAAGTATAGCTTGTGACCACACAGTTCCGCTGGTTGCTTTAGTCACTTATTATTTCTTTTACTTTTTTAGCATTCAGTTAAGCTGCAGGCGGTTTCAAGCTAATAGATTTCTCTTGAGAAAATGAGATATTTGAATACATGTGGTGATAAACTTCACAGCTGTGAGATTGCAGCAGTCTTCTGCTGTGTTCCAGGCTTGGGTGGGCCAGAATGCTAAAGCTCTGTAATAGTAATATATTTTACAGTGGGAAGTTTTATTTGTGGATGATAACTTACCTGTAGGTTTGAAACTTTTAGGAAGTTTGTTGATAAATGGGCAAACTGTTTGAATATAGAGCCCAATGTCAATACGTTCTCCTGCAGGTATAAATGTCAGCTATTTGTATTAAAAATAGCATTATTAATAAGTGAGGGTTGTTTTTTTGTTTGTTTTTTTATGTTGGAACCATATGGTGATATAATAATAAAAAATACTTCAGCAGTTCCAATTCTTCCTAAAAGAAAACAATTATTCTGTGACAGCTCAACTAGGGTTCCAAGGTTTTTTCTTCTAAATCACAGCATGCTGAAAACTTTGTAATGTTTGATTGAGAGAAACCCTTGTTTACTGTCAATGCTCAGCTACATGAAAACTCAGTGAGAATCTTGCCATACAATATACAAGCTATATTTTTGTTTGGGATTTTTTTAATGCCTCTTTTCCAATATCATCCTACCTCTGAAGCTATAGATAAAAGGAAAAATACATTATTATGCATTCTCCTCCTCTGTTGTTTTTTCTTTTTTTTTTTTTTTTTTTTTTTTCCCCCAGAGATAAGAAGCACATGGCTGATGGTGTAAGTGATGCTGTAGCGGACATTTTAAGCATGGAAATGGAAGTTGACAGATTGGAAGCAATGAAAATCCTGGCCATGCTTCGAGAAGCAAAACGATATTTGCAGGATGTTTGGAGCTAAATAGTTAGCTTTTCCCCTGCCTTTGTAACACGAAAGATTTCGTTTCACACATATGCTTTTGACTAAAAGTTATTGTCAGAAGTGCTGTCTGTAGTCACCCAAATCTTAACTTTCTCTATTGACCTTTCAAGCAGAAATATGAAACCTTTTAAATGACAACAAACCAGGCTGCCTTTTGAAGTGTGTGGTTTTTTAACAATGTTACATAATGGACTGTCTCAGTGCCTTGATTCTCTTCTTTTAAGATTGGTTTAATGTAGAAAGTAAAAACTTCTGCACTTGTACAAGTACAATTGTATGTTTACATTACATCATACATGTTTTCCTATAATGTGTACATAAAGAAGCTACAGAGTAAATATGTTACACACTGATCTATGCATCTTCAAATACATTAATGAGTTGCCAAGATTTATTTGAACGCTTCCTAGATACTTTGTGACACTATTTGTATTTTTCCAGCTTGCACAATGAGAGTAACTGCCAAAAGGAATGAATGTTCAGAATGTTGCACAGAAGAGTTACTGCAGAATTTCAGTTCTGAAGTTTTCTTTAAATACTTAGCTTTTTCATTCCATCATTACATCATATCTCAAAGTTTTGCTACACTCCAAGCTAATCCTTATTAGATTTTCCTGCATAATTCTTTTGAAATTATTTTCATTCCTGTCTTTAAAATGTTTGTGGTTTAATTTATGAGCAAACTCACCAGTTGGGTTGAATTTGGTTGCTGGAGAAATATTGCTTGGTAAATACTTTCTCAGATTACTAAACTAATTTTTTTTAGTTGAAGACATAGTAAAATACGGTGTTTTGAAAGCAGTTGCCCTTACATATGACAATCCACTGCAAAAATCAAGCTGTTGAAAGCAAATAATTGAAGTATCTGGTCTTCTTTCTAACAAGGGCCATTTGGAGTGCAAATAGGTGAAAGAGTAAAAGTGTAAGTCATTCATGCTTCTCTTCAGATCCCTCCTCTCTTCCCTCTGCTTTTTCTAACTTCTAAACGTCCATGTGGTCTTCTTGGTTCCTTGTCATACTTAGATCTTTAAAGATAAACACAAAATATGAGAGAATATTTTAGACAATTCATTGTTTATTTCCTGGGGAGAATTCTTGGGGTTTTTTGCCTTATGCATAATCAGAACCACATCACTTATTCCAAGTCTTGTGGTTGTCTAGTGATTATTAGTTAATCAGTAGGTAAATCAAGAAAAAATATGGAAAAAATATGAGGATCAGTTAGAATAAAATCATGTGTTTGAAGAAGAAACATTCTAGTGAAGTACCTGGAATTAAGGTTTTGATATAACCTGTGTAATGATTATTTTAATATCCTTGGAAGTGATCAACTAAAATTTTGTGCAGAAATTCTTCAGCAGAGCAGTTATATCAATCACTTTCAAGTAGTCTCTACAAAAATAGGGAGAGATGGCTTACAGTAATTGCAAACAGTGCATTTTTTGATCTTTGGCACGTAAGAAGGAAAGAAGTGCTTCTTTTTGAACAGTACTCCAATTTTAAACTTTAAAGGAAATGACTAAGGTGATATAAGCATCAACATTTTGTATCAGCCAGTCACCTTTTTATTTTTTTAAAAATTATTAATAAAAGAAAAAGCTACCAGTATTACAATAGTAAAGATAAATCATTAACTACCTTCTGTTAACTGGAGTTTGTTTGGAAATAGCACTTATTATATCATGTGTGTTCTCAGGATTTATGATTTTCAGTGCCACTTGGAAATTCTTGGAGATTACAGAGAAAACAATGTTTTTCTGACTGCAAGTTGCAGCTTTTCCCAGATCTCTTACAGGTATTCATTTTTGTGTTACTTAAAAATCACAATACAGAAGTTGTGATGACCATTTTAATAATCCTACAGGTAATAGCATAGCACCTTTTGGGATATTAACTGTTGAATGTCCTTTTCTGACTGTGTGTATTGCATGTGACAGGGTCTGATGTACAACTGGTATCCATGCATTTCCCCTCTCCTGTTACCAATTTTCTACAAAACTAAAATACTTGGATTATTTAGTAACGTAGTGGTAAGTCCATAGTGAAGCGCATGAGCTTTATTATTATCTCTTAGAACAACAAAAAATAGTTGCAGCTTGCTCTTAAATTTATGACTGCATGGTGCAAAGCCCAAAGTTCAAACAAACTAAAATAACCCCAACAAACACCACCGTGTGTAACCTGAAGGAAGTATTTTTTGCGTTCACATTCAGTGACACTGAACCAGTAGGAAAGGCAGGGAGGAAAGGACCTCTGAGATACAGGAATCATGGAGATGGAGAAGGCTTGCAGTAAGAACTGTATGTTTTTCTTAATTAAATTGTGTCTCTGTGTAATTGGATAGTGCTGATTTATGACTCCTCCTCAGTGTGTCTTTTAGAAAAGCATACAGGGGTGGATTTTACTATATCTCCTTAAGCTAAGCAGGGGATTTTTTTAACATCTTTTAGTTTTCTTTCATTAGAGAAATACTATGTATGTGCTTTTCCTTGTAATTCCAAAATTAGTTACAGAATTCCTTTGTCATTTAAAAGAAATAGTGAAGGTTGTGTGCTGTTGCTGCCTCTTATATTTGAGAGGCTTACAGTCTTTATGCTGGTAACAAGGACTGGTTGTTATGCTAAAGCTGTTGTTCCAGAGTAGCATTAATGGTGAAGCATTCCTTATGGCCTGTTTTCTCATCAGTTTTTGAATGTTATGCTGAATTTGTGAAATAGGGTTGATGTTACAATTTCTCTTTTAATCCACAGTTTCAAAAGAGGGTTTACTTTTCAAATTACTAAACTCATGCCATTTTTTTTTCAGTTTGCTGCTTCTAAATTCAATCTGACTTTACTGCACCTGGAAGCAGAAGTAGTATTTCCATGTTTCTTGCACCTCTATTTCCTCTCCCTTTCCTTCCCCTTTCTCTCCCAAGTTTTCAGGAAATCTAGGATATTGGTAGAAGTAGGATGAATATGACTTTTTAGCAGTCTCTGAAGATAGTGAGCATCTTCGGAAGTTTCTTCTGAAAAATGATGAGGCCACATGAGAGAAATGGCAAAATCACAGAACGTGACTAGTGGGTCAATTTAAGGATTGAACTTAGCTACTGAATGGCACCTTAGGTGTTGAATGGCACAGGGGGAGGTTACTGGAAGTAAAAGTCCCAACTTAATTAAGTCTCAAAATAAAATAAGCTTGTGGAATAAGGCAGGGGCTGTGTTGCAAACCATAGAGTTTGTAGGCAATTTGAAAATATGGAAATAGCTTTTTCCCTCTTTCACCATTCCAAGTTATCAGCAACCATGATTTGGAAATGAATCTGACAGTGTTTTACCCAAAATGAAATGTTCTGTTCTAAGAAAACTTAGATCACTGAGCTGACACATTTTGAGGGGTTCTGCAAACATTGGTTTATTTGGTAAAAATGATTTGGCCTCTGTAAATGCTTTTGTTCTGCCCAATTTTGTGAGTAGGATAGGAAAAGACTTTAAAACAAACAAACAAAAAAAGAAAACACACAAAAAAAACCCCTTGGCTGATTAACTTCGCTTTTTACCTCAAAGGAACAATGTCACGTTGTGTGCTGTGCTTGTTGAACCTGTTTCATACATAAGCCTTATCCTATTTTTCATTGCTCCTGGGGAATGTGTAGTGTGTTGCTGTCTGCTTGTTTCCTTTGGAAGTTAAGCCCCAAGGCCACAGTTCTTGGCTTAACTGCATTCCAGTTTTACTTTGGTAAAGTAAAGTGGAACCAATTTCTAGTACCAGTGGAACTAGAAATGGGGAAAAGAGTATTAGCTTAAGAGAAAGTGAGTCTAGTAAGTCTTATCAGTAATGTAATTAGGAATCATAACTCCCTTTCTGTCTTTGGTTACTTCTGTTATTCTGTCTGAGCACTTGTCAGCTATGTACGATCCTAACAGCTATTACTCTGCACAGCTCTTAGATAAACTTACCTTCATTTTATACAAAGGGAAACCCAGGCAAGGAAAGGCTACTGAATTGCCCAAAGTAAAGAAGGAGATGAACAGAGACTTGAGCTGCTGTTTCTGCAAGTGCCATGCTACTGATTACCTCATAGATCCATCTTTCTCATGCATTTCCTCAATTATTGCACTGTCTGATATCACAGAAAATCTCGTAACTTTCCAAAAACGCAGAGGTGTTTTTTAATAATAGGTTTGAGTAACTTGTGTACAGGATGGAAAATCTAAGCCTCAGACTTTGTGGGAAGGGGTGGGTCCCGCTGCGCTCTGCACAAATTCTGTCCGGAACCGGTGTGCCAGATGTGCCGGCAATGGGTACGTGAGGGTACCTGTATCGGTGTGGGATTGCCGGTGAGTTATCAATCCGGATTTATTCAGATCAGGGCCTGATACAGACTGGCATGTATGTATATACCAGGGAATGTTCTTGCCATTGAATTTCATCCCTGAAAGAATGCACTTTAAAATTTATTTTAAAATAAAACCCCAAGCCTATATTTGCCAAAACTTAGTGCTTGGGGGTTTTTTTATGTTTCATCACCTGACATTTAGTGCATCCAGTGTAACTGAAGATGAGGCCACATGAGGGAACGTGTATATTTTTCTACATGTGAAGCCACACACAGATTTTGTAGCAGAGGTCTCGTGCCTGCTCCCGCCTGCCCCAGTTTCACAAATGATTGCACATATGTATAGGGCTAAGCAGAAGTTCAGTAAAGTCATGAGCTGTTTCTTACTCCTGTGACATCCTTTTTACTCTCCAGCTACTCCTAGTGTAGCTGTATGGCTGGTGATTAACACATTAGCTGCTACCACCATCTCTTCAAGCCACTATGAGGTGGTTAGTTAAAATGCCCTTTTTTTTTTTTTTTTTGCTCTGCCTATGCCAGTCACGCCGGGTATCTCGGTGACCAGCGTCAGACGTGGCAGTACCTCTCGTGCCCTTGTGCAGATTCCAGACTGGAGGTCTCTGAAGCCCAGGTACCGCTTAGCTTGTGCTCGGGAACATGGTGAAATCATGTTGTGGGGTTTTGATTGTTTGTTTGCTTGTTTTTTTGACAAGGTATATTTTTTATTGTTCCTGTTGGCTGCATCCACTGTTATGTGTTAGCTTCAGATATGTCCTGCTCTTAGGGAGACTCGTGGGACAGAAGGATTTTTCTCTTCCTTACCCAACAGAAATACCCATGCAGCAGGATATTTCTTCTGGTGGAAGTGTCTTCCTCACTTGACCCTTCATTCTTCTGTAATTATTTTAATGTATTTTTCTTGTGCTTTCAGATTATTTTTTTTAATAGAGGCCAGCAGTGATAATTAGTTTCTGTTAAGGCTTTTAAGAGCATTTACCAGGCAGGTTATATTGTTCAGTTTTTATCCAGCTTGTAAGATACGATCAAGACAGTAAAAGTGTTACTATTCTAATACATTCAATGAAAACAATATTCCATTTCTGCTTGTTAGATGTTCTTCAGTTTCCTACTTGTTCTTTGAGGTCATTCATATTCTGCATAGGGCAGAAGATGCGTGGAATGCTGAAGTTGGTGGCATCTGTGCACGTTTTATGTGGACTCGTCCATTAACCAGTGGCTCACTGCACTGTTAGTTATTGTAAATACTCTGAAAATCCTACCTTTTTTGAAACCATTCCTGAATGTTATGCAAATACTTCTCCAGCAGTTATATTTTATGTTGCCTAATAGCAGTTACTGTTAGTAGACAAAGATGTGTTGTCACGTAAACCATACGGAAAATGTACACTGCATGTTTTAGCTAAATGTTACCGTGTAGCCTTACCACTTCCCAGATGATAGTATTTCTGTGCTGTTGAGGACAGAAATATTTTGTCAGATTCCGTGCTTGGATAAAGTAGTGTTCATGGCGGATATGATATCAGATGCCTATACCTGAAGACTTCATGCTTTTTAAAAAGCACACAACTTTGTCAGCACCATGCCATAGATAATTTCAAATGTATCTGACGCGCAAATCCTCTGCTTGAATGGACGAATTCAGCTGCAGCTGTATGTTGTGCTAAATTCCACTTCAATAACCATTTATATTCAGTCCATTATTCTGGAGGAGATTTTTTTTTTTTAAAGAAGAATAAAAGAACACTTATAGCAAGCAGATGTGAAATGACCTGCCTGAGGCTCAACTTTGAGCTTTATGGTTCACAGGAAGTCATATGCTTGCAACTTTTATTTTCTAGAATGTAAATATGGATATTCTCATTGCATATTTATGCATTTAGCAGTTTGATATGTTGATGGCCTTGCACAACCAATTTATTAGTGGCTCAGTTTCGCTGGATGTCTCTTGTATAAAAGGGGCTTTTTTTTTTTGAGTAGCTGTGTCATCCTGTATCTCAACCTGACAGCTTCAGATTTTTTTCCTGCTCTTCAAATGGAAACTTTCTGCCTCCATCTCTGGATCCCTTTCACTCCAGTTATGCTTCATCTGAGTTGGGAAGACCAAAACTGAATCCAGTAGTCCAATTTCAGACATGACAGTGATTATATAATAAATAACAACATAATATTTTCAGTATTATTTTCTAGTCTGTTCTGGTTTTTGGGGTGTTGGGGAGGAATAAAAATGGGAGGATTGCTGCATGCCTGCTGGTGATTATAGGAAGAATATTACATCACTAAAAATGGTGGTCTACAAGCCCTGGTCAGTTATGGTGAATTGAGAGGTGAACCTACACCGGCAGAATAGTACAAGCAATTGATTTGGATCTGAAAATCGAGCTAGTTGATACAATGGTTTAATATAAGAGCTATAGACTAATGAATCTTGAGAGCCTGCTCTCCAGTTGAAGAAAATGTGTAAATATAAAAAGCTACTCAGTATTATTAGTTGCCTATCATAAAGAAATCAAAGTACTTTTAAATTGATGACAAAAGCAGTATGTCAATTTGTTTAGTCTCAAAACCCTATCCAAATATGTTTCATATTGAAAAAATTGGAGTTTTATACAAATGCAAATTGCAGTCTTGAAAAGTTGATTCAGCACCACTACAAATTACATTCACTTTCATTAGCATTTGAATAAATGCTCCAGTTCTGTTGGAAAAGGTTTGTCACGTTGACAAAGCACTCAAAGCCAATTGTGCTTATTAAAAAAGAAAAGGTTCTAAGCTGGTTTGAAAACAGCAGTTTTGTAAGGCTCCATCAGTCAGGGATATTAATTTCTAATCTGCTTTTAACTCTATTGCTTAGATGATCGATTGGTTTTCCTTAACTTTTTTTTAAAATGCATTTTATTGTAACTTACTAGAAGATCAGCAGGGCTGTTTCCAGTACTTTCTCCTCAGTGGTGGGACAATAGCATTTTCTAATTGGTTTTCACGTGTTGTGAGAAAACGGTGTCAATTGTCCTTCATTTATGAACATCACCAAACCAAAGCAGAATTACCGGGCTATGACTACTCAGCATTTCTGGGCAGGCCCAGATGTTGAAGTAGGCACTTGTGCATCCATGTCTCTCTTTCCGTGTGTTTGTATAAACTACTGTCGTCCAGTTAAATGCCAGCTCCCTGCTTGTGATTCTTACAGACGACTACTTCTTGAGACTAAGATCATACTGCACTCTTTTTTTTTTTTTTTTTTTTCTTTTTCTTTTGGTGGGGACAGATTCCTATAGAATAACCCACTCTATGTCACCATTACTCCTTTTTGTTTTCTGTAAAGATGAGAAGGGAGCAGTATATGAGCTACTGAAGCTGCAGGCAGATAAACAGCTTGTGGCTCTTGGAAGACACTGTTTGCAAGGCAGAATTTCTCTCCCTTTTTTGTGTTACAGTTCCTAAACATGCTGGAAGGGGGTGGCATTGATGCCAATGGAAACCCCAGAGGCACAGCTTGATGGTAGTAAATTTTTAGGTTTTCCTTGCCTAAGAACAGCTGGAGCAAACACAGATAGGAGGGGGAGAAAGGGATCCTGTAACATTTTTAAAATAAACGATTGGATGTCCAAGAATTTCACACAAGTTGGTTTTTAAAACATCTGTTCATAGGAGAAGCAGAACACACTGATTTTTTTTTTAAGTTATTTTTGTAAAATTCCCAAAGAAAAAGCTAATTCCAAAGTAGAAATAGCTATATTTCTTTACCAATGGGCAAGTTTGTTAAGACTCTTACAGCTTTGCACAGGGAGAGTATTGCATTTTAAGGGAAATGGAAACATTTTTCATGTTTGTAAAACTTCCTGCAGAAGTCAGTTCAGAACTCATAGGAAATGGGGATAATAATTCAGCAGTTTGTAGTTGGTTTGCTTTTTCTTTTTTAATGGGCTGTGTAAAACATCTTTGTTTTCTTCATACACATGCATGTATATATATATATATATATATGCATTACCAAGATCTCAATTTTGTTTTTGTCCTTACTTTACAGGTTGGACATATTTTGAAATATCTATCTGGATAACTATGTCATTCACTTTACACAGCTGTATTTTACTATTAAAATATAGATAGACCTCTATTCAGAAAATGTCAAATGAACACTTCCAAGAAAAAGTAGCCACCGGGTAGTTCCCTCTATTCATTCAGTGCTATCAGAATATAGGATTTTCTTTACTTTTTTCATTTTGCAGGGAGAAAGAACCTTATGAATGCACAAATGGTAAATAAAAAGAAGGGCATAAATCTATAAACTGCTGTACAGATGCAGTAGAAAAAAATTATTTCCCTCATTCATTGTTTCTTATAGTACCTACAGCATGCTAGGGGCTTTCAAACATGAAGAAACACAGCTGATCTAGTCCATATTAATCTCACTAACTGTAGAGGCTTTTGTAGAGTTACATATTACCAACTGACATTGCTGTCAGAATATAGGAGGATGAGAGAACCTGTGTATTTTGTAAATAGGTTATTATCCAATGTTTCTATTCATGTAATCAACATGTAGATTGTGAGTCCACTCTAGGTTATCTTTGAAAGGTCATGATGACCAGGAGAGGTTCCTGGGGGCTGGAGGAAAGCAAATATCACTCGTGTCTTCAAGATGGATGAGAAGGAAGATCTGGATAACTCCAAGCTGGTCGGCTTCATCTTGATCCCTGGGAAGGTGATGGAGCAAATCCTCTGGAAACCATTTCTAAGGGCAAAATGGTGATGGGGATTAGTCATCGTGGATAAAGAGGGCTGACCAATGTGGTAGCCTTCTAAAATAAGAAGACTGGCTTGCTGGATGAGGAGAGAGCAGTGGATGTCTTTTGATCTCTATTGTAGCGAGGCTTTCAACACTTGTCTTACTGATGAAATATGGACTAAAGAACAGTGGGGTGGATTGAAAAGTGGCTGAACTGCTCGTCTCCAGTGTTTGTGATTAACTCAGCTGGATGCCAGTCACTAGTGGTGCGCCCTGGGGGACAATACTGGCTCCAGTCCTGTTCAGCATCTTCATTAATGGTCTGGACGATGGGGCAGAGTGTGTACTCAGCAAGTTGGCAGGTCACGCAGAACAGGGGGTGATGCAGTAGTGGTTGATAGAAGAGATGAAGGCGCTGCCTTTCAGGGGGACCCTGACAGGCTGGAGCACAGAGACAACAGGAATCTCACTTGCAAGTGACCTTTGCAAGTGCTTGTCTTCAACTTGGCTGCTGTCAGGTCTGGAGTGTAGTTTCCTCCAGATAGAGAGCTTCTGACTTGAGTTTCAGACAATGGAAAGATATTCCCCAAGGAAACCTGCAGATGAAGAGGGAGTCCTGTAGAGGTTACTCAGAGCTTGCACAATAGGGAGTTTGACGTGTTCTTGGATGCCTGTGATATCTACAGCATTGTGTGATGGTCTATGGTCTACATTTTGTTGTCCTGACACTTAATGCTGTCTGAAATGTTCAATATTACACATATTTGGAAAGGGTGGGCAGGGGAAAGGATTTCATGGACCACTGCTGCAGTCTATCTGGTAGAGCCATTTCCCTTTCCCTGATGTTTGCATTAAAAACGATCATATTTGTTTCCTAATAAAACTTGATGTTGAAGTTCAACAGTATTTTTCCATTATAAGATTTCCAGCAGCAGCTTGAGCGCTTGTATGTGACTACATTTGTTTTGTGTTCCTGCTTTGTTTTGGGCCAAAGCCAGATTAATCTCTTAAAAGAAAATATTAAAGACATGGTATGAACTTCTGCAATTCGGTACATACGGGCAAGTTCATCCTCAACAGAGCTAAATTAAAAACAAACTGGTTGACGTACTGTGAGTCAGGCTGCAAAACAGGGTGCATACAGGCTTCAGTAAGAGAAAGTATACATGCCAGCTGGCCTAATAAATGGGATTTTGTTTTGTATTTTTACTGTTGGGCTTGTGCATAGAATGATTACATTGCTATTTTTTGAGTCATGTATTCAGGCTCTGCAGCACTGATCTAGCTTTGATCTAGACAGAGATCCAGGTAATTGTGAGTTTCAGATGATCATTTATAATTAAATTTCTAATGCATCTGAAGAGGATGTTTAATACTTACTTGTAATGTTGATGTGCAGAGTAGACAACATTTCTGAAAGTTTCGAGTAGAAAGTGCATGTTAACAGATAGCTGAACGTACAGGGATAACTCTCAATGCTCTGAAATAAGGGACTCCCAGATTTTGAATGCATGTGCTCCTCTCATTGAGGGACTCTGTAAATTCTTGTATTTATCACCTGGTAATGGCCGAATAATAAAGTGAACTGTTTCACAAGTTATTTGTCATCACCTTGTATGTGCAGCATGCCAATCCATGTTTTATTGTATGTGATAACATAGCAGATAAATTACTGCTAGGACTTCTGATTCATTTTGCCAAAGATTTCTGTGAAATTCTTACACTGATGAGTGTAAGAATTCCCCTCACTGATGAGTTATGGTTACTTGGGGCAACACAGTTGCTTTAAATTATTTTCTCATTAAAATCCATAAAATATCCAAAAATATATAATTCTTGTTAAAAAAACAGTTTTCAGATTCTGTGTAACTCTGAGTATAAATGTGAACCACTGTAAATCAAGATGTTTCAAATGTCTTATAGTATTATGCACATTTTAATTTAACAATTTATCTTGTGTGTTGCAATCCTCCATCGTCAAATTGCACAAACCACCTCCTTGCCTCTTAGTTCTTGTATAATACCTTAGTGTCAACTCCTGCCGTTAACTGTATGGAAAAGCTGGACTAAAGAGGTCTTTTTCTATAATGTAACCCTGTGGAATCTTTGAAAAGGTTTAGCTAATTTCTCTATTTTCTTATTTTCTCTCTTGCTTCTTTGTCCTTGCACCTTCATGTATACCTTCTGTCATCTGCTTATCTACTTTTGCAGATGCATGTATTCCTCTGATAACCTCTCCTCTCTCCCCTGCACATACTTGTGGCTGTGTTTCTTAAGCTAGAAGGTATCCTGTTGGCAGTTTGAATATTTGCATTTGAACATATCTACTTCCAAAGATGATTCTGCCCTCCTGAAGGTATCTCATGTTTTCTATGCATTTTTGTGTTTCATGGCAATAATTCCAATGGTAGCATCTAGGCTGGAATTCTGTCTTTTTTTCTTATAGTCATCTGGGACTTCTGTTGCAATAAAGTGTAAAGAAGCCTATAGAAATGGCTGAAAGCCAAGAGTCAGCAATGGAAGAACTTTTTCCTGCCTCTTGCTGTGTATTTCAGAAATGATTGCTCTAAGATCACCCTTTTTTTTTTTTATAGGACAAATGCTTTGTTTGTCTCTTAATGAATTGATTCTATGTCTCTGAACTCATAGCAGGGAATTTCCACAGATTCTGGCTTGTCTTCTGCAGAGGATATGCCCTTCTTTTTCTCTGACAGATCATTCAAAATAGAGAAAAATATTATTTTCTCTAGCACTGATAACGGTGAACTCCTAGTGAATATGATGCAGATAGCCATGTCATCCTTTGGGTTTGTTTAATTCCAGGTTCAAAAATCTCCTGTCAAGGGAAACAAAAAAAATATACATACATAATATACATGCCTCCAGCACTGGCCATATGTAAGATGACAGAAAAGAGTGTGCATCCTCTTTTTCCCACTTTTATCATCACCCAGGCGGTGTGTCTGTGTGTGTGTGTGGAAATCAGCCCCTGGCAAGCCAGCAAATAAGCAATCAATGATCAATACAGCATACACAGATTTCTGTTGCTGTAAAGCTGCCCATGGCACATGCAAGAGCCTTTTTCAAAGAAAGGAGGAAAAGGATCATTAAAGTGGCAATAATGTATCTGAAGAGTCATGAGTATTAGTTTTCAGTGTACTTGCTTTTCATTCTCAGATTCTTGTCTCCTTGCTGCATGCTGGGATTGAGAGAGATTTCTTGACGGGGCGCCTGTGATTCATTGCTTGCATCATTCAAAGTAAACACAGCGGCTTTCCTGGGACAGACTGCCCAGTTTATCTCAGCTAACAAACTGTAGTACAGGAATAGAATAAAAGCAGTTCTGCCACAGGTGGACTTGCTTTCCGAGGAGGCAGGGGATGCTTGCACTGCTGTCAGCTGCTGGGGACTCTGCTGTCTTGCAGTCAGCTTTAATTTGCAGTTGAAGTTAGATAAAAATTCCACCAAAGTCAGCAATATGGGAAATGTGCTGAACTACCACAGTCAATCACCTGCTTTGGAGGATGAGTGCTTTCTGACCAACTTATGTTTCTGGTGAGCTAGTGTTTTGTTGGAGAGTGGCATGTGCATCTGCCTGCAGTGAATTCTTCAACCTCTCCAGGAGAGTAAGAGTGTCCTGCAGTGTGTTCCCATGTTGCATGCTACTGAGCATAGCAACAGCAGCCTCCTGTGCTCCTCGAACACTCTTGCCCTGTTACATGAAACCTACATCGCTGATCACTCGTTGCCAGGGCCTTGGGCAGCTGCAGTGCCAGAGAATATATTTTGATGGCGTTTATAATACCTATGTTTCTTAAGGTGAGGAAGGATGAAAAGGGAAAAGTGCTTTTGGAAATGGCACCCTGGGTAACGGTAAAAGAAGCTGTCTGACATTATGTTGCAGAAAGAAAAGACTAAGCATAGCACAGATTTACTAGGGGAAAAAAAATGTCCAATTGCTTTAGAGGATAAGGCAAAATATGGTGTTATATCAGAAGTGAACAGGGATGGAACTTCTGAGCAAATAATACTATCAATCAGCAGAAATCTGTGCTCGGGCATCAGTACGGAGTTCTGACGTCCTAAATTAGAGATTGTGGGTGGATGGCACAGCCTCTTTGTAACCCAAGTCTTTTGTGAAATCATCAGTGAAAACATCATAATGTTAAGGGTGAAGCATAAAAGAAATCCATTGTGTCTTTATTACAGGTGATCAAACACGTTTTTTGCAGTGTCCCATCCTCATTTTGTCACAATGAATAATTATTGCTATGATCCATTGTCATCTGTTGTTTGTGTTCTAGTCTAGCTAATACCTGACATCCCCCTTTTCTGCAAATTTTTACATTCAGTCTGTTCCACTTACCTCTCATTACGTATATATTCCTCTACCCTCTTCCCACAGTTTTATTTTTGCCGATTGGATCAGAGAAAGAATACAAGAGCTATAGCTAGTTTTACTCTTTTGATTTTTGTGGCTGTATTATTTGTACTATTCCTGCTCAGGTGGACAAGCATCAATAGCATCAGTACCATACAAACAGAAAGACAACCAGAGAGAATGCACATAAAGAGATACCTGTTGTGATGACCTTTGTAAGGAGAGTTGAAAGTATCATGACAATGTTCAGAAGTAAATAAAAGATCACTTTAAAAGAAAACAGTAGGAGAGAAAGCAAAATGAGTCTGTCCATTGATTTAAGTTCAGAACAATTTCAGAAGAGCTGAAAATGATTGCAAAGTCCAGGGACTGTTTAACAAATTTAACCTCAAGCACTTCTATTTATCATTTTTGGCTGGTAGAATTAGCTTCATTTCAGAAGCAATGACAGATAGACTTCTTGATTTATGATCTATTTTGGCTGACGCCTGAAACAGCCTCTTAAAACCCTTGTAGCAGAAATCTTTTGTATTGACCTGGAGGTCAATATGGGAGGATTGCTCTCCAACAGAAGGTGAAGCAAATGCCTAGTGCAGCCACAAAGTCACATCTTACAAAAGAGATTCATCAATCTTGATGCCCTGTTTAATTTTCTTTTTAAGAGATACAATCTTTTGTAGTGAAACTGCTGTTAATAAGATGTCAAAAAAAAAGTACCAATGAGTTTGAAAACGTTTTTAAAGCAGCAACTTGTTTTTCAAAACTGGTGGTTTTGTTCCAAGCTTGGATCTGTGCTTCTTAGTATGGTTTAACTGTAGTGTTTAAGTTTTAGGCAACTGCAACAACTAAGAAGCTGGGCAGTGAGAGAGTTTGGGAGCTGGAATTCTGGACCTGGCTGGGCTTTAGTTTAGGGAAACCTTCATGAACATTGGTGCTTCTGCTTCCCCAAAGATAGACACATATCAGAACTTGGCAGGATTTTTCAAGTGGGCTTAATTTTTTACACTTATAATTGTCTTGGATGCATTTAGAAAGTTGACCCTATCCTTAGCATTTTAGCATTTGAGTTTATTTGGTTATCTTTTATTCTCTTTCCCTTCCCACCCACTCTTTCTCATTGCTCTGCTCTAGTATTTAAATATGTGTTAGATTTGTTTTTCAGCAAGAACTAACAACAATGCAGGATTTTAGAAACATTGCCCATTCATATAGGAATGGTATCAAGAAAGCCGAAGGTCATCAGGAGTTAACACTTGCGAGGGATGTTGAGGGCATCAAGAAGACCTTATCCCCCTAGATTAGTAACAAAAGGCTGAGCAAAGAAAACATGGTCCATTGCTGAGTAGGGCAGGTGCTCTAGTGCCACTTGAAACGTAAAGGATTGAGATACTCAGGTGCTGCTTTGCCACAGTCTTCACCAACAAGGTCTTCCAGGCCTCTCTCCTTAAAGAGAAGGAACTACCAGCAGTGGATATGGATCTGATCAGGAATTACTTGAGAAAGCTCAACTCATCCAAGCCCAGAGGACCAGGCAGCCTGCATCCAAAAGTGCTGAGAGAACTGGCTGATGTATGTCATAGTGAGGCCGCTCTATCATCTTTGACACGTTGAAAAGACTAGGGAAGATCCCCAGTGACTGAAGGAAAGCAAACGTTGCACCAGTTTCAATACAAACTAAAAGAAGAACTAGAGGAGTGACAGACTGATTAACCTCTCTTTGTTCTCTGGAAAAATCATGGAGCAAGTCTTCTCGGAATACATTTCTGGGCAGAAGTTGATTGGGAAAGTCAGCATGGTTTTAACAAAGGTGTATCATGCCTGACCAGTGTGAGTTCCTTCTAGAATAACATGGCTGGATTTGTGGATGAGGGGAGAACAGTGGATGTCATTTACCTTAACTTTAGCAAGACTTTTGGCACTGTCTTCCACAATATTTCTGTACCTAAGTGTTATGTGTTGACGTTGGTCAGCAGCTAAGCACCACACAATCTCTCGCTCACAGCCCTCTCCTCCCCGCAGCAGGACGGGAGGGAGAATAGGAAGAGCAAAAGTGAAAAAAATCATCAGTCGAGATAAAGACAGTTTAATAAGTGAAGGAAAGAAGTGGGAAAAAACCCCACACAACAGTAGTGCAAGGGCAATCCCTCGCCACCTCCCACCAGCAGACAGATGCCCGGCCAGTCTCTGAGCAACAGCTGCCTTGGAAGACTGAGTGCCTGGGGAGCAGCTCTGCAGAAGAAGACTTGGGGGTCTTGGTAGACTCAAGCTAAATATGAGATAGCAGTGTGCCCTGGAAGGAAAGAAGGCCCAACAGTATCTTTCGTTGTGTTAACAGCCAGTAGGCTGAGGGAAGCAACTATTTCGCTTTACTCAGCACTCGTAAGACCACATCTAGAATACTGTATCCATTTTTGGCCCCTTAGTACAGAAAAGACTGTATTAGAGGGACCTAATAGCAGCTGTCTGATGCTTATGACAGCAAAAAGATGGGACCAGAAGTTTCAAAGTGGTGTTGCATAATGGGAGGACAAGACAAAGGGGCATGTTAAAACAAGCGAGGTTCAGGAAGAATATAAGGAAAAGCTTTTCACCGTGAGGAGGAGTGTCAAGCAGCAGATCACATTGCCGAGAGAGGCTGTGCAGCCTTCATCCTTGGTTTATTTCAAGTTTGGACTGGATAAAGACCTGACCTGTAGCTGACACTGCTTTGACCTGGAAGTTTGACTAGAAGCCTGCTGAGATGCTTTCCAACTCAAATTATCCTCTGATTGTATGAACATGGTATAACTTGCAGAGTCAAAATTCATCTTTAGGCCTAAATATCAGGGCAGCCACCTGAAGTAGGGACGCTCCCTTTCACTGTGCATATGTTGAAGTATGCAGCATAACGGGAGCCAACCTTGCTGTCTTGACAGGGTAGCGTGGCATATTACAGTAAGAAAGGAAAGGACAAAGCCAAAGAGCTTTCAGGAGCTCTAGCTGCCAGGAGATACTGTTTCTCGAGTGGCAAGACACAATTGCCCAGCTGATCAGTGTCACTGTTCACCCTCTGAAAAGGTGCTCAGTTTGGAGCTCACCTGAAGCTGGGAGTTAAGAGAATTGTTTTATCATAATACATGTGCATGTGAGTGTACCTATGTGTATGTCTGTTTCCTACGAAGATGTATGAATTGGGATGCATTAATAATTCTGCTTTTAGTGATAGTTTGTAATGAAATGTAATGTGAGAAAAATGATGGAGGTGACTTTGGATCCCTATCAGGATATTAATGGGATGGAATTATCTATGATTTTTCTTTCATTATGAAGAAAACAGTTTGCTGAAGAGTGTGGATGTGCTACTAGCTAAGCCAAGCATTGTTTCTTCCCCAGAACACCATATGTAGGGAATTCCAAAATGCCAGAACAAATCAGCTTTGATACAATTTTAGAATACCTCCTGGGTGCCATTAGATAGCTACAGACTATCTGTATCATGTTTGATATACGTTTGCAGGATTGCACTGAGGCAAAACAACCAGGCACGATACTAGTTGTTAGTATAAATAAAACATGTGTACCCACTGCACAAAAGCAATTGAACATTCAACCTTAAGTCTATTTATCTACATTTATTGCTTTTTTTTTTTTTTGTGAGAGACAATAAAAAGGATTTTGTATGTGTGTTTCTGTTGCTTTGGTTTTTTGAATCCAGTCAGTAAGGATGCATAGCAGGTTAGGTAAAACCCATCTAATAAACTGTTAAGGTAGTATAAAGTAACTTTCTTTAAATGAGGAAGCCAACTTGCCCGATTTTTCAATCTTTTTGTTTTAATTTTTGGGAAACAAAAATCTAAGGAAAAAAATGTGAGGTATGAAATTGAATAAAGGACTAACACCTTGTGTTTCCTTTCTGAGCTTCTGCTTATGTTTGTGTGAAGGCAAGTAGCTCTGGGGTGCTGCCATTGCAACAGGCAGTGCTGGAGGCAGGGCTGGTCGTCACCCGGCGTCAGCTCTCCAGTCACAGGTAACAAAGAAAAGACAATCTGAATATTCATCTTGTTTTTGAATTAAAGTGTCCCCAGATTCTACCTTGGGGAGATCTCTCCTTTATCTCCAAAAGCCAAAAACCTGTAGACTTTATTACTGTCCTTGAGGGTGAGAATTTTAACCATTTCACTAGGGAAATTGGAAAATACCAGCAGTGAAATACCAGACGTTCTGTATTTTATTTAACCTCATCTTTTTTCTTGTTTTGAGGAAAAAAAGCGATGAGGTAAACAGGTTTCCTAATGATGGGAATTCTTCATTTGTTTGGGGCTGAAGGATGGTATAATTTTTACTTCACATCAGTACTTGCCTGTTAACATCAGAAACCCATGAAGTTCTTGCTCTGGTTTCCAGATAGTAGGAGCCCATTAGGTATAACCACATAAAAACATGGGCAAAAATCAAATCTCTGTGGTACAGAGTAAGTGAGTTGGTACTAAGTCTTCAGAGAGCAAAAATGTTACTTATCCAGGCTTCAGCATGAGAGGCTTCAGGACCTGTAGTTCGATTTTCATTTGACCTGCTGTCCCCTAGACTGCCCAGGTTGGCCGAGAGACCTCTATCAGAGCAGGCCACACTATTGCATAAAGTTCTGGTGAAGCTGCCTGGAGCTACTTCAATGTCGAACTAGTCTGCCCTGACCTATCTAAGCCGAATACTTGGTGCAGCCCTTTCACTTCGCAAGATCATCGTTTTCAGTGAGATTACCTCAGAGATAGAGGGAAAAAGGCCAGTCATCAGTCATTAACGTTCATTTGGCAAGCAAAAACCATGGCCATCACTCCTGTTCCCACATAGGGAGAGAACAAATTTATCCACAATGTCTATTTCCACTTTTTGAGTAATGGAGAAGTGTAGTCCGCATCAGATTGTAGTCTGAATCCTCTTCCCCAGTTTTGAATGGCTATTCTGTCTATCTTCAATAACTTTTTCAGGGCTCTGCCTTTGCTCTTAACAGGAATTCAGCAGTGGAGACTTTTGCAAGCAAAAATGTTAAAAGCAACCACTGACTTGTGGAAGAAGTTTCTGCAGAAGAGCATGAGAGGAATAGTTGTTAGTCCTATTTCTTTGGACATACGGGAAAACCAGATGCTTTCTGCCTGTCAATAAAAAAAACAAATGAAAAGACTGAGTTATAGTGGATCCCATTATCTCCTCAGCTATAGTTTTGGATAATACATGAAGCAGCAATTGATGCTGCCAGAAAATCAATAGATAGTTTACAGAGAGAAGTACCTTCTTCAGGAGTACATATAGTTTGAGAACTGGAAAAGAAAATTCCAGTATTTAAAATGTATTCTACTTTTATTACCTGTAAATAGATCAATCTATTTTATTGCCAAGTATAATTGTTAAGGCTCATCTGCCTTCAGATACTTAATCAATGTAAAGGTAATAGTTTTGTACAATGTGCAATTCTGTAGGTTTTAACATTGAGCAGAGAGAAGTTTTACGTGCTTGTATCCTTTTTTTGAAAGCGACATGCTCAGTTCCTTGAAATGTAAGAGGTTGGGCTGAGAGCCTGAATGAAAATTACCCTTAAAACTCAGAAATATTCACATAATCTAAACTGATTTCAGTATGACTTGGGAAGTTAGGTGTTCTCAATTATTTACAAAAATCTAGATTTGGAGGTATTAAGCATAGTTGTGATAAAGCTTATAAAGTTGCTTTCATTCACATTTAGGCTAGGAAACAAACATGCTTAATATATGGAAAAAAATAATTTTGAGTTTTGTGAGGTTTGGAAGGGCTAAATATTTGTGTGTGTGTGTATTGGAAAAGAAACAATTGCACACTTTTAAAATATACCAAAATTAGCTAAAATTCAAAATTTGAGTCTTGGCACTTAATAACCTGAGGACATCCATCAGCTTTGTATTTATTTATTTGAGGTTTCTTTATTGTTTTTATTTTCTATGACAAATGTATTAGCAAATGTCATTTTCCCCTTTCTTATTTTCTTGTTATGTTTTTCAGACTGTGTTTGAGCCAGCACTGGTTAAATAAGCGTTTTGATCTGTTGGTGAAATAATGAAAAAACTTTGCACACAGTTGCAATATTAGCAACATAAACCCCAAGCTGATCTGTTTAAAATGTCGTGTGCAAAACCCGATAAATTAAGTAATAACATTTCCTATCCATTAAAATATAAAAGCTGCAACCGAGTGGGAGATGAACCCATTCACCTATTACGTTGCAGTGCTATTCTGAAAGCAGTCATTTTTGCTAACTGACCCGAAGCTTCAAGCTTTAGAAGACCTCTGTTGATCTCCTTGAACCTTTCCTCAAGTACTCCATGAAAAGCCTAGAAGCTTCAGGCGTCTTTGAAACGGCTATTGTCACTTCAGCAGTTGTAATGCGGAAAAGGGCCTTTTGGACATTCAGTCATACTATTATAGTGAAAAGCCGAGTATGTCATGGAGAGTAGCATCTCCCGCAGTTTTCTTTTACTCAGAGGAGCAGTGAACAAATGCAAGTGTTAAAGGAAAAGCCCTTCCTGGTTCTGATTTCTGCTCTGAGGTCAAGGCTTCAGCTTGAAAGTCTTAAGCTGTC
Source organism: Mycteria americana (assembly GCF_035582795.1). NCBI lineage: Eukaryota > Metazoa > Chordata > Aves > Ciconiiformes > Ciconiidae > Mycteria > Mycteria americana. Next base: position 96,480,660 of record NC_134366.1, on the reverse strand, counting down.
ATTTCTTCTAGGAGTTTTCTTCTACTCACAATTACTGTTTGAAGACTGTGTCCTTCATAATAACTTAACTTGGCTTCTGGAAGTAAATGAGAACCCGTGTTCTCTTCTCTTTGGTAAGAGATGTTGGCAACTGTGTGTTACGTGGCACCTGAATCAGGCCCATTTCCCAAAACAACTCTTCAGGATATCTTTGGACACAAACAACTGTAACAGATCTGTTTCCCCGAGTGCATACAGCAAGCTGCTTCTTCCATTTCCATGCTAACCATGCATATGATAACTCATCCAAAACCACAACTCCCAGTTTTGCACTATCAGACTCATAGCAAGGGATTAATAGGGACTGTGTGCTTTCAACTTGTGATATCTTTTTGATTTTCAGAATTTTTACATGCTGCAGAGAAACACCAGAACTGAATAAAGTAAATAATAAAATATCCGAGAAGGAAAGTTTTTACAGTTGTGGCTTGTAGTGGTACATGAGAAGCTAAGACATCTTCAAAGCCAGTTTTTAGGTGATTACTGCAATGAGAATATTACCTTTACGTTTGTGATATGGATGGCAGACACTGATTCGCAAGAACGGATTGTGGGAATTCCCTCTCATCTGTTTACCAAGAATTTACCAGCCATTTTTCTGGATTAAAATTTTGCTATACACCTGCTGTTCTGTACTGATCTCACGTGTGAACTTGCTGCTGTCAGTGATTGTCAGCGGCCTGTACAATAAGGTTGGTTAGGTTTAGTATTCTGTGTTATCAGCTCTACTGAACTGACAAACCTGCTAGATGTTCAGTGTCTGTGCTTGCTGCAGCCACAGATAACCACGCTGTCTCTACTACTCAAGGGGAGATTGCTCCATCATAACATTTCATTCTGTCTGTCCAGTTTTCTCTGGAACCAGAGAATTTTCCACCCGCTTTGCTCTTCTGGTGAGCCCTAGGCGTCAGCAACTGGTTTGCCAACCCCAGGTCCTCCTGCCTGTGGCAGGTGCCTTCAGTCTATGCCGGCAGAATGTCCCTGAGCAGCAGAACAACATTCACCGCTGAGACTCTACGAGCAGAAGCCCTGAAAATGTCCAGTGACATGAAATTTCCCAAACTTCGCAGAAACTTGTCTCCTTTTTGCTAACAATTTGCTTCGCAGGTATTCAAAATGTTACAGGTAATAGTCTCTTTGTTTATTTGCGAAAGTTTAACACCACAGTCCATAAACGATTTAAGTTAGCATAACAAGTTCCCAGTTAATAACTGGTCCAGTTCCATGCCATGCTGCAAACTTATTGCAACATAATGGCTGTTTATTGTTTTCAGTCATTTTGCAAAAAGTCTGCATGAAACAGCCTTCTAGCTTGCAAAGTGACTGAAAATGTTTACAATAGAATAAAGGGAAATTTAAGTTGAATGGGGCCTCTGGACTTTGTTATCAAGTGGAGGATATTGACTAACGCCTTCAGGCCTGGGATGGAAACCGACACAGGATTCTCGCTTCATCCATCTGGGTGCTCCTTTGCCATCCCGGGAAAGAATCTTACTCCGTCCCCGCACTGATCCTCCTGACCACGAAAGCTTCTCCTCTGTGGTGGCGAAAAAATGCTGTTAACACATTCATTCTTTAAATGGAAGTGTTCATTACAAAATGCTGGAATAACCACTAAAGTTTACATATGCAGATGGGTATTTTTACTTTCCTCCAGAAGGAGGATGCCTCCCTGCAGGTCTCAGGCTGCAGGGCATGCCTGGGGCCCCTCGCTGCGCCTGGGCGGTGGAAGATGGTCTTGCAGCATGCAGGAGATGTGCACTTGTTGAGGATCTGTGCTGCCAAGTAAGGGAGCTGTGGGAGGTAGTCACAAGAGTGCACAGCATCAGAGATGATGAGAAAGAGATTAACAGGACCTTCTCTGAGACTTTGCAGGTTCAAGAGCCTGACTTCCCCACTGCACTGAAGGAGGGGCAGGCAGAGTTTTTGCCTATCAGGTTTGGAAGTGGAGACTCCCAGGGTGGCTAAAGCTGGCTGCGACTTCTGGCACCAGGGGAAAGGCTCCTGCTCCACCCAAACGTTTGCAACTACAAGATGGACTCAGAGCCCTGGTAGCAGACAAGGGGCTGGGACCTCTGTCTAATGAGGCATCCAAATCAGCTGAACCTTGGGCATGCAGCAGCACCAGGAGGAGGTGGTCTTTGCTGAGATGGATGGAGGATCCCATGTGCCAACCTGACGTGTCCCCTGGGTCAGTTTGCTGCTTGTCAGGGGCTCCAATTCAGGAGAGTCTGGAGAAACTCCTGAGGCTTAGCCAGTCCGCAGACTATTGATCCCTTCTGCTATTCCATGAGGTCACCAGTGATGCTGCCAGGGGACACCTGTAGTTTATCAAGCGTGACTACATGACTTTAAGCGTGATGGTCAAGTGCTTGAGGCCCAGATGGTTTTCTCCTTGATCCTGTCAGTGGTCCTGTCTGTTTGCTTATTTTGATGCCCCCTGTACACCTGGGGCTTCATTGGGACTATTGTTTCCTGTTTCACACCTGAGCTTTATCCGCATCTGTGTTCGCTTTCCGCACTACAGGTAGATGTGTTCAGTTGTGCAGTGCTGGGCTACCAGACTACGCTGCCAAAAGACATAGCGTTATCTGAGCTTGGGCACGGTACTGCACAAATCTGCTGCCCTGCAGCAGAGAGAATCAGCTCACACTTGCAGTGCCACGTGTGGGATGTACTGCTTGGGTGTCTGCAGCTACACTCTGCTGGATCATATAGGTGAGTTCCTGCTGGAGTCATCAGTTTTATCAGATTTGAATTCTTGATGGTTTCCAGTTGGACAGACTCCTTGAGCACAGGCTAACACCTGCACTTTCTCTCCATGAGAGGTCATGATTCCCATGTGTATATTCCCAACTTTTCATTTCCCTGTCGCAGAGGCTGCTGTTTCTTCTGCAGTTCTGGGACATTATATTCCATCACAGCTGGGAAAAGATGGTGTGAGAGAAGTTTGCGAGCTAGTGGACAAAGATCTGTTACAGCCCGATTCTGTGTGGGCAAGGGAAACTACCACTATGAGTGGGGCATCTCAAATGCCGCATTGGATCAGGTGCGCAGAGCAGTGGTGGAATCTCTGTCATTGGGGATTTTTGAAACGTGCCTGAATTGGACCTTGAGCAACCCAATCTACCTTTGGAAGTTAGCCTTGTCTGGAGCGGAGGAAGGGCTTAGATGACAGTCAGAGTTCCCTTTCAACCTAAATCCTTTGATGATCCTATGAAATGATCATGTCTAATCACATAAGGCTAAATGCAAAGCACAGTTACCTGTACGCATGCATGTGCCCAGGTAAGCAAGAAAATAAGAAAACTGTCCTGCCCGCAGCTGGGAGAGGCAAAAAAGCCATTAGCAAATAGCAATACTTAATGATAAAGACAGAGTATATGGCTAAAAGATAACGTAGATGTAGAGAATATGTATGACCGAGCAGATTTCCTATCAGCTGTCATCACTACTGTGGGGGAACTGGTCAAGGCTGACTAAGATGACCGTGTCAGAAGTTTCAGGGGTCTAACTCCCAAAGTGATGAAGTAGGAAGCACCAAGCACCATGCTGTTTCGGACAACCACAGGACCTGTTTTTGTTATGAAGTCTTTTTTATTCTTTTACACTTTGAGTCCATTTTCATTATGAGTTACTGTCCTGTTATTACTGTCCTGGTTTCAGCTGGGAGACAGTTAATTTTCTTCGTAGTAGCTGGTATAGTGCTGTGTTTTGGATTTAGTATGGGAATAATGTTGATAACACACTGATGTTTAGTTGTTGCTAAGTAGTGCTTACACTGGTCAAGGACTTTTCAGCTTCCCATGCTCTGCCAGGTGCACAAGAAGCTGGGAGGGGGCACAGCCAAGAGAGTTGATCCAACCTGGCCCAAGGGCTATTCCATACCATATGGTGTCATGCTCAGTATATAAACTGGGGGAGTTGGCCGGGGGATAGTGATCGCTGCTTGGGGACTGGCTGGGCATCGGTTGGCGGGTGGTGAGCGGTTGTATCATTTGGGTTATTTTCTTTTTCCCTGGGTTTTGTTCCCCTCTCTCTCTCTTTTGTTGTTTTTCTTTTCATTACAATTTATTATTATTATTTTTTTTGTTGTTCCCAATTATTAAACTGTTCTTATCTCAACCCACGAGTTTTCTTACTTTTGCTCTTCCGATTCTCTGCCCCATCCCACCGTTGGGGGAGGGTGAGCGAGCGGCTGTGTGGGGCTTAGTTGCTGGGGCTAGGGGCTTAGGGGCTTAGGGGCTAAACCACAACACATGGAAATATAGAAATATTGTTCAAAGTCTTTTTGCAGTGTGGTACTGCACCACACTAGGACGTTTTTTAAGTTCACCCTTTGGTCTTGAAAAGTTTGTATATTTAAATGTGCACTTTAATTTTGTTCTGTATTTCCCCCAATGCGCAAGGGATTTAGTGAATTCAAATGATTAACAAATATTGGCAGTCAGGTCTTTGTTTTTTCAGCTTGCATGCCAAGTGTTAGCAGGATTCAATTTAAAATGGTTGAGATAATGATCTCTTTCCTTGTAGCATATTACTTTATCTAGCCTGTACAGCCCATTTTTCTCTCAGACAGTCAAGTTACAAGCCATGGAAGCTTTTAAAGCAGATAAATAATAAAATCCAGACACTGACTGATTTTCTTGTACCTGTGGCAAATTTAGCTTTGAAAAAATGTTCTCAGATTTAAATGGGTAAATGCAAATTTTTCATTACCTTTCTGTTAAAAGTATGTATTAACCAGAAAACAAGAGGCTCCATTGGCTTCAAAAGGAAATAAACGTCATAATTGTGAATTTTACTCAAACTGAACTGTGAAATCAGTTTGATTTTATATTATAAAAATAATATAAAGTAGTTTGATTTTACATTATATTTTCATGTAATTCTTTTATATTTGTAGCTACAGTTCAGTAAAATAGTTCATTAATTTTAGTGAGGCTTTCACTTTAGTGTTCAGAAGATATTATCTCACGATATGTTCTTCTAGAACAACTCAAAGGCGTTTAAACTAGATTCCCTTTCCAACATTGTTTTCTTCCATGGTGAAAGTAAGGCAACATTGGGAATTGTTGGTTGGAAGACCTCCTTCTCTGGAGGTCTTTAGTCCAAAGTCCTGCTCAGAGCACTCCTACCACCAGCACCACCTCAGGTCAGTTGTGGCACTGTCCAGCTGTCTCGAAAACTGCTAAGGGTGGAGAAGGATATGTATCTATACATACATCAGTATAACTTTCCAAAGTTTAGATTCCGTTTCAAATTCTAAAACTATTACTGTTACACAGCGAGAATTAATGGAAGAGAGCGGAAGATGGTCTCTTTTTAATAAATTCTGGTTTACTTTTAGAAAGTTCTACAGCTTTGCTGGTGGTCTTCTAGCGAATTGTTCAGGATGTGTTCTAAACCTTTTTGAACTCAGCAAGCATCAGGGGAAAAGAGCAGACCTGAGTGCAGTCACAGCCACCGGCTTTAGGATCAGTGGAAATTTTCCACACAGGTACGTTTCTACCACAGAGTGCTGATGCGCCGAAGGTGAAACACCCTGTGGAATTGTGTCAACACTGATGAAGCTTTCAGAAAAGATTAAATATCTTTCTGCCTTGTTTCTGGCCAGTTTGGCTGCCTGCCTCTTTGCTCCTCAGCAGGTCACCCACAGGCTGCTCTCACGCAAGGTTTCCAGATTCCCTTTGGAACCGAAACGACATGTAGCAGGATTTCACTTCCCTTAGATTTTTCCTTGAGCCTTGTTGGCATTTCATCCTCTTTGCTGATGGATTTGTTTCAAGGTTGGCAGGCAAGCAGCAATTGCTTTCTAGATGAGGCCTTGCTCAGACCTTCTGTGGGCAGATCTACTCTATGACTTCCGTAAAATCAATAGAAAGGGCGAGAGGAGCTGCTTTCCTGTAGTTTGTGGTGGTCTGCCACTTCTCAGACATGGAATAAACACTGTAAAAGTTGTGCAAGATGGGATGCGGAATGAACCTTGAGTATACTAAACTGGGCAGGGTATAGGTGTGATTTTAGATGGAGCGTAATTCTAAGCCTTTGAAGCACGACACATTTTTAAACATAAAGAAAAAGTGTGCTTTTAGGTATGTTATTTGATTAGTAAAAAATGATGAGGTAAATTCATTTATAAGAGTCTGTGATATTTGAATGTGTCTATACTACTTACTATACGTGACTTCTTGGCTGTCTTACCAATAACCAGAAGAGAGGTTCCTGACTGAAGATCTCATTATATGGGATTTAACTTCTATAGTTTTAATATTTAAACATCTCCTCAGTGACTTGATTTATGTAAAGAGCTGGTCTTGAAAGTATTGCTTATTCTTAGGGAACAATCTTTTCTTCATGTCTGTTGTACCTCCTGAATTCCATCTCTTTCCTGTCAATATTGCTTTACATTTTGTAGTAGCGTGTTCTTAGTATGTGCTGGTGTTTTTACTGCATAATAATACATTTTCTCTACTTAGAAGAATAGTAATTGTTGGAGAACAATCAACTGTTGTCATTGCTTGCTAAACCAGAAAAACATTAACAGAGAATATGGACGGTGGTTCAGAAATTGCCCCTTTTACTCCACTGCAAAGGGGGAAATAGTAAGTATATTAAATCAATACAAGTGAAGTTTTTGCAATGGAAGGGATGAAACTTTTTGTTGTAATAACATTAGAAAGAAGCATGACAATGAATTATGTGACAGCCTGTTATAAGTACTTCAGCACTTGCAAACGTGTTTCTGGTATTAGGACAATGTGATTTTCTTGAATGAGCTCTTTCTTAGGTAGTGAGGTGGGAGTAGAGAGAGGTGGGGGTCGGTCTCTTTTCTTTTCTTAGGTAGAGAGGTGGGGCTCGGTCTCTTCTCCCAGGTAACAAGTGATAGGACGAGAGGAAATGGCCTCAAGTTGCACCAGGGGAGGTTTAGACTGGATATTAGGAAATTTTTCTTCACCGAGAGGGTTATCAAGCATTGGAACAGGCTGCCCAGGGAAGTGGTTGAGTCGCCATCCCTGGAGGTATTTAAAGGACGTTTGGATGAGGTGCTTAGGGACATGGTGTAGTGGTGGTCTTGGTAGTGTTAGGTTTACAGTTGGACTCGATGATCTTAAAGGTCTTTTCCAACCTATACGATTCAGTGATTCTGTGATTCTGTAGTGTATGTAGAAGTAAATTTTCTGGGTTAACTAAAAGCAGGTTTCTTTTAAGTCATTGAACACTTGCTTGTAAAATTCCAGTTTATCCCCAGATCTCCCTTTCACAACAGATTTCTTTGCGGATTGTCATATCATATTATCTGAAAAAGTTTACAGGGAAGCATCACACCAGAAAGAAGCAGAGAATCTGTGGCTGCAGTTACAGGCAGAGATACGGGTTCTTACCCACATCAAAAGGACTATAATGGCACTCTGAAGGTGTTTGGGAGTAGTCAGCATAGATTTATGAAGGGGAAATCAAGTCTGAACAACCTGACAGCATTCCCCAATGAGATGACTGGCTTGGCAGATGAGGGGAGAGCAGTGGATGTTGTTTATCTTGAGTTTGGAAAGGTTTTCAGCATTTCCTCCTATAACATCCCTCTTAGACAAGCGCATGAAGTATAGGGTAGATGAGTAGACAGTGACTGAAAACTAGCCAAACTGCTGGGCTCAGACAGTTGTCAGCAGCAGCAAGAAGCCCAGCTGGAGGCCAGCCACTAGTGGTGTGCCCCAGGGGCCAATACTGGGCCCAGTCCTGCTTAACATCATTAATGACCCTGGAGATGGGGCAAGTTGGCAAATAATGCAGAACCAGGCCAGGGAGGTTAGTGGTTAATTAACAAGAGGAATGTGCTGCCTTTCAGAGGGACCCTGACAGGCTGGAGCATGGAGCCAGCAGGAATCTCATGAAGTTTAGCAAAGGGGAATGCCAAGTCCTGCATGTGGCAGGAGTAACCTCATGAAGCTTAACAACAGGAAATACAAAGTCCTGAACACCGAGAGGAACAACCCCATGCAGCAGCATGTGCTGAGGGCCTCGTGGCTGGCAAGCAGCTCTGCAGAAAAGGACCTGGGGGTCCTGATGGACAACAAGTTGAACATGAGCCAGCAGCGTGCCCTTGCCGCAAAGAGGGCCAACAGCGTCCTAGGCTGCATTAGGAGAGGTGTTTCCAGCAGATCAAGGGAGCTGATCCTTTCCCTCTGCTCAGCACTGGTGAGACACATCCGATCTGCTGTGCCTGGTTTTGGGCTCCCAAATGCAAGAAGGGCATGGACATACTGTAGCATGTCCAGCCAAAGGGCCTCAAAGATGATTAAGGAATTGGAGCATGTGTCATAATAATAAAAAAATAATATCTTATTTACATAAATTTTTTTGTTAGTTTTATTTGCTTTTATTTATAATTGGGTTTTGTTTCTTATTAACTTTGATTTATTTATTTACTTTCTAATTTCACTTAAAAAATAAATTTTATTATGTAAAACAGTAACATATCAAGCCAAAGCAAGAGAGTAAGTAGAAATAATATTTTTTTTAACCTGTGTTATTTTGAGAACTGATTTGACTGAGAAGTGTGATATTACCTCTTTTTTAATTAAAAAAATGGTTTAAGATTTCAGTGTTTTGGAAAGTGAAGGGGGTGGGCATGTCTTAAGAACTACCGTCACACAGTCTCTAAAAACTGAAGCTGTATGTCAGAGTTTGATTTTAGAATGAGCTGTTATTACATCAAGATTGAGCACATAATAAAATAACTATGAAAGTGAATATTTCATTTTTGTGATATATAGTTTAAGAATAATTTTAAATTATATAAATATATTTCCTGCCTTTGAATGTCTGTGTTGGAAAAGTATTTCAGGGAAAGATGGGGAAGAGGTAGGAGAGGTGTAGCAGGCTCTTATATGTACTTTCCATACTAAGCCAATAAAACCCAAGTTTGTTGTGCCCTGAAGCCAAATGTTAAGCTTTAACTTTGCCGTCAGATGGCAGCTAAAAAGGAGCAGCACAGTTTGAAGACACAGGATCCTACAGGCACAGCTCAGACTTATCAAAAGTGACTCCTTGGCCTCCCCTGTCCCACCTCAGGTAAACAAATAAAGTGAATCCTAAGCTAAGTGACCTACTTCTGGCAATACTCACTGTCTTAGGGTCACACTCTGCTGACAATGTTTGAATTAGAAGGTCCTAACATAAATAATTTATAAACTGTATGAACAACCTTGTCCTAAAGAAACAACCTGTTTTGTCCATTTGTGATGAATTGCTGCAGACCGTCCCCTTTACAATTGTATGTTTACATAAAGAATGAAGCAGAATTGAAGTGCCATCAAAGATCTCTGCATTATGTGCTAGAAAAACCTGACTTGGTATCTGTTTGAGTAACCTGCTGGTGGGACAAGATTTGTAGTCTGGCTCTTCTGCATGATAAGCATGCAAAAAATAGATTAAACCATTGCTTTTCTGGACACAGAAAGCCTCATGATCTCTGAGACTTGTTTTCTCCCCCTCTCTGGGTGCCTGTGGACTTGGTTGACTACTCATTGTTAAGTCTGTGGAAAAAATGCCATTGTTATGGTGACAGTGGGGAGCAGCTGGTGGATGCAATTGTGCTGGCATCTTCATTTGCGCAAGCACCGCTTCTGGATACCGGGCACAAAAGGAGCCAGAAGGAAAGATGGGATCCCCTCTGGGACCCCCAACAAGTCACCAGAGTATCAGTATTTGGGAACAGCAGCTGAACTGTGAAATGCCAGCATTTTGGACTCAATTCCCCTCACAGTACACTATTTGGGTCTGTTCATCTTTCTAGCTTTCACCCAAGTCATTATGAATTTCTTTTTGAGTGAAGTGATCCCAGGTAGTCAGGGCTCAGGACAGCAAGAAAGGCCACATAAGTCTGCATTTGATTATGCATCACCTAAGTGCTAAAATATTAGCTGAGTTGCTTCAGAAGTGTTAGAAGGGCACAAGTGGAGCACAAGGAGAAAAATATATGAAGCAAAAATACAGATGACAGACAGAAAAGGTGTCAGAAACACCACAAGAGGAAGAGTATATGGAAAAGAGACAGCAGAGCTCTCTGTCTCAGGCTGTTACTGACTTATTTGTGCAAAATTATGCCTTATATGTTCTTAATTTCCTGGAAAGGTGCCATTTATCTTGCTAGTATCACCCGTAATCAGCTGATCAGAAGAAGCCTATGGTTACTGTCTGAGCCTATCTCTGAGAATGAGACCCCAAATGTTGCAATCCCACCACGCTGACTTCTTTCAGAGATAGCAGTCAGTCTTAGCCAAACACATTACCAAGAGGAAGGAGGTCATCAGCCCTGCAGTACCCTAAGTAACCTCTCATTAATTACCCGCTGTTCTGTAATGCTGTGAATGGCCTTTCTCTCTCCTGCTATCTTGTGGATATTTATGAGATTGAGTGTCCTGTTGCAGAAAACATCACAGACTCTTCATTCCTGTATATTTTCCTCCTCATTTTAGCTTCTCTTTAGTTGTATTGGGCCAAAGATAGGTCTAAATGAAAATCCTGAGCAGATTCAACGCAGTACTTGCTTTAGCATCTCTTGTTCTCCTATGAAAGTGTAAAATGAGAAACTTAGATCTGAACTGTTTGAAATCTGGCATGTCTGAAATCTAGGAAGCTAGAATGTGAAAGCAGAAGAGCTTGAAATGTCCTCTTGCTTTCAGGTATCACTAAAAAGGAGAGCCTCCACTAATTGTTTCTACATAAATTCAAAGCTCATCGGACCTACCTGTGGGGGGGAAATAATGCATTTTGCTATTTTCCTGTAATTCCCATTGCTGCTGCTCTCACTACCTCATCCACGAGAGCTCCAAAGTCCCAGATGACAGCCTGAGTGCTGTTCCCTGTGACAAAACAGGTAAAGCCTGGCTTGCATCTGCCTTGGCTGGCTCCTTGCCTCTTTGTCAGGCTGGCAGGTCCCACCGGGCACATGGTCGCTGTGACATTGGAAGGTCCTTCTGACAGAACACTCCAGAGATGAGGTCACCAGCACTGGACATTGGTGTCCCCTCTCCGCAGTTACAGTCTGATGGATAAAATCACTGCGCAACAATACCTGCATTCAACTGCTCTCAGATTTACATTATTATACTCGCCCCTTATGCCACATTTTTTCAAGTTTCTCTTAGCCGGGTCTCTCTCATTTTCCTGGAGAAAATTACTGAAGCTGGTTATGCTTCACTTCATGGGCACTGGCTCTTCTGGGCTACTTTTTCACATCTAGCCCAGAGATGAGAAAGTGAAAGAAGCCCCAAAAGGACAGGAAGATGGAGATCACGGTATAAAAGTAGAAGATGTTGCAGAATAGGCTGAAGTATTGTTTATTGTTTATTTAGTTTATAAATGAAATCAGTAAAACTAGCTTCACCCATGCCACCTTTTTCATAGAAGATGATCTGTTGGTTGTTGGAGACAGTCTAGTTTACCGGGTACTTTCGTGAGAGATTTTCCCAGCCTGAGAATTTACTATTTAAAAATACAAAATCCCTCACATTTAATTTTACATCTAGGTGCCTTCCTCCTTTTATCTAAATTAATAATTTATTTGAATGATTTATTTTTTTGAATAAGCTTATCCCTACACACAGAGACTTTATCAAAGTACAACATACGTGTGTGTATTAATGGGATGATTTACTGATAGGATTTTCTGTCCAGTGCCAGAGTTCTCTATCTCCAGTGATTATTTCTGTCATCATATGCTTTACTTATTTACTTTTTGGCTGACCTTTTGTAGGCATTGTCTTTTGTTAATAAGGGTCAGTCAGGAAAATCGTGACTTGCAAATTGCGTGCTCCTTCAGTACTTACAAGCCATCAACTGTTGATGATGAGTACAGAGAAAACATGAAAGAATGGCCTTGTGAGTAAGGCTTTTGTACAGGACTCAGAAAATCTGTTTTAATTTGTGGTTCTGCCACACACTTCTTATGTGGCCTCTGGAGAATTGTGTAGGTTCAGAATCCAAGCTGTATAAACATGATAATGATAATTCCTCCACTTTGTATTTACCTTGCTATTGCATTACAACCTTTTCAGAAAATGCTATAACTTTTACTGCATTTACACGATGGCTAGAACAGTGGTCTGTGGGCTCCTTTGGGTCCACAGTAACACAAAGAATAATGTTAGAAGCAACAAATCATCCGTCTTTTTGCATATGTTCAATGGAAAATAATAGGTGGGCCTGCTGTGACTTATCGTGGGGGCATGGCATTAATGTGTTGTAGAGTTGTACACACCAGCCATTTCTAATTTCCTGTCCTTTATCCAGAGGATGGCCCTACGAATCAGAGAAAGACAGTGAATAAAACATTTCTTCATTAGACTCAATCACCCATAAATATTGGTGAAATAGATTTGTGCCTGAACTGGCAACCCTTTCTGAACCTTCATCAGGGACGATGTGCTGTCCCCTGGACCAGGACAATGCTGTAAGCGTGTGGAATGAGTGGAAGGCTGAAACAAGTCCTGGTGCACCAGTTTGGAGAAAGTGCCCAAAAGGTTTACATGCATTTCATTAAAATGATGTCTAGTGTCAGAAATCCACGTTGCAAGAATTATCAGGTTTATTAAGAATTATATAGAATTCCTCCAGGAAGGAAGGGATCTAATATCTACTTATACTAATTTCATCTGAAACTTCAGAATGAAACTGAATCACATGCCACATCTTTTTTCCTTAGTGAACATGAATAAAGTTTTATTTGTGTTGCTAGGAATGCATGGTTTTACACCCAAAAACATAATTTCTGGCTTCCCAGGGAAAGCTCTCCAATTTAAAACAGAAAATAAGAAAACAACTCATTTCACCTTCCAGTTACTTCTAAATACTTAATTTGGCTGGTCATATTCTCTGTATCCAGCAGCTGCCAAGAGCTAACTTCCAGAAAAGTAATAAAAAGGCTGGACAATTATATTATCCCACATTTGGGTAGAATATCCTTTCCTGACCCCTGAAGGTGAACAGTTAGCATCTGACATGAAGTAAGTTCCCCACGTCCTTTGTTGCATATTCACAAATATTGGTAATGATCACTGGGGTTTAGCCCAGTTTCTCCAGAAAGTGAGAATTCATGCTGTTCTCCCTGAATCTAAAGAAATCCCTGCGGCTGTTTGTTTAGCAGATCATTCAAAGCACTTCACTGGAGAAATGTATTAAATATACAGGCTGAGAATTGGGAAGTTTCACACACAAATCAATTCTGACAAGAGCGGACCAGAAACAAATGCTCAGGTTAGTTTAATATTCCACCCTGGCAGCCCACATGGAGAGCTGACAACCACTCACCTGGCTTGAACTATTGGAAAGCATCAAAGAATTTTCAAAATTTGGCAGCACTTAGTGCATCTGCAATCGTGGACAAGACAGGATGTGAGCCCTGGTGGTTCCTGAAGGAGATTCATGGTAGAATGAAGACTGAAGCACTTATAAATCTGATTTAAAACTTGCAACTTTTAACAGTGTATCGTGGTTCAACCCTAGCCGGCAACTAACCACCACACAGCCACTTGCTCACTTGCCCCTGGTGGGATGCGGGAGAAAATCGGAAGAGTAAAAGTGAACAAGAGTAAACACTTGTGGGTTGAGATAAGAACAGTTTAATAATTGGAACAAAATATAATAATAATGATAATAATAATGATAATGATAATGATGATGATAATGATAATGATAATAATAATAAATTGTAATGAAAAAGAAAGTAACAGAGAAATATAACCCAAGAAAGACAAGGGATGCAAATGAAAAACAATTGCTCACCACCCGCTGACCGATGCCCAGCCGGTTTCCGAGCAGTGGCCCCCCAGCCAGCTTTCCCCCAGTTTATATCCTGAGCATGACACCATATGGTATGGAATAGCCCTTTGGCCAGTTTGGGACAGCTGTCCTGGCTGTGCCCCCTCCCAGCTTCTTGTGCATCTCCAGTCTCCTCAGCTGGTAGAGCACGAGAAGCTGAAAAGTCCTTGACCAGTGTAAGCACTACGTAGCAACAACTAAAACATCAGTGTGTTATCAACATTATTCTCATACTAAATCCAAAACACAGCACTATACCAGCTACTAGGAAGAAAATTAACTCTATCCCAGACGAAACCAGGGAATGGTGTAATATCCAAGGCTTCAGGCTGTCGTAGTTGAAGATCATTAGGAAAGCTGCCACAAACTCTTTTTTTCTTGACCTGTTGAGAGAGTTCATGGTCTAGAAAAACCATTTGACTCACACGAGATTCTACTTTTCAAAGTTTTTTGCATTTTTGAGAGGTTTTTTTGCCACTCCTCCTTTGCGAAGGAGACGGTAGAAGTAAAGCATAGAAGTTGTTGATTCATATGGTGTGTAGCACTTTGTCAAATCACGCATGGATAGCGTTGGAGTTCCTCCAATTCTGTGTAACTGAGGACCTCCAGAAGAGAAATCTTGACTGAGTTTGTGGCATCTGTAGCAGGAGACAGGGAGGAGACTGAGCAAGGAGTGATAAAGCACAAGGATTTAAAGCAGCAGCCTGAACTTTGGAAGCAGATACTTACATTGGCAGAGGCTGAAACAGACCCAGCATCAAAAAGAACACCTACTGAACCAATATGAGGACTCATCTTGCACAGTCTCTCCTTTCACCGACCATGTGGTCTTTGGGACCAAGAGATAAGTTTGCAAGGAAGCTGCAGAAGTAGTTTAAACCAAAATAAATGTTATTAGGTTTTACGTTTTGACATGAACTTTCTATGCTTATCTGAAATGTCCGTTTTCCTATCTTTCACCGTTTTGCACTTTCAGAAAAGTTTCTTCTAGCATTATTCTGTAGTTATCTCCATGTTTCTTAATTCTTTCTTTCTATTGTTTCGTGTGTTATTACAGTCCTCCTGCTTCTCCCTGATAAGCTGCTTTCATGAGTCTCCTTTTTCCAACCCCATCCATCCTTCTTTTCTGCCTTGAGCTCTGGCAGCCCTGTCTGCTGTTCCAGGTCCCCCCAGGTTATTGTCTACGCTGGATCCTGTACTCAGAACTGACCCCCCCAATCCCTTCCACTACCCCTCAACACACCTTGCATGTCTTCCCATCACTCATGTATCCTGCTGTACATGATGCTTGACTGAGGCCTGCAAGGGGAGAGATTGTAGGCAGCAGTGAAAACCAAGGAAGCTTGGAGAACAGAAATCCCATTCAAGGTGCAGCCCTCAGTGATTCTTTCTTAATCCTAGAAAGGTTGCCATCAAGCTGGAGGGTGATGGCTCTGCTGGGAGATCATAGAATCATAGAATCATTAAGGTTGGAAAAGACCTCTAAGATCATCTAGTCCAACCGTCAACCCAACACCTCCATGCCTACTAAACCATGTCCCAAAGTGCCACATCTACACGTTTTTTTAACTCCTCCGGGGATGGTGACTCCGCCACCTCTCTGGGCAGCCTGTTCCAATGCTTGACCACCCTTTCCGTAAAGAAATTTTTCCTAATATCTAATCTAAACCTCCTCTGGCACAACTTGAGGTTATTTCCTCTTGTCCTATCGCTAGTTACATGGGAGAAGAGACTGACACCCACCTCACTATAACCTCCTTTCAGGTAGTTGTAGAGCGTGATAAAGTCTCCCCTCAGCCTCTGCTTCCCCAGACTAAACAACCCCAGTTCCCTCAGCCGCTCCTCATAAGACTTCTGCTCCAGACCCTTCACCAGCTTCGTTGCCCTTCTCTGGACACGCTCCAGCACCTCAATGTCTCTCCTGTAGTGAGGGGCCCAAAACTGAACACAGTATTCGAGGTGCGGCCTCACCAGTGCCGAGTACAGGGGCACGATCACTTCCCTAGTCCTGCTGGCCACACTATTCCTGATACAAGCCAGGGTGCTGTTGGCTTTCTTGGCCACCTGGGCACACTGCTGGCTCATAGTCAGGCGGCTGTCAGCCAACACCCCCAGGTCCTTCTCTGCCAGGCAGCTTTCCAGCCACTCTTCCCCAAGCCTGTAGCGTTGCATGGGGTTGCTGTGGCCCAAGTGCAGGACCTTGCACTTGGCCTTGTTAAAACTCGTACAATTGACCTTGGCCCATCGATCCAGCCTGTCCAGGTCCCTCTGCAGAGCCTGCCTACCCTCCAGCAGATCAACACTCCCACACAACTTGGTGTCGTCTGCAAACCTACTGAGAGTGCACTCGATCCCTTCGTCCAGATCATTGATAAAGATGTTAAACAGGACTGGCCCCAACACAGAGCCCTGGGGAACACCGCGTGTGACCGGCCGCCAACCGGAGTAAACTCCATTCACCACCACTCTTTGGGCCCGGCCGTCCAGCCAGTTCTTTACCCAGCGAAGAGTACACCCGTCCAAGCCATGAGCAGCCAGTTTCTCCAGGAGAATGCTGTGGGAGACTGTGTCGAAGGCTTTACTGAAGTCTAGATAGACAACATCCACAGCCTTTCCCTCATCCACTAGGCGGGTCACCTTGTCATAGAAGGAGATCAGGTTGGTCAAGCAGGACCTGCCTTTCCTGAACCCATGCTGGCTGGGCTTGATCCCTTGGTTATTATCCTTGGATGCTGTGTGCAGTGCCAATGAGACTGCTCGGAGTTCCTTGGAATAACTGGGATGTGGTGGAATCGGAGAGGCTTTCATTGGAATTGATGCACTTCAGTGTACTTGTTAGTGCTATTACTAAGAGCCTGTCAAAACTAATTTTGATGAAAGGAACCTTTGTTAAAGTTGAAATTACTTAATAAAGATTGTGGGGAGGAGAAAGGCATCTGAGACAGTTTCACAGCTGCACGAGTGGACTCTTCCTCCCCACTCCCTGGCCAACTTCATCTCCAGTTCCAAACAATTCAGTTCTTACAGATAATATTGTGCAAAGTTTCTGCAGGTGTTCTAGTGTTTAATGAAAACAAATTTCAAGGCAGTAATGTGCTGCTGGCAAAGCAACTGATTCCCTCCGGGCTGCTCTATCTCTAGGTCCTACTAAATGTTCTTTCTTTCAGGTCTCTAAAAGACCATGTATAGCAATACTGTCCGGAAGGACTAGCAGTGTGTTTACAGCATATTTGATTCAAGAACAGATTACTTATACAAAATGGGTTTGATTTTTGTTTTAAGCTTTGCTACCTGTGTTTTCTTTGCTTTCAGGGGTGCGCTGTCTTTTCAAAAGATAACATTCTGAGTCAGAAATACAAAAAAATTATCAGGCACATCATATAATGAAAATAAGGCAATACAACTCAGCCAGGTTATTGTATAGGTTATTGACAGAGGACAGTCGGGGAAAAATGTTCATTTCAGACTAATCATCCATCTCAATAAATAGTTATTACATTCTAAGCTCTAAGAATTTTTCCTATATGGTTTTGCTATAAGGCAGAAGACATAGCAATTTTTTTTTTTTTAAAGAGCTGCTTGTGTACATGAAGAATAGCGAACTACAGGGATTGTTTGGATTTTGGACCACAATGCAAATTGTATCCAAGGGCTTGCAGGGTGCAATGGAGAGCATCCCTTCGTTTGTTTTTTTTGCAGTTTGTGTGCTATGTTCCTTCAAAAAGCAAATAAGTGGATCAGACCCTCCAGGGCAGATTGTCCTTTCTCTTGGGAGTAGCTGAGACTTTTCCTGGAGCGGTTTTGGAGCCCACAGACTTGGGGGCAGAGGCAAAGAACCGGAGCCTGAAGTTCACAGGGAGAGACTACTGGGAGGAACAGGGAGCAGACAAAACCCACACCTGAGAGGTGACAGAGTGAAAACCCAAAGGCTAAAGAGGATTGTGCAGAGTTTCATGCAGTCCAAAAAGCTCTTGATTAAACTGAAAGCAAGACTACAATAGACAGGGGGGAAAATGGTTTATGAGCTTTTAAAATTTCTGGTTTGCCCATTTTTATAATTTAGGGGGTTTTGTCACCTTTTACTTTCTCTGTTTAGAAAGTTAAGTGTTCTACGTTCTTAGACACAAGATAAAACCTGCTTTCCTTATTTTTTTTTTTTGCTTTGTCTCATTTAAAACCATGCCATTCTTACAGAAGTTCACTGTAAGTTCATTACTGAGATTACCTCAAAACTGTAGTTGATTTGGGGTACTTTTATAGATGGCGAGAGCATTAGCATGCAACTATTTCACTTATCTATTCTTCAAATAACCCAATTATAAATAGACATATTCACATAATATATAACAGGACATATATAAAAAGCAAAATTGTAAATAAATGACCAGTACAGTAAAAAAACAACCAATTTAAAATTCGTGCTGATTTTGTGCATTTTAGTCTATTGAGTTATTACAAGGCACATTCTGGCTGCCTGACTGATTGTGGGGTGTGGATTCTGCAGTCTTTCAGACACATTATAGATCTCTGGTATTTTAACTCACTCATTTCCACTATCCAATCACTGAAATACTAACATAATGTTACTGGAAGCTTTGTATTTTTCTTACTCAGGTATTGTTAGGATTTACGTCAAACTGCAAACGGTTTTGCCTCATCTGCTGGGTTTCTGAATGCGTTCATGTCCGTACAATTCCCAGTTGTCAGCCCCGGCAGGCAACGTTCATTGGCATTGGCAAGATAGAAAGTCTTCCATTTGTAGTAAACTGCAGAGACATACGTGGCTAAAGATCAAATGAGAGCAGCTTAATAAAGCAGATGGGAGTTTGCAGTCAAGTCCAAACAGGCAATGGTTGTATTGGCTGGGATTCTGTATCGGGGACTCTCAGAAGATCCAGCAACTTGGCATCAGACAGAGACTTGGGGCTTTCAGCCAACAGTTTGGGTTGTTATTCCAGCTTTCTGTCCTCTCGTGCACAGTTCATTCACTCAGCTACGCTTTATCCCACAGTTCTTCCTTCCTAAGGGGTCCCCTGCCTTGCCTCAGCTTGTTCTCCCCCATCATTGTCTCAGGAGCTGCTTGTTTTTTCTGAGTGAAAGGAGAAGATTTATATCTTCATTTTTATGTTTGAATGGACTTATGCTGACCTGAAAGTTGATTGAAAAATCTGTGAAAGAGCTGCCATAGCTTAGTGCAACATGCTGAAGCTTGGACAAGCCCTTCACTGCCCTACCCCAAGGCACTAGGAACAGAAAAATGCAGTGACATTTTTTTTTTTCCTTATAAAGTCTGATGTTTTAAATGGTTTGTTTGTGGATAGATAATTATTAGGAAAAATCTTTGAAAATAATTCCCAGTAAGACAGTCAGACAGACACAGACTTTTCTACTGATACATGAAATCTGTTAAAAGGAACTATTGATAAAAACGTTTCTTCTTAGGCACTTTCTGTAACTGTGTCCTCTGGTGGCTTCTGGTGACATTACCAGTTTTGGAGCACCACGTTAAAAAGTATTCTTACAGGACCTGTGATCTGAAATCGTTACAGATGAAATGCAGCAAAAGCTTGTTTTAGATGTAGAAGAAAACAAAGCTGATAAATATGCCGTCAGTTAAAAAAATCCCTGAATAAACATTTATATATTTCCCACATATCTCCGTGTCACAGGAAAACTCAGATTCGAATAAAAATCAAGATATATGTAAGCATTTAATATATTATTTGTGTAAGGTATGTATTTATTCATATATAGGTACATATTCAATATGCCCAGCATTTGAAGATTAGGAGTTTTCAGCCAGTCAGACTGTACAAGTTCAAACAAGCCATGGGCTTTCTACAAACTGCATAGCCTTCAGAAAAAAGGAAACATTTTCTGACATGAGGTTTCCAGAATGCCATCCATCCAAATCTGAGTATACGGTGTACTCCTCTGGTCGATTTGGTGTTATGTAGCTGTGTTTTAGCTTGTACAGAAGTGATTGTGACTGCGGTGAGAGAGACATGGTGCTAGTTAACATTACAGTAGATCCTACAATGCCTGAAAACGAGACATTAATAGTTTAATTTTAGATTATATAGAGAACCTTTGTACTGAATCTTAGCTCTGAACTGTTTTGAAATAATTTTGAACAGTGCCTGGTGTGTCTATTTGGTTAGCTAGTTTTGAGGAAGTGATTGGGAGCTAATTCCAGTTCTAATCTTGGTGTTAGTAGAAGGGCTCATGTCACTGCATGCACCTTAGAAATTCAGTAATGACGTATCTTTCTTACACCAGTGATCGTTGGTGCAACACATTGTAGCAGTATTCAGACTAATAAATATGATGTGCCTTTATATTTTAGGTTGACTGAAAACAACAAATAGTTTCCCCTTTTTTGGTGCTCTAGTTCAGGGATAAACCCTCATATTAAATGGCTTTTACAGATTTGTTTTGAGTTAATAATATGCCAAATTTAATTTCCAATTTATGTTAGCATGGAAAATTTATTTTTTGGAGAAAACCCCTTTTTTAGTTTTTCACACTTATCCTACTTAGAACATAATATCTTTCAATAATCTTCCAACATGAATTTACCTTTCCTTTTAAAAAAAAAAATCCCTTTTAGTCACTATCCTTGTGAAGTGTGTGCTATTTTCAGAAAGAAATGACACTTGTTTTCCATGTGACACGTGCAGAGGCACACGTCCATAATAGCACAGATTCCTTGTAGGCCAAGTGCTATGGTGTCTGTCATGACTGGACTTCCAGTTTTCACAAACCTGACTGGACTCGATGAACTTCTGAACACCTTTTAATGCTACCCTGTGCATTTTCCAAGGAAGTCCTCTGCAGTCTTCTATGATTAATGAATGTACATAGATAACTTTTGCATGTATGCTATTTTTTTTACTTCAGGGAATTCTAACTAGTTAGGAGAACAGGCTCCTTTAATAGGTGCAGACAATTATTCCACACACCAAATTTTCTGCCAGAGCCATTCTGTCTTCTGTACCTTTGCCAAATGAAGTGACCACCATGGCAGCAGAGTCTGTCAAATTTATTACAGTCTGGTTTAAGATGAATACAGGAAGAAATATTCTTTTTTTCCACATGAATTGCTATTTCCAGAATCCATGTTTCCCAGAGGTTCCCTGGATAGTAAGGGTTTGTTTAATCAGCTCTTTAAGGATCACTGTTCTTGTTTGCATCCAAAAGAACTGGCTACTGCAGCTGCTGGGAATAAACAATAGCAGTGCTGCTGTGTTTGCTCTTTCTTCCCTCTCTCTATTAGTCACAGAAAAGCTGTGTTATTGTTTGCTGGAAGATGGTAAGTTCATTTTTCTTTGCTGTAGAGTGATGATAAAACTCCTCAAGACAGTACTTCTGGTAGGTCTCTAACTCACAGAAGCTCTACATTTTGAGAATCTTTCTCTCTCAAAATTCCCATTAGAAATAAATAGATCAAGAATATGCAGAATGAAATCTAGATACAGGATTTGGATTTTATCCTTTTTCCTTACCTTCTGCTAGAATTCAGAGTATCTTGAAACCTTTTGCTGCTAGCATATAGCAGTCATGTGCATTGACTCATTCTGACTTGGATTGCCCATCACCTGCTGGAAATAATTTTCTTTAGATAGTTTAGTCTACCCTCGAAATGATATACTACATTGTATTTATTTGTAGTTACCCCAGCTCCTCCTAACCCTGTGGGATGAGGTTCCAGGTTAACACTCCAGATCTCCCTCCTTCCCTTTTGCTCAGAGTTTTGTACGTGCAGGATGCTTCTTCCTCTCTGGCAGGAGGCAACCCTTGGGAAAGTGGGAACTGCTGGCCTCCCAGCACAGTGCCTTTCGCCCAAGAGACAGAAGAGCCCCTGTGTCACTTTGTTTGATCCCATTTCAGACAGCCCTTTCTGGATCCTCAAACGGTCCAGGTGATGTTGCATGAGCTGGGATCCTGATGCTTCAGGCAGCCCCTCTTAGGTTACTCGGGCCAGCCCATCTTCCCTCACGCCCTGCCCCTCCGCTTCCCCTGGCTCCCCAGACAGTACCTGCCTGCCCTGTACAACCAGGCAGTAAAGCAGACCAGGTTTAGAGGGCTGCTGAGCAGGTCTGGCGATTACAGGTGTCACGCACAGAAATCTCTGCTTTAGCTTTTCGTGGAGAAGGGACAGTTTTCATGTGCTCCTGCTTACCCTAATCACTGGTTTAAAGTCATACTTCAACAAATAAAGATTAGAAGCTACAGGTCAAGTCACTGTAGCAAATCAACACAGGACTTAAAAACTTGCAGTAGAATTTACTTTAATACTGGAGAATTTGTATTTCCCTCACTGAACTGGAGAAGTTAAATCTCTCTGAAAGGCAGTGTGTCTAAAAGATACACGAGCCTTATTTCCTAAAGCTGCTTGAAAGCCCAAGAAATCCCGGGATCATGAGAAACAGTAAAAACCTACTTGTCAGTGCAAATCCCATCAGTTGCAGCTTGTTTTTTCCTGTCAACTTCGATGCAGAGGTGATCAGAAGGCTCACAAGCCCTTGTTTTCCATAACAATATCACCTACAGCCTTCTCCCATCTTGTGCTGCATAGAGTTTGAATGACATGAAGTAATTATAGCAAGCTTTATCAGCAAAATTCAAGCCCACTGGGTTTTTGAAGATCAAAAGACTGTCACAGATATGATCAGTTCCATTTATCATGTTATCACATTCTCCATTTTCACCTTGTGCTTCTGAACGACGGCAAATTCTAGTCTCGGTAACTCCAGCTGCAGCATTTACGATTTTTATTTCATACCTTTCAGTCCTGAGACCTTCAGATCTAACTAACTGCATCACTTTTATCTGCTCGCTAACGATTCTCTGGCTGACATGTTGTTACAAAAGAGTGAAGCTTGAAACTATCCCTGTGGGCTTTAAAGGTTGATCATTTATATGAGGGTGTTGATGAATATAAGTTGTGTCTGCAAAATTTGAAAGTGAAATATTTTCAGGATCTATGTTCCCACAAGCCCTTTTCATATTTTTCATCCCCAGAACTGAACTCATAAACTTGTCAGCCCATCATGAATATTGAAATCATAAACAAATAAAAATGAGACTATAAGATAAAGCACCCTATTCTCCCCTCCCCACACCCAACATGTTAATACTGCTATATTAAAGCCTGGCATTTAAATCACAACAGAGGTGCACTGCTGATATGAAGGATGACCTAAGTGGAATAAATGTAAATGAACACTTTCTCAGCCAGATATTAAATGTGCTCTGTGTGTGACTGGTTCTTGGCCACGTGTGAGACAAATATAAATACCATTAATCAAATTTTGAGTAGATTTTTCCTTTGCCTCTTAGTCCTTTCTTTCTTTTTAATAGCTAAAAGGGTGGGGATTTCAGAGCACAGGAAAAGGGGCAAAACCAGTCCCATTTGGTGATGCACTATGACACTACGAAATCATCAGGGAAACAGTCCTGGTGTCTGAGCACTCAAAAAAATAACAAGGGCTATTTTTGACAGCAACATAAAATACCATATTTTTCTCAGTAAATTAACCACACTAAATGAAATGATGTCTGACCGCTGCATCTGAAGGTCACAAAAATGACACTTTCCTCACACCTAGACAACACAGTTTAGACAAGCATGCAAGTTGCCTGCTGTGCTATTGCTTCATAGCCCGTGTGGCTGATGCATTGTTTCTCTAGATGAATTAACTGTGCGTTGATGTAGAAATGGTCATTGACTTGCAATTGCATTTATTTACTTTGAAAATACACATGCCAGATACACTGAACAAGGAAGCTGTGGGTGCTAACAGTGCTTACCTGTACGGAGCTGAACTCCCAGATGCATTAGGGAATGTTGGTCAAGTTCTTTGAACAAGGAAGGACGGGTGAAGATGTAAGCAGCAACTTTATTGCGTTTCTGGGAACCTGCTTGTAGGCTTATCACATGAACACTGTCTCATGGTGCAGAGAAGGCTACAGTCATGCAGGCTGTATTTCTTCACAGGCACTGTGGTGGGACGTTAGGTCATGTTGAATGCTTGAGCTGGGCTGTTCCAGGCTGTCCTCTTCCCTAAAGTGAGCATCTCCAAACAGACCTTTAAATTCCAGTGGCTTTTTCTGCCAGGTCCTCTTTCAGGCCTGTTCGGAGACTATACTGGATGGTGCAAATCCCCACCCCACCTCTCTTCTGCCACCTTGGGGTGATATGTATGCTCTCCTCTCCTCCACAGCCTGGAGGCCCTTGGTTCTGTAGAAGGCTCCCAGCTGGTTAGGTCTTTCCTGCCCTGTCTCCTCCTTTGTCTTGCTGGTCTGGAAACATCTGTCTCCCAAGCACAGCTGCTCCCAGGGATTGCTGCTCCAGTGGGTGCCACAGAGCCTTCTGCATAGCAGCCTGAAGAAAGGAACCACTTGTATCCCTGCAGAAGAAACACAACGCAGAGCAACTGTGCGTAAAGACATTAATTCCATAATCCATGTGGACTAATAGTGGCCATGTTCCCTCAGGAACTGAAATGCAGAACTTGGGACCTAGTTATTCAGGTACCAGGAAGCTGGATATCAAAATGCTCGATTTATCATGCTATTCTGTATTTCTTTTTGCTCTTTCAAAAGTGCTGCATACCAATAAAATGTTACTTCTCCAATATTCTCAAGTGATCAAGAAATATATGCCTTTCTCATCAGATTAATGACCTACAGATACTGTGTTTGGTATTAAACTCTATCTATTGTAAAATTAGCTGTGGTACAGCTGCTAATAGCTCTTGGACTCACACAGGACTCAAAAAGTCTTATGACACCCTCATGTCCTTACATGTGAATATGCTGACTAAATTTCAGCTAATTTAGTTGAAAAACAAATCAAGAAAAGAATAAATAAGGAGAGTCTCTAGCGACATCAAATTCCTGCCCACGAAATATTGCTTCCTTAAGTGCAGTTTGAAACCAACTGTAAGCATTTGTAAGTGAAATTCACAGCAGCTAATTAATTGCTCCAGTGGAGGGTAATAGGTGGAAGCAGTCAGAGATTTAAGTAAAGCCAGTGTGTTCTCTAGCATAATAGGCAAAGGCAATGTATTAAGAATGCATCAGTATTGCAAAGTTCATGAGTAAAAGGTATCTTAGTTTTAAGATAGAAAATATTGGACAATCAAGTCAACAATTTCCAGTAACCATTAGCTTTCAAAAAGCCTCTCAGCTGCTCTCTCAAGACTCTTCATTCTAAGTCAAGTTCTCTTGTAATCACCTATTTTTTCTTCCCATTGGTGGCATTCTGTTTGTTGCAAAGAGAATGAAAGCAAGAGTGTCCTAGAAATCATGTGGTGGTTCTTACCCTGACCTCTGCTAATGAAGTCCTGTCTGATTGACTGTTTAAAAGTGTTGAATTAACTCCTGTGCTTGGAGGCTTATATTGACTTAAAATACCTCACAGATCAAACGTACAACTTCTCTTTGATTTGTTTATTACACCCAACAGTACATAGTCTAATAGTATAGAAAGGCTTCGACAGGCGCTCTGGTGCTGTGAATTAACAGAATGACTTGCGAGATTACAGTATTTAGTAGTGATCACAGCACTGCCAAATTCCAGCATCCTGTGTGAGGAAGCTGCAGCTGTAAACAGCAGTATTGTGTAGGTATTAATATCTTGGTCATACTGCAGCCTCCTTTTTTAAGACATACTGCCAAAAAGTTGTACCACATGAGCAAACTTTGTGTAGAGCATCTTAAAGGGTTTCTCATATCAAATGGCACAACATAAAAAATAAAGAGATCTTAAATAGTTAAAGCAAGCAACCAGTGGTCATGTATGCAGCTGAAAGGAAAAGGTCTTCTCATGTTCTGCAAGTTCCCAGGCAGGACATTCCTGAAGAGGAAGTAGCAGATAGGTCAAAGAGTTTGAAAGGCAGAGTAAGATATAAAGCATCAACCACATTTTTCCCCTTAAAATTCCTGGATAAAGATAGTATCAGATTCTCACTGGAGAGAAGGACTCGCCCAAAATTAAATTAGTCAAATCAATCGAGTGAAATCAGTAGCCCTGTTGAAACACAAGGCTCAGAAGCAAATTTGATTTGAAGTTCCACCCCTGGTTGTTTCCCAGGCAGTTTGCAGTGGCATGTCCATAACCGAATACCACCTGGTAACTGGAGATGATTCTTTGTGCATTTAGGGAAGATGTTTACCACAAAATGTTGAAATCAAACGAATACTTTTTCTTCCTCTGAAATTATGTGTTTTCTCCCTTGTGTCACTTAAAAAGCTGTTCCAGAATTCATTCAAGTAGAATTAAACCTCTAGATTCAAGCATACTTTTATTCATCAACAGAGAACCATTTGTTCCTGTGCCAAAAATGTCTTTTAGTTTAAATAGTTTTTTTTCCTCCCAGACTTTGCACTTCTGTTGATGTATTTATAGACAGTAATCATACCCCTTTTCACCCTAAAAGATACTTCAAATTTTGCAAAATACAATAAATAAGAAGACAGGCTATTAAGAAGAGTATGTTGAATTCAGAAGTAATGCCAAGAAAATGCCTGAGACATCAGATCCTTTAAAACAGAAAATACTCGAATTGTGGACAATACAGAACTATACTTGCTCTTATATCATCACTTTCAGATCTAAGATGTGGTAAAATTATGTGCAAAGTAAGGAGTTAATATGGACACTGTTCTGATGGTGAGGTGTGTAGGAAAATGTGATGGGCTTTGCACACAAACTTAGATTATTGGGAAACCTTTTTTATTGAAAGAAGAAACGTTTGCAGAGATTATCAACTGAGCTTCTAGTACCCACATTTTGACAAATTCACTGGACAGAGACATCAATGAATAAAATGGGGAAAAAGAAGCTCAGTTCTCCATGATCATGTCCAGATCATGTCTTTAAATTGTTCTGTTTGTCCTTTGTTAAGTCATATATAGATTACCTTTCGAAGGTGCGTATGAAAAGTCACTGTAGAACTCTTTGCAGGTGTAATTATCCCCAGTACCTAGAGATTACATATAGCTGTGCCCGTGACTAGCTAAGTTGTGTGGTCTACATTTACAGATATAAATTTTGAAAATAAAGTTACAGAAAATAAAAGGTCAGTTGTATGCAAATTAGGCACACAAGTAAAAATATTTCTAGATACTTCTGTTAACCTCAGTAGGCTTTGGATCCCACTTTAAACATTTGTTCTTTTCTGCATCAGCTCCTGTAATGTTTCTATGTGACAAGCTACACTTCTATAAATTAGGAGAAGTAACCGTTCTTGATCTGTTAGGATAATGTAAGATAATATTGATAATTTTATTGAAAAACATTGTTGATTTAAATTTCACCTTTAAAGGTCATGGCTGACAGGCAGAGGAGACCAGAAACCAGACCATTTGCATTTCACTGGGTACATCAGGTACTGAAAGTATTAACAGGCAATGCCTTTTTATAAAGGTTGTTTTAAAAGTGGCAATGCTATCAGCAGTTATGCTTTGCTGTTTGTCTGGAGTATTAAGCATTCCTGAATGGCTGCAGTCTCTGCTTTTCAACAGCAACTAAGGTAAATGTAGGTAAATAAGTACTACTCTCCATCAGAACAGAAAAGTTGAACATATTTTTAAACATAATTTTGTTTGTATAAAAATCATCCTGGTGTATATATTGTGTGTTATCAAGTTTTCCAAAAGGAATTTGTGTTGTTGCTGGGCTGAATTTGATCAATAATAATTAAGTTTTGTTCAGAAGACCCTATTGAAAATGCAGTCCAAGGCATGCTATAGTTCAAATTATTTTTACCATGGTTTTTATCCTGCAATAGTAGGCTGGAACACAAGAAGTTAAAGACTAGTTTGCTATTCACTATGACCAAAACGCATTTTTTTCTTTCCTTTAAGCAAAGCATGAACAGCTGGGCAATGGGCTACAGGTGGCTTAGTTCTCCAAGGGAAAATTACTTTGTTTCTGTTGGATTTGGTAGTTGGATTAAGTTAAGCACTTACTAATTGCAGGCATTATCCTCTCTGATTTAATAAGACAGGAAGTCTGAGCCATAGTGAGACAATTAAAAAAATATGGAGAGATATTTGAAGCATTGGATGTCCCATTCCCACCCTTGGGCTACTTAGAATCATTGCTGCTGTTCATTTCTCTTTTCCTGGATAGTGCCAAAGTCAGCAGCAGCAGCTGACGGTGCTCAGGCATATTTCGTTGAATCACAGACGTTGCATGGTTAGAAGAGACCACTGGCAATGGCTCGTCCAGTTTCTGACTTGCAGCAATGCTGCTGCCAATACAAGGTCAGGTCAGCGATGGCTTTGTTCAGACGAATCTTGAAAACCTCCAAGGGGATTTTCCATACCCCACTTGCTTCGTGGCATTGTGTACCATATGACTGAGGCAATGCCATAGAAATATGTTCTTCTGAATTTTGAGTACTTGATTCTTCAGACTAAATGCTGTGTAAACGTTAGCTTTTTGGATTTCTCAGACTTAAAAGTGCTAATTTTATGATAGAAAGAAATGACACCTGCTTCACTGACACACTCTGCACAATAAAATAATTCTTTCAAAGTAAATGCAAAGTTTAAATGAGGTGCATATCTGCTTTTAAAGTTGATTTCTCGCTTTTTGATAATTTATAAAAGTAGATGCACCCATATTGATAAAAGAACTTGCAATAATACCAAAGCAGTTTCAAAATGAGCTATAAAGGATGTTAACTGGTTAAATAATTACAAGCAATGGCTCATAAGACTGTTATGGACAGATATTTTTGTGCTTAAATAAAATGGTGGCCTGGTGGGTCATGGATACAATGCCTTATAACACTACCACTCTTTTCTGATGCCTTTGGCTTTTTGTTATAACCTGTTCTTAATTTCTCATTTCTTTCCCACATTATTTCCCTTTATGAACCCAAATAGAACTGACAGCATAAAAAATAGTCTAGGGTAGAACAGAATAATAAGAACAGCAATTTTGCATTCTCCTTCTGAGATGCTGTACCTTTTCAGGGCACTTGAATGTAGAAGCCTATGGGGTTTAGGCCCCTCTTTGGAGCAAAACATTTTGTCTGCCTTGGTGTTCAGGTTTCCAGTGCAAACCACAAATTCAGCCTAAACTGAGCAGTATTTCAGGTGCTTTTGCATTTCAGGAGCTGCAGTGATGACAGAAGAAACATGCAGTGGAAGTGACAGCAAATTGAAATTAAAAGTATAATTGAAATAAACTCTTATTTTATTACCAACTGAGCTTTGACCTGAATGGAGTCCAGGCTACTGCTGCCTAAAAAGCAAGGAATTGCCTGATTATCAAGGCTGGTCTTCAGAATGGTCTAATGGTCTTCAGACTGTGACTATCCTGAGTCACTTTAATGCATTTATCATTTTATATTCTCTGGGACTTGCTGTAATACAATGTACTAATAAAAATATACATACCAGATGAATTCTCCAAAGTGATTAAAAATTTAGCTACCTCAGGCAGGCCTAAGGTATTCAGCTCCATGTCTTATGAGCGTCAGGCTGATTCTCATGTAGAATGTGTTTTTCAGTTCTAGAGAAAAATCAACCTTAGTTTTGTGCCTTAAGTAGCCACACTGCTTTTCATAAAATTTTTTTCTAATAATTGCACTCGTGTATGTTATTTGTAAAAAAACCCTTAATGATTTGAAGCTTGACACTATGAACATTTTGTTTAACTTGAACTTCTGTATTTATAACATTAGTTTAACTTAATCTTCTTATTTAATTTTTCAGAACTGAGAACCTGCTATATAGTTTCTTACCCAGAAATGTACTTTATGTAGCAAAATTTTTGTCATCTCTTTTACCATCTTGTTACACACGCACAAAAAAGCATGCAGATTGCAGGGCTGGGTGGACCTATTGTCTAAACTGGAGGAAGAGTTTAGGGCCATGGCCACATCGTATGATACCGTAAATATACTACGTATACACCATATTGAGCAGTGTGAGCAGTATGAAATGGCTACCACTCCTTGTTATGTACTAAATGCCTCAGTTATCTCTCAGAAGAGCCAGAATTGTAGTTCTGCTCCAAAAAATGATTACGTAAATCTGACCTATCATTCTAAGCTTTTCTGTTGATCCAATAAAAGACAGATACTCCAAATTCTTTGTAAACCTAAGACCCCCTTACTGAACATTACAGGTTCCAAAGTGTACTGAACATATGATGCAAAAAGCACAATATTGTTAGTTTTTAAATCTTATTGGACATTTTTGTTTCAGCTATTTATATCTGCAGATTTCTCTGCCACATGTTGAAAGCAAGGGTCTTACATTAAAAAAGCATTTGAAGGTATAGCCTGAACTAGGCTATGAAGAGATATAACTTTAATTGTTGACTATATCTTCAAGTTGGCTTTCAGATGCCTAATAGACTGTGTACTTGTAATGGTTAACAAAGTAAAAATGTGTTGCTTTTTAACAGGATTATAGAGTATATAAATGATTGATGATGATTTATATGAATTATATAAATTATTGAAAAATGACATGCATGGAAGCTAGAATGTCACTATATTCCTTTCACTATATTCCACTCCTTTCTAAGAACCGAGAAATTTGATATTTGATATTTGAAGGTTCGGTTTCAATTTTCAACTTCAATTTTAAATTGAAATTTGATGTTTGCTAGAATAAAGATTCCTGACTGTCCTCCATTATACCGCATCTTCTTTCCCCGGACTAACACTTAATTGTACAGATGACTGATCTAGTCTTGGTGAAACAAGTGGAAATATCTTGGACACCCATTCACAGAGCCAAACGCAAATACTGGTGTGTTTTTGCGTCAATAATTGTGCCGTTCTGTAGAATCCTTCCTCTGTTTCCAGGTCCGTTACTTATTCCTGCTTCTCTCTCTTGTCTGTCACCTAAACTCATCTCTGGTTGCACTCTCTGCTTTTCCACACTGCTGATCTCCTTATAACTTTTAAGATAAAGGTCAGGAGGGCTAGAGTATTTTCTACTATCTCAAAAGCACCAATCTCTTAAAACTTTCCAATTTTCTGTGCTTCCACCATATTTTTCACTCCATTGATTATATTGTCACTTTCAGAAGTTTCCAAATGAAAAAAAGTGTTTCTTCTGAGGTTTTCTGAGATGTGCATGGTTCAGTCAGTGTGTTAAGTGTAACAAAGTCATCTGCATAATGTGGCATGTGGGATCATTGTATGAACACAACATCTGTGATGTGAAAGAGCACAAGCCAGCTTTTATGATACAAACCAAAGAACTGTAGTGTTTTAACACAGAAGACTCTTCCTTAATTATCAAAATTAATGCAGCTTTTACTTTCACAGATAAAAGTATATTAGACAGATATTAATTAAAAAATTTCTAGAGTATTTCTTAAAACATTGCTGCTTTCTTATTGATGTTTCAGTATCAGTAATTCTGTATGATATGTCAGTGTTGCTCTGACTTCGGGTTTTATTGGCAAGCTCATAGTATGCTAATGCCTGTTGAAAAATATCTGTTTTCTTGATTATATTTCTGTTGTCAACTTTATTATGCCATCCTAATTCTCAGATCTTCTGATGCATGTTCCATGTGCTAACAGCAAATACGAATATGAGCTAAAAGCCACACTGAAGCTATGGACAAAATAAATACATAGTCTCTCATGTCAGTCAATTTCCAATATGAATATGTTTATAGATTAATACTCAGTTTTGAGGGCAAGAGGTAATCTGAACAAAATAGGCAAAATCACTTTGACAGGAAATAATTTCCACAATTTGTGGATAAAATTTCAGGAGATCAGTATATGTATCTTTGAGAGAGGGAGAAGAAATTACGTTAGAGAAGAAGGAAGAATTTGTTATGGATATCATGGGAGGTGGTGTCAAAAGTCTTGCTAAAGTCAAGATAAACAACATCCACTGCTCTCCCCTTGTCCACTGAGCCAGTCATCTCATCACAGAAGGGTGGTTGGTCAGGCATTTCTCCTTCGTAAATCTATGCTGACTAATCCAAATGACTGACTTGTGCTTAATATGGTTGGAAATGGCTTCCAGGAGGATTTGATCTATCACCTTTCAAGGGAATATAGTGAGGCTGACTGGGCTGTAGTTCTCTGGATCTTCCTTCTTGTCCGTCTTGAAGACAGGAGTGACATTTGCTTTTTTTCAGTACTCAGGAACCTTCCCCCATCGCCATGACCTTTCAAAGATGATAATGAGTGGCCTCGCAGTGCCAACTCCCTTAGTACTCAAAGGTGCATCCTGTCAGGTCCCACAGACTTGTGCATGTCTAGTTCATAAACTGAGTCGCATCTAAGTGTTCTTTCTGTGTTCGTAATAGGTAAACAGACCTTTGATAAGGAATAGTCAATATAATGCGCTTTTAGACCTCGCATCACAAAGAAACAAACAAGCCATAGTCCCAGAAAAGTGACTCAGCGTCAGGAGTTGATTAGAAAGACAAATTCAGTGCAGCCACTCTGGTTTTCCTGCCATTCCTGTCATTCCTTTTGTTACCCTTTCCTCCCCAAACTCTTGCTAGAACATAGGTATGTGTAATAGTATCGTATACAAACTCCTGCAGAAATATTCTTTTATTTCAATACTTGAATTATTTATATGTACTTGTATGAAAATGTGTGGTTTAGTCTTGAATAAAAGAAAGTCACATCTTCCCAGCATTTGAATCAGGTATGAGCTGCACAGAACACACAGAATTTCCAAATAGCTATGAACTAATACAAAAGAAACTTTCTACCTGGTTTGCTTTGAACATGCTTTTAGCCTTAATCCTTTTGTTCTGATTGCGAAATGCATCAGAAATATATATATTACATTACATGCTCTCTAGTGAGCCATGTAATAGGACGTGTTCTGTAAAAGAGCCTGCTATGCATGCTCTATTGTCTAATATAGAAAAAGCTGTATGTATTTAAGAACAATGCCTGTTGTTTTGAAAGAGGAGCCATAAAGCTCTTTTAAGTATTTTACACTATTATGCATTTTGCTAAGGAAACACTATATGACAGGAATGATAGCAGTTTGAAAACTAGGTATGCTATACAAAAATAACAATTTCAAAAGACAGAGATGATAAATCCTTAGACAGGGTGAATTGTCAGTGCTTCATTTAAGTCAAGTGAGTTCATTATAAAGTACTTATGTCCAGAAATAAATTGTACAATTAGTTTACAGAAACTAATTACACAATTCCTTGACATGACATAAGAAAACAGAATAATCTGAAGGTGTTAATGTAGGAAAAAAACTTGGGGAAAAAAGTGCAGTTTAAAAGCCGAGAAGGATGATTTGTGTAATACAGTGTCTCTTTCCCATACCTGTACAGTTAATATAAACATGAACAAGTAAAAACATTTTAATGTGCTGTTCATATGCAGAAGCGGTGATTTCTGCTAACGATCTGTAATGATGAGACTTACAAAGGACTACATCAGAGATGTGTTTCATGTACTATTATTTATTTGCAACTAAATTTTTTAGGATATGGTTGATTTTGTTACCCACTTTATTTAACTTTCTGGGAAATTAAGTTTTTTTTCTATCTCCAGTTTGCATTCTGTGTCTGTCTTTAGCCAGACTACAATTCCCAAGGAAAGTTTGATGTTAATAGTGTAAGGCATTTCTCAATATAACGTGGGGAAGCCTCCCACTGACTGTTGGGAAAGTCAGATATCAGAATCATAATGACACCTAGCCAGCTAGTGGCAAAGAATGAAACTCAGTGATGGGCCTTTGGTGATTTTTTGGTTCTCAGGTAGCAGCATGAGTCAGAAGCAGTGGCATCTGAAGGCACAGCAGAAGCACTAACAGACTTCATGTTTTCACGCTGAATACTAAAAAAGGGTTACTGGTGCTGCCACTGAGTTTACTCTGACTCAGTGCTGCAGTATCAATTACCTTGTCATGGAAAAAGGTTGGAGCAGAAAACACACAGACACATACGCTGCTCTTTAAAAATCTCATTTACTAAACCCAATTATACAGTAAAAGATAATAGGATTGCTGAGACTGCAGTAACAAAATGTAGTAAATGGCAACTCAAAAAGATTCACTCTACCACTCTACCAAAGGGAAAGGAACTTGTTGGGGCTTAATTAGTAGTAGTCCAGAGCACTGTCCTTAACTGGGGGTCACAATACTGGAGCAATTCCTGTCTATCTGTTCTTCCTTTGTTCCTGTTCTTATAGGGGCTGTAACTGTCTTTTACCCTCTTTTGTCATCTGCTCTGTGTTTTCACCATATACAATACGTTGTATATATATTCCTTTTTGCCTCTGTCATGTCCTGAAATCAGTTCTACCCCACTCCCAAAGCTGCATTTCTTCAGTGAACAGTAACTGAGTGTGCGGTGTTAGGCACATTTAAAAGGTTTTCTTTAGCACCTTCTGAACTGGTCATCTATTGCATGGTGTCTTGCGATGGAAGCATATGGGACTTGATAACCCATTTCAAGAGGACGTCAGTAAGCTACACAGGGTCCAGCAAAGGACTACCAAGATGGTCAGGGCCCAGAGCACAGAAGTTATGGGTGGTGACAGAACTGGACTTGTTTAGTCTGGAAAACAGGAGGCTAAGTGGTAATCAAACTCCCAGCAGTCTACAACTGCTTGAAGGGGTGTTGCAAAGAAACTCTTCTTGGTTGTGGCAGGCAATATAAGGGACAATAACCACAAGTTGCAAGTTGAGCACCTTGGATTGGACATTTCTTCAGTCACCCAGGGAAGTGGTAGAATCTCCATCCTTGGAGGTTTTCAAGACTTGGCTAGGCAAAGCTACAGCTAACCTGGTGTAGTTTGGTGTTAATTTTGCTTTTAGCAGGTTGGACTAGACACATCCACAGGTCCCATCTAACCATGTCTTCTGGGATTCTGTGGGCCAGGGCAGGTTTTTCCAGCCTCTACTCCTTGTTCTGTGACATAAGAAGCACTTTCTTTAAGACTTTGCAGAACAATGGACTGGCACTGGACCCACATGTCTCTGCTTTCTTAGTATGGCAGAGTTGGTTATGATAATCATTGCTTAGAAAGAGTATATGGAAACTGCTATGTTCCCTTCATCAGTTTGGAAGTTATTTGGTATAAATGAAATTATATAGATATTATTTTCTTGTCAGATGTGAATGCAAGGGGATCTTCCTCTTAGGTGTTGAATTTCTGGATCCATGAAATAAAAAGCAATCCTCATCACTCTACCATAATTAACTTTCTCCTGGATCATTTCAATGATGTATACTTCTTAAAGTGTACCTGAGTTGCTTGTAGTCCACCCCATTTGTGCTTTTCACTGGGACTGAACTAATGTGTTAGAAAGCCAGCTTTTTTGCAGAGGGACTATCAGCATGGAAAAAAAAGTGAAAAATGTGATAAATAAAAGCGAGGGAGAATCTCCAATATCCTGTCAGAGTCTCCAAAATTACAGGTAGTTAGGATTTCACCCCAGGAAATCTGGGATATACAAGAAAACGCAAGGAGATGTTAAGGTTATTTTACTAAAATAAATATTTTCAATGAGTGCCTTTTCACTGGGAATCACTTAGCGCTATGAAAGAAAACATTAGGTATTAACTCATGTTCCACATGCTGGAAGGTGAGTTTGTGATTCCAAGGCGTGCTAGACTGCTTTGAAGTGATTTTTGTGTTGTTCCTTTCATCTAGTATCAAACCATACTTTTTCACAATTTCAAAATTTTCACTTTTTAGGTAGTGTGTAAAGGAGAAAGGATAAAGCCTGAATTGATTTTCAATGGACTGTTGAAAGCATGTACTTCTGAAGCAACTGCATGAATGTGGAGAATTCAGAAGTGGGTCATATTCTAACAGAACAAAAAAAAAAAAGAAAAAAACCACAGAAACCACGGTCTTTAGCACTCCCATTATAGTTTGGGGTCTTTTGTGACATCATCTAAGAGCAGAATGATATTTCTTTAAAGGTCAAAATCATGACCATACTCCAGAAGATGGCACTGCAGTTTTGATTACATTTTTTGCAAGTTGCAGTGGCATAGACTCAAACAACTTAAAATGTTTATGTAGTTCCTGCTTTCCAGATATCTCCCAACTGTATCTACTTTATA
Source organism: Mycteria americana (assembly GCF_035582795.1). Taxonomy (NCBI): domain Eukaryota; kingdom Metazoa; phylum Chordata; class Aves; order Ciconiiformes; family Ciconiidae; genus Mycteria; species Mycteria americana. Next base: position 96,444,735 of record NC_134366.1, on the reverse strand, counting down.
AATTTAACATAAAAAGGTGACATTTCATTTACAATTGCCACACCTGTAATAATACTGCTACAAACCTGCTTTGGTTTTCAGAATATTGGGTGTTTAAGTCTTGCACATACAATCTGAAGAGAAGCCTTTTGAGAACCAGAGCCACCCCTGTAACTGTTTTTCTCTATTTGCATAAATATTCTGTGCACAAGAGATGTCTGTGCAAGACCAATATATAAACAAATATATCAGATGAGCCACCACATCAGCAGATAAGGAGTTTAAGAAGGTGATGAAGAATTTAAAGGTGTCTTCTTTTATTGGCCTTTTAGGTAGAAAGTGATATTGTAACTGAGTTATGGACATATTGGCTAACATCAATTACATTCCCAAACTGTCACATTCACTTTCTGCCACATGAAAAATCACTATATCAAAACTGCAGAAATTTGGGCAAAGAGGAGAAATGGGGTTCAAGGTGTTGCACAGAACTAGTTATATTTTGTCAGCAGCATCCTCCCATTTCTAATGACTGTACAGAGGTGCTAGGGCAAAACAGTTTTCTAAGAGTCTGTGCTTTCATCATGAATACTGTAGTGTATCCCCAAAATTTCTGAACATCCCTGATGTGTCTCTAAAAATGCCCACACACTTTTAGGTGGACCTCTAATTAGAGCAAAAGCAAATTATTGCCAGGAGCCCAAACACAAGTGGAACAAAGGAAGATTGGTCAAGATCTATCTTTAGGACAATCTTTCATTTTTGTTGAACTTTTTTTTTTTTAAGTTAAACTGTTTTTTATGCTTTATTCCTCGGGTTGCCCTTTTCTTCCAGAAGTGTATTCTGTCTCTTCACTGAAGAATTCTTATATGTATTAGAAAAAGTTTTATAAAATTCTTCAAACAGGCCAGAATATGTCAGGTACACAAGATTATCAGCAAATGTTACTGACAGGTGATCCAGAATGATTTCATGGGCCTATAGATCTGAAAATGTTAGACTTGTTTAATGTAACTTGCACTTCAGCAATGTATGAAGTTAATCTTATTATTTGCAGCTATGTTTTCTGTAACAAAAACTATTCTCTCCAGTATATGTTAGCAGTTCTGCTGATGATGATCTGTAGCCCTGTGAGACCTCTGAAGGCCATCAAGTCAAACCTCCTGCTCCAAGCAGGGCTAACTCCAAAGGTAGATCAGGTGGCTTATGGCCCTGTCCAGGAGAGTTTTGAAAATCCTCAAGGATGGGGATTCTACAACCTCTACAAGCAGCCTTTTCTAGTGCTTGACCACACTTATTTCCAATTGAAATTCTTCAGTTGCAACTGTTGACTCGTACTGTCTTTGTACACTTCTGATAAAAGTCTGGCTTCATCTTCTGTACAGCTGCCATCAAACCTTCTCTTCTCCAGGCTAAGCAAATCTATTTCTCTTAGCCTCTTCTCATAAGCCCATCAGTGGAATATTTTCATTGAATTATCAGTGATGTTTCATTTGAAGTATATCAAGCAAAGTTCTTCATTGTTCACTGTTATTTCCACACAGAGTCCTTCAGAAAAAATTGGAGTCTTTTAGGAAGAAATCATGTTAATAGATTATATTTTATTTTAAAAAAGAGTAACTGGAAAGCTAAGAATGCAAATATGTCAGAGACAACCCGCACAGTCTGCCTGGGAAATGGTAGTGACGTAGCTTTGCCAGTCATGAAACATACATAATAGCAGCATATGATGTTGTGCATGTTCTTTGAAAATAGATTTGATGACAGAAAAGATAATTGCAGTAATGACAAAAGACTTCCAGAATAAAAACTTAACCAGAATTCAGAACTAACAGGAAAGAGACAACACAGATAAAAAACCAAACCAAAACAAACAACCAAGCCAAAAAAACAAAGAACAGTGCACCCAGAAATTTAAGATACATAAATTTTTGTTTTACGAGTGGATAAAAACAGTAAGCATTAAGGGTTTCATATTTTCCTCATCCAATATGTAGTATGCTTTCTATAATTAAAAGGTGCTTGAATGATATTTCTATGATTAAAAGCTTAAGGTCATTTCCCAGTCTAATTATATATGTTTCACTATAGTTAATATGGATTTTAGCAGGTTCTGGCTCTGTGTGATAAAATCTCTGAGAGCTCTCTGATAAAATCATAATTGGAAAAATCTTTCTTTTAATACCTTGAAATTTTGATTTCCAGATTGTCTCTATTCTCCCAAACTCATTTTTAAACACAAATATACTGAGGAAAAAAATACTATCAGTTAGTGGTCTGGTCCCTGCACCAAATGAATTGCAGTCAGTGAAGCCCAGCCCAGTTGCCTGCTGTGAATAATTCTGAGCAGCTTTGAAATGTGGTAGAAACAACAATGACCAACGGCAAAGGTATGAAAACCAAATAAAACTATATTTTTGCACTAATGCTCAATAGTGTATTCCATGGTTTTCCTACTGTTTCTAGTGGAATCTGCAGGAAAAACAGAACAATACAAAACAACTCTCCCCCCCGCCCCCAAAACCAACAACCAAAAAAAAGCTGAAGAAATGAATGGAAGGAGGATTTTTTTTCTGTTTTGAGGGCATTCTTGTTTGGCCCTATGAAGCTAATGGGCTCACTGAAAAGGGTTTGCAGCATTCAGTGTCTATAATGCCAACAGGAGTATTTGCAGCATTATTAAGTTACTTGAACACTCACATGTAGCAGATTGTGTTTATCTGTGGCTAGAAAACGTGGAGATGCATAGTATATTCTGCGGCCTTGTCTATAAGCCCTGTGGCACAGCCAGAGCGAAATTCCTCCAAATGAAAAGAGAAGTATATACTGGATACGTATATAGTTCACTCTGAAACAAGAACTTAGACCAAGAGTAAGAGGGAGTGTTGTTTTGTTCCTACCACAAACCACTGCATGCCCTTTTTGTGCACTAAAACTGGCACCAAGAGAACAGCCCCTGCCGCCAACTGACGAACACCCACCTCCAGTGCAGGAATAAACTTATCCATAAACGTGTTCCTCACGTGGTGAACTTTTGTGACGCTGGCTCCATCCAGCCCGTTGTGTAGAGACAGCTGTGTACAGAGCTCCTCCACTGTTGCTTATATGGGTTCTGTACGCCAAAAAAATTCCTGGAGGAGAAGAGAAACTGGAAATTAACGCCCTGAAGAGATACCTATCTCAGTGCCATTGATAAAAATAAGGAGCAACTGCACATGCATCAGAGGAATGCTGAACAGTTGTGTAAGGTCAAGACTGACTGCTTTGTGTCTTTTCACATTCCCCGGTACGCAGTAGCACCAGTTTATTGTTGCCTGCTTCCTGGGTGACTTCATTTTGAAGCTTATGTCAGCTTCATATTGAAGCTTATGTTCTCTTAGATGTGGTTTCTAGAAGTAATGTACCTCACCCCAGTTTTATGTCTGCCAGCAGTTTTCCCAGGAGTTAAATATTTTGTATGCCATACAGCAGCAGCTTTTCTCTATTTTGTTCACTAACGTACGCATATGTATACACAGGTAAGTTTATATTTATGCATGTATGCTCAGGGACAGATAGAAGAAAGAGAAAAGCAAAACTTTCTCCTCTTGCTTCAGTGATGTTCCCACAGAAGATGTCAGAAGTTTCTTCTCACAGGTTCTGATGAGACCAATTAGAGTCCTAAGAGAAGCCATAGTGTCAAAATGTCATGTTTTCTCTATATTTCATACCTGAAAGTACAGAGATTAATGTAGGTTTTAGTCTGTAGCTTTTAGATTTTATCCTGTAGGTTTTATCTCTGTAACACAATGAAAATTATTCAGCAAAACACATCTGAAGTTTGTCTAGAGTCTGCCTTACAAGCTATAGAGAAATGGAATGCCAAGGTGGAGTTTCCAATACGCTTAATAATGCCAGAAGCATACACTGAGAAATTTGAGAAGTTGAAGGCTCTGCTAAAACAGTTATTCCAATCAGTGTAAACTACACCAAAACTGGGCTAATATTAATTTTCCTGGATATGAGTTCAGAGTTAGGTCATGCTTCAGGTGGAATTCCAAAGTGATGCCACTGAAGTCAGATGTTCAGAGTTATTACCCATGCAACAGTCCTGATTCATCGAGCAGTTTTCCCCAGAAAATGACCTTGCATTGTGTACTTGAAGGCCTCTTTTAACTCTTTCTTTCAGTTTCTATATCCTTTTTTTAAAAAAGCAGTCCCCAAAGTGTCTCAGATGCTAATTTCCTGACCCCATGTGGCAAGATGCCTTCCCTTGCCTTCCAAGTTCAGCCAAACTGGCTTTTAGAGGATTAAAATAATTTGTGTATGTCAACTTAAGGAAAACTGCTATTGACTTCATTCTACTAAGGTATTTCTTGTGTCTTCATGTCGTATTGTTGGTACATCAAGAGTCATTACCATTAACACACTCAATAGTGTCAGAGAATAAGGTTTAATTCAGGAGGGGTACACTGAGCTGTTACATGTGCTTGAATGGAAATTAATGGAGTGAGATCATATCCAATTCTGTACCCAAATCTGAACACCAAAACAGTTACATGACAACTTGTGGAATAAGTGTGTGCCAGTCTGTGAATTTAAGTTTGTTTTGTGAATCTAATTTATTTCTGTGACCTGCACTGCAGGCTGAAACTCTGTTTCTGATTGTAGTTTGTGTTGTGTGATGAGGGCAGGTCTAGACTGGAAAGCGTGTATCTTCACCGTGATGTATAACACAGCTGGGGAAGGTGTGGGTGTTTCTCACTGTACAGAGAGATAGAGAGTCAAGTCAGCCAGATATTTGTCAAGGCTCTGCTTGTTGATAAGGAAAAGAGCCAAAAGAGGCTTTGCCATTTCTAAAAGTACCTCAACAAAAAACGCAGAACTATCAGTCATTGCCAGGAGTGAAAGAAGGAAGGAATTGCATTCAGAACTCAGTGTTTTGCCAACATTTGCAACTCTTTCATGCTGATAGAGGTATTTTTTTGTTTGTGGGGAAAGAAAATTAAAAAATTATTTCTCCTCACTTTAAGTTCTTGTTTCCAAACTCTTAACCCGTACTTCAGAGTTACCTGGAGAATGGCAGGAGGCTTGGGAGGTACAGCTCAGACCTTGGTGATGACTGGCACTTCGAGTTTGGAGTCTGATGTCTCAAATACAGAAATGCAAACGAGGAACTGCATTTTAGAGTAATGACCAGAGACAAAATCAATGACTGGTTCCACCACAGGCCCAGGTGGGACATGGGATCTCAAAATTTGTGCTGGATAAAAGAGCGTGCTATGACAGACTACAGTAAGTCAGCAAGAGCTGTAAAAGCTGGAGAGCTTTGTTTTATTCAGGGAGTAGGTGCTAGTTCCATTTGTTACAAAGATTAGGTGGGTTGAAAAGACAAATCCTGTGACACATGAGGAGTATTCGTGTCCAGGATTTTGGATTCATCTCTAAAAATAAGTGCACTTCTGCTTTTCACTTTTATATTTCTGTCTACAGTGAATTTCTTTTGTAGTTTCTGCTATCCTTTCCCTGTTTTTGCAGTCTTTTAAAATATAATCCTAGAATACTTTTAGACAAAGCAAAATAAGTTATCCTATTTATGCATGAATAAATTTATGATATTTCATCTTTTCTAGTGGATGTCTATGATGTATTTTAAAAAATCAATCTTTTTCCCATACATTGAATATTAAAAACACTTAGCTCAAAATATCTGCGTGAAGCTGGTCAGGCACTGGTTACACTGGAGCCCCTCAGAGCTTTCCTTGAGCCTGTTGCTCTGTCTTGCGAGAATAAATATTTCCCAGAGAACTGAAGTGGAGAAGGAACTTATAGGTGCATCACAGTTTTGGAAACATGAGAGAAGATGTAATCTTTAATTTAAATGATACTAGTTACCTTCCTTGTGGAAATGTAGATTGACTAGAAGGTTGTGAAGAGCAAAGCAGGGAATCTGCTCCTGTTGCAGAAAGCTGGGTGGGGGAGAGGACAGGAGGAAAGCACAAAAATCTCTGCCTTGCTCATCACTTAGCTTTTTACAAACTAAGTGGTCTAAATACATGGTGGATTGCATGGCTTTCTCAGTGAGTGTCCCAAGATTAATACTCTAGAAGAAGCTGATGAAGCATCCAGACTGAACAGGGAAGGGTTCTGGTTTGAAGGGAGCAGAGTGGTACAAAATTGTTCCAAAGGCTTCAGCAAAATTCTAAAGCAGTTTTTTGGCAACATTTTATCCTTTTCTGAGAGTGGGACTGAGACAGATGTTGGTTCCTGGCAAGCGCTTCAATGGCTATTTCACATTCTTTGTCACAGCCATTGCAGCTGCTAAAGGGAAGAACAAGTAGTTGACCTGCATGCCTGGTAGTTTGCAGGAGTGCGTACTCTTTGAATCTCCTGTCATGTTAGTCATTATTGAAAAAGTTAGTCTTGATTTCTGCTTATGTCATCTTCCCCATAACTTAAGTGTTAGCAGAAACAGAGGGCCTAAAATTCCAGCTGTATGCAGACCCCAGTTCAGCCTTACCTTAGCTAGAAGACACCATTACCATGCAGAAGTTATTCCACAGTGAGCTTTTTTTTCTCTTTACAGCAATAAATTTTCTCCTCCAAGGAGGCACTGCAAAACCAGAAGTTGCAGGCTAAATCCCTGGCTACCACAGTGGCCACAGAAACTCTATCACCTATTAGAAAAATCTCAGTTGCTTGTGGGGAAAGGCATGATCTTTCACAAGACACAGGCAGATCTAACCTGGAAACAATATAGACTCTTTTCTGAGGAATGCGACTGAAAGTGGAAATAATAAGATTGTTTCTGGAAGGATGGGAGAAGAGGAAAGGCAAAGATTTTATAAAAGGAATCTCTTGCGTTCTGCTGACTAGGGCCAGTTCATCCTCTGATCTTTCAGCCCAAGAGCCTGCCATGAAAAATATGCAAGACAAAAGCAAGTCTCTCACATACATTGGGATAGCAATGATTTTTTTTTTTCATAATGAGTTTTTTTATCTTGACTTGGTCTACTTTCTTGTCTGTTTTAGTGTATATGTCATTACAACATCATTCCCACTATTTCAGAAAGGTCACGATCGCAAGAAGGAAACTATGTTGTGATAGTAGAGATACGTTTCTTTAAAGTAAATGTCAGTATTAGAAAAGAAGGCATATTAGAGAATGACTGGATTTAAACTGATGAGTGACTTAATACCCTTCACAAGGTTGTAGTTAGAAACAGGCTAGTAGTGATCACATGACTGTTGTGTAGACCATTTGGAAAAGCAAAATGTAATAAAACATTCTATTTTACAAGCTTAAAAAAAAGGTTAATAGCTTTACCAAATTAAACATAACATTAATCTTTTTTTTCTCCTGCCTTAATCAGCTCTGTCAAATCATCAAACATAACCCAATTTTCTTCCAGCACTAGAACTGCACTGAACTGCCATTTTGATAAAGCCTTTCATATTAATCAACATTTGTATTAATATTTTCATAGGATAAAACTGAGTTTCAAGCAAATGGTTCACAAGTTTGTGCTTTTAAAAATCACAGGAACTGTGATTTTGTAAAAATTAGCTTTCTGGAGGCATTCCTGTCTGTCCTGTCTTTAGAACTTTTTTCAAGGAAATAAGTAGATCTGATGAGAAAGCAGTGGATCAGCTCAGTTTTAAGCAATTACCCATCTACTCAGAGATGTAGTAACGATCTGTAAAACTGGAGCTTAAATTTTGAGGCATTTTATGTGGGTGTTTTTAATATTTTGATCTTCGACAACTTAAAGGTTAATTTCAATAAGCATTCCCTCTCAAAGCTAATCAATTATACAATTTTTAAGTAACCAGGAGAAAAGCTAAAGCACTTTATTTTTCTTTTAATGAGAAAAGTGGAATTAAATTTAATTTTTTAATTCCCAGTGACTCATTCTCTGATGTAAAATAAATTTATATGATTTGTAAGTGAGAAGTGTATTGATATTGAGGGCTTCTCCCTTTTAGTGGAGAATATATATTAAACTACTCTTATATGAATGCTGGCAAAAACATGTCTTGAGAACAGGTAGCATAAAATATGATTTACCTAATCCATTTTAATGTTTATGAATTCCTGATGGGATTATAAGAAAATGTTTGGAAGTAGAGCTGTAAAAGAAACAATTTCTACCATTTTATATAACTTTACTGAAGTTTCAAGGATTTTCCAATTGTGGAGTAAGCTAGCCCAAAACCTGGCAAGGACTGCAAAAATGAGAGTGACAGCACAGAAGACCCAATGAGCTTCAGGAGAGAAGTCTCACTTGGAATGTGATCTGCTGGTTCAGATTTCTGTTTTGCCAAATTCCGCCTTTAGTCTGAACTCTAGGTATTCCTCTTCTCATGAAAAAGACTCAGTCCTATAGGTATTGGCTAGCCAGGGACATCTGCTTTCCAGTATCTTTTATGTCTTTCTAGTTTTGTGCTTAGGGACATGATAATGAGGTGCTTAGGGACATGATGTGCTTAGGGACATGGTTTAGTGGTGGTCTTGGTAGTGTTAGGCTTACGGTTGGACTCGATGATCTTAAAGGTCTTTTCCAACCTATACGATTCTGTGATTCTGTGATTCTGTGATTTTTTTTAATATTAAATATAATGTTAACCAAAGCAGAGAGTCTGATCTAGTTCTATTTCTATTCAAGTGAATGATCTGAACCCTAGATTGTACAATCACTAACTCTTGCCCTATTTCTGATGGATCAGTATTTTCCAGTCTGTGAGAAAAAACCTTTTTTTGAAAAATTCGCATCCAGTTCTCTGTAGAACTGATTTTTGATTAGTTAGAGAGCATGATGACTTTATGATTTTTCTAGAAACATTACAACATTATGCTTTGTTAGATTTTTAGCATCTAATGCTTATGGACAGACACCCTTGCAATCTCAGGTTGAATATGACCAAGATCAAATGAATCCATTAAGGCAAACTTGGATGTTACTGGAAATTATTCTCATTCCTCCTTGAGCCTGCTAAAATAATTGCCTCAGTGCTGTTAATGAAGGTAACTGTAGTTAAAGTACTAAAAGCTAAGCCTTTTTGTAATTAATCTTTGCAAAGATCTTTTCTTAAATATTATCTATAATGCTCATGGAACAAAATATCATATTCTACTGCAAAAATGGCAGCATTTTGTTGATGGATGAAAGGATCTATGCAAAAAATCACATAAAGCATTTTGGGATACTTAAAGATGAAAGCTAGTCAGTATATATAAGTTAACAACAGTAGTTGCATCTAAAGGCTTTTATCCAACATTGGTATTGTGGTTCCCTGAGGAGTCTGCCAGGGAACATATGCGCCATCAGCTAAGGTTTAGAAACCACCTAGAGTAAAGGGTACATTTTATTTCCCCACCAAATGTTAATTTTCATGCCTTTGCAAATACTTTTTTTCAGTTTTGAGGATAGACTCTATCCTTGAAAAGATATGAGGTCAAATAGCACTTTTGGTTGGAGCTAAGATTATACTTATGGTTGTATGTGCCACACAAAGGTAAACATTTCAGGACACAGAACATTGTTATACAGATAAATTATTCTCCCACTGAATTTTATGATCTCTTTTGTTTTGAATCATCATGGATGGATGGAAGTCCTTCACAGTGGCCACCTCTACCTCTAAGTATTTTCCCCTGTTTTAGGAATGAACAGCTGAAAACCTAGGCTATTTTGATTTCTACCATGAGATGCTTAACCCTGCCCAGGCACTATGTAAACAGCTTGAGTGCCAAACACAGTGCTCTGAATTCTTGAGAGCACAAGATTCAGTTCTTTCTTTGTTGATATCTGTTTTTTGTCCTGCAAGACTTTGCACAAGTTGGAAAAGAGGGAAGTTCTCTTAACTGCTGCTCCTGAGGAAGGTCTTTTTACTGATAAATGTATTTTGGGAAGAGAAAACAATCTCTTGGAAAGAAGGGGACATCCAACTACATTTCACTGAAACTGGTGGAAAACTGACTTCCTCTTTTAGCAGCATATGTGCTATGAGTAGGTGGGTATTAGACTTGGAATTAAATTTCTATTATGAGTCCCTAGCATTCTATTTTATGCATTCAGATTATCAGGGTTTGTTGTTCACAGTTGCTTGCGTTTATAATCTCATCCTTATTGTATCAGTGTGGCTGGAGCGCAAGTGGCCACCGCTGAGCCTTGTGGCTCAGTAGACAGCTGATATTAGATTTTGCTGTTATGCCAGCTCTAGTGTCACTGAAATTAAATAAATGAATTCATGAAATATAAATACATAAGGTTTATCATATATATACTATTTATAATATAATGTAATTATTAACAAAATAATTCACATTCCACAGGAACTCTTTTTCTCACAATCACTTTGCTATACATTTTTGAGGAGCACATTTATCTTCAACAGTCTTGTAGAAATCTGATTTGCTATAATTTTAAATAAAACCTGTCAAAGAATTTTTAGCAACCCCCAAATTTAAATGGCCACACAAAAATCTAGTGTCCCTACCATAGCTCTTCTACTGAGTTCCCCAGCAACTGAAGACATGGATACTTCAATAGCATTTAAAAACCTTATAATTTCAAATCATTTTGCTTACACAGATATTCTCTTATATCTACAGTTTGGGAAGCCCCGTCCAAAACAAGAGTTAAACCCAGTATATCTCCCCAGACAACACCCAATGCAGCTGTATGTTCTCAGCATATAATTGTGTAACATAAGAAAAAATATTGTAAGAAGCATAAAATAAATTGAATTTAATATCAGGCTTTAATATGAGTAAGTTTGTGCTGATTTAGTTAGTGAGCTGTAGATTTAATTAGTGAAAACAAATTCCAGATTTGAAATATGCCTAAAGCTGCATAACTTTTCTCTGATAGTGACGGAACACCAGACATACCAAAGGTGTTTGCCAGAAATCAGGGGTGCAGCATGCTGCAGATTAACCTGGAAATTGATCCTGAGCAAAAATCAAATACCTCTTGAGCATAAAAGATAAATAATCAAAGAGGTCTGTAACTCCTTAGTCTTCAAAATTCCACCTGCATGAAAAATCAGGATGATTTTTAAGACTGAACTTTGTGTGTCCAACCTGGGGGACATTTACTTGTCTTCTTGTAAAGATATTTTACAGGGAAATATACAGTACATTTTCCTTTCTTCCTCAATAATTTTGAAACAGATTTGCCAAAAAATTTGAGTCATAGCTAAAATATGGTCAGCTGCTTTTTCTTTACTTCCCATGCAAAGCACAGTGACCCAGCTCACAGGCAACACTCACAGGGGACTCATCTTCTGAAAAGAAAAAGACTAATGTTACAAAGATGAACTTCTACTACATCTACTACTGCAGCATCTGCACCATACAGTGCTGCCAATAGAGAAAATAAATGGCAGTTTCTGTTTCAACCTTCCCATTAGGAAGTCATGATCATCCTGGGATTTCCTTAAGCACCCATCCTTTTATTTCTCCCTGGCACACAGGAGGAGGTTTGAAGACACAAAGATCTGGCGCTCACAAGATTTCTGGTTTTCTAACAAGAAAAAGGAACTTACTAAGGAGGGTACCAAATTTGCAGATTGTTTGTTTGAATATATTTATTTACATAGACTCACTTCTTGGCCTAAGCCAGATTTTTAATTCTGTACTGTTTGCCTTGATTAGGTTAATACAGATATAAATATAAATTTCATTTTCTCTTTTTGAAGGACACCTTATAATGAGGTTATCCATAAACTGATGTTTGCTATCTGTCTGCCCCTGTTAGCTTTTTATTGCCAGGTGCCAAATAAATTCATGTATTATCTTTTGAATTTGTGTCAGTGTGAACTCATGAACACTGCTTGCCTAATAATTTTATTCTTAAAGTGGTAGCCTCCTCCACCATTTAGCAGTTAGTTTTTACTTAAAGTAATATTCACTATACCTGGGGTTTTCTTATGAGAAATGATAAAAACTGAGAGCTGGGCTGATGTGCCCATCTTTTGATAACAATTCTTATATTTATGGCTTCAAAGAAATAACCAGCACTTATAAATAACCATCCATTTAAAAAATTGGCTTTAAAAAAGTGTGTGGTAGAGAAGTCACATCAAGCCATTACTTCCCAGGTCAGAACTGACCATTTGTCCTGCCAATATTGATTGTGCCTCTATGTGGATGAGCTTCTGCTTCCCATCTCTCATCTTCAGGGAGCTCATAATCCAAGCTGGGGCAACCCTGGACAGGGCTTGGACATAGAAATCTCCCCTTTGGATGTTTCTCAAAAGCAAAAAAGAAAAGAAAAAAATAAATCAATAACCTTTAGTAGAGTTGGAGACACAGTTCAGTGCATGGTTGTCTGTATTCCCGCTGCAGACACCTGTGTTCCACAGGCACAAACTTTTCACGTGTGGAGGTGCTTCTCTTTTACAGATTATATCCTGGAAGGACTGTTTGGAGGCAGACTTCAGACAGGATGGTTCAGCAGCTGAGACTCGGAGAGGGGGGTGGGTGGGTGGGAGGTATAATGGGGAGGAAAAGCACTGGGGAAGAGACTAGAAACAGATTGCTGTCCTTGCTGTGGCATCGTCTGGGCAGGCTGTGGACCTGCCTGTCATGGGGCATCACTGGGAGCTGCTGTGAGCACCACCAGGTGCTTCCCTGTGCCTTTCCTATGCGCAGGCAGCAGGCGTGCTTCCTACCTGAGACGTGTTACTCTGCTGACACAGTGCTCTGTAGGAGCTGTGGGTCTTGTCAGGTCCTGAAGCGGCACAGAAATACCTTTATCAGAAATGTAGTGGCAGAACTGTCACTTAACAAACAGCTAACCTAGAACATACTAGCTGCCTCTGATCTCTCAAGCATTTTCCTAGGGTTCCTTAGCTCTTTGTAGATTTTGCCTTTCCTACTAGGATTTATTGAGTTTGTTATAGTGAGATGGGAAATGTTTCTCGTTTCTTACGTGTAGGTGACATGCTCTCTGGGCTTTCTTACTGTATTGTTCCCTACAAACTTTGAGGGAAGGAGGAGGTGGAGAACGAGAGACCTAGGTGGCCTCCGATAATTATGTGATCCTCTATACAATGAACGACACAGTTTTGAGGGAAGCTTTTCAGAAAAATAATGTGTGCTAGCATTTATTATATTTTCAAGAGTGGTTTTGTGACAGCACTTCAAGCTGAGTCTCTGAAGTGACAGCACTTCAAACTCAGGGGTTACTCAGCAGCAGACCATGGAGTTTTCTAAAACAGAGAAAGCACAAAGTCACTTGAAGGAGACAAAAAAAAAAAAGTCATCACTGACAAATCTTCTCTGTCTGTGTTGTCTTTTCAGGACATATCCTACCTCCTGGATTTGTTTTTAAATTGTTAAATAAGTGTCTTTCTAGGCAGCAGCCGAGCACGGACAGTCTGTTTGCAGGACTTCTGTCCTTCCACCCCTTTGGAGGTCTCATGGCATGTCTGTTCCTTTCTCCTTTGAAGCGATCCACATCTCTTGCTCTGTAAACTCCACTCCCGGCAGCTCCCACTTTCTCCCTGCACTCTAAAAGCTTCTGTTTGCTGAAGGGCACTTGTATGTCCCCAGGGAAAACATGGTTTCCCCTTCCTTTCTGAGGGGTCCACCTGCCCCAGAGTGTAGTAGTAAATACTGGAAGAGCTGCAACTTTCCCTGTGCTACCCAGGCACAGTCTTTCAATGAAATGTATCATAACAAACTGTTATGCAAGTGCTGTCTTTCAAAAAATAGTAAACATTTTTATGAATATGCTGCAAAATGTATACACATGGGTAGATGATGATTCCTTGAGTAAATATGAGCCATATTTTGTTGCTTTTATTTACTAGTTAAGTTTTCATTTATTCAACCTTTTCTCATGACAGCTTTACAGAAACTTGGTATTGTGAATTGGTTTGGGAACAAAGCAAGATTTGAATTTGAAGTATGTTATAAGGCATTGCTTCAGAGCTGCTCACAAGCATCCCTTAGAGCCACTGAATTGCTAACATCAACATTATGTGGAAGTGCACAACCAACACGCTTTTTTTCTGAAAGGAGATATTTTCTTTATGCATTTACTATAGAGTTTCTGCTTTTGACTCAGCAATATCTGTGCCATAGGGTATACGCTGTATTTAATAGTCCTTTAATCACTGAAGCTGAAGCTATACTCTCCCATTAATGACTTCTGCTGGATGGCTCTCTAGAATCATAGAATCATTTGGGCTGGAAAAGACCTTTAAGATCATCGAGTCCAACTGTAAACCTAACACTGCCAAGTCCACCACTACACCATGTCCCTAAGTACCACGTCTACATGTCTTTTAAATACCTCCAGGGATGGTGACTCAACCACTTCCCTGGGCAGCCTGTTCCAGTGCTTGATAACCCTTTCGGTGAATAAATTTTTCCTAATATCCAGTCTAAACCTCCCCTGGCGCAACTTGAGGCCATTTCCGCTGGTCCTATTGCTTGTTACTTGGGAGAAGAGACCGACCCCCACCTCTCTACAGCCTCCTTTCAGGTAGTTGTAGAGAGCGATAAGGTCTCCCCTCAGCCTCCTTTTCTCCAGGCTAAACAACCCCAGTTCCCTCAGCCGCTCCTCATAAGACTTCTGCTCCAGACCCTTCACCAGCTTCGTTGCCCTTCTCTGGACACGCTCCAGCACCTCAATGTCTTTCGTGTAGTGAGTGGCCGAAAACTGAACACAGTATTCAAGGTGCGGCCTCACCAGTGCCAAGTTTCAATTGAAGAAATTGAATTTTTTTTTATATTAAAATTATTATTTAATATGGTTTTCTACTGTCCCTTTGACATGAAGGCTTAATGAATGAAAGTAGTTTTAAATTCATTGTGAAGTAACAAACTCTAGCTAACATGACTCTAGCTTCTCTGGCAGTGGTGTTTCATATATGTAGAGCTCCAAGTTCTTATGCCTTCAAATGAAGATAGGCTGCTGATTCCTTTAGAAGCCTTTATTATCTCAGTGTGTTCAACAAATAGTATTCCTTAAGGAATTATCTTTTTTGGTACAATACTCAACTACCTTGAAAAAAATTCCTAAGAGTAGTGAAATGCTTCGATGGTGCCAATAATTTCCATTGATGTTGATGCCACTATTGTTATTAGACCTTAATGAATAGGCTAACTGCAGTATTATTTAATTTTTTATTTTGAAATGGGACTGCAGCACAGCTTTACAGACAATGAGAGACTGTTTTTGAATATATAATGTTTAATTGCTGTAAAAAACAGTCGTGACAAAGTACAGTACTCATCACTGTAGAAATACAGAACTGTATTGCTGTAATGCAACATCATGGCAGCTAGCTGCAGTTTATATGTGAGTTGGCATTTTCGTCTTTAACCTTATTTTTTGTTTCTCATAACTTCCTCAAACCATTATATTCCTAGTTGAAATATCTTGTCTGGTATCAATTGAGAAGTAAAGTATTTAATTTTTAAAAGTATACATAAAAAGGCAAAGAGAAAAACAAAAGTAGTTTCCACAGAAGCCTTTCTTGAACACATTCTTGAAGGCACAAACACATAGAAGGTTCAACAACTTTGTTTACTTGAAAAAGTTTCGATTTTAGTTTTTATTTAAAAATAGCTTTTTTGAAAAGTAACTTACAGATGATATGAAATATAATAATTTCTTTGAAGACTGTGTAGCATAGTCTTTGGTTCTTTACTGGAGTGGATATCAGACTTTACAGACAAGTAAATTGAGAAAAATCATTGTGAACAAGATTGGAAGAAAAAAGAAGGAAAAAGGAAATGGAATGTTTGACTTTTAATACTGTATCACAAAGATTGTCTATACATCAGTTGCATTAGGACTTGTGTTCAGGATAAACATATGAAAGACTACTAAGGAAAGGAAGATTTTGAATAATGAGCCATTTTCTGGCATTTTTCCCGTGTGAGTGGAAAGAAGCAATCAATATGCAGAATACTCAGCCAAGGCTTTTAACTGGAAATTTGGGCAGAAAACCTATGGAACAGCATGAAGACTGTCTAAGATTTAGGAGACTGATACTTTGGATAAGGAATAGCACTTGGCTCTTAACAAGTTAAATTATTACTTCAATTTATAAATAAAGTGTGAGACATATACTGTTTTTTCATTCCTCTTAGGTGTGCTGGCACCATACAGAGAACATGAAATAATACTTAGAGTTCACATCAAATATAGTTTTGGATTTGACCTGCTCTTAGCGCTGTATGATGTGTATGAATCCAGTATTTTTCTTCTCTCATTAGAAAGACAAAGTGCTTAAGCAAAATTCTTTTCTGTATCTATACGTAAAACTAATGCATCATAGCATTTCAAAGCACTTGGAGAAGCAAATACTTGCACTTGGCTGATCCTCAAAACAGGAAATCTAAATTTAGGGGTTTGGGTTATTGGGGCAGCCTATTAACTTCTTTTCCAAAATTATGCTAAATGTGAAGAAACCTAGTTGAGTGTTTTTTTCCTCAGCCCTGTGTACACAGTTTTTATAACAGTATACCAACATAACATTTTTTATGACTTGCAGAAGATATTTTATGTTTCTTTTTGGGGTTTGGGTTTTTTTTACCTCATTTTCACATATGTTTTACATCACTGTTTGAAACACTACTAGCAGTCCTCTGGGAAGTATCAAACTAGTTTTGTGTACACTCTGAGATATAAGTTAAATAGAAATTTAATATTGGTTTAAATAAAGCACAAGGCTTCTAAAGTGTGTTTATTTCTCCAGAGCTGTATTTGGTCCTATATTTTCAGATCTATGGTTTTGCTGTGACACATTTTAAAAATCGGAAAATGATCTGCTAAAACAGAACCCATACTGTGATTTAATATGTTTACTAACACACTGCATGATTCTAATCTTTTGCAATTATATAATATAATTTCATGAACCAAGCTGGATCTTCTGATCATATTACTGTTTGACACAGGAGGCTCTCGTGCAAACCACAGAATATTCATTACTGATGTATAACACAGATTTTATGTCAGACCAAAACATGATTAAAATCTCCTAAGACAAATAAGAACACATATAGAAATTTCTTTCTGTATTAATGCCCACTCACAAAATATCACAGAAAACTTCCTCCACTGCATAACAAAGCAAAGTATTGCATCTGGACATGGGCTAGCTCTTGGCTAGTACTAAATAGAAAGAGCATGAGTATTCTGCTCATGTTTATTTACTTTCCAATTATGTAACGGCCTTAGTAGGAAATAATTCTAATACTTCTAATACATTATGATAGAAAAGCATGTATCTTTGTAATGATGTCCTAAAAATGAAGACTGAAGAAGTCTTGCTTTGAATTCTGTTCTTTCTCAAACCCAGACATCACTGAGAGAAATAGGCTTGTGTCTCAAAGATTTTTATAGGCATTATACACAGCAGGTTATTAAGGATAGACTGATTGATAAACTGACTGTAATGGTAGAACTTGGTTTTGGATTTAATGATTTCTTTGAAATTTGCTCTTTGTCATATAACTAAGGGGGACTACTCTAGTCCTGTAAATGTAATTTTGAATGGAGTGGCAGCTTGTAACTTGTGATGACTTTGCCATCTTGAATTTGTAGAATTAATAAATCCAGTTTATTTTGACTGTTACAGGGATGAGTAACTATAATTGCATCACCATGAAGAAACTCCTGATAAAATCAGTGTTCCAGACAAATAAACACTGTCCTTCTAGGGTATTGCATCTAATATAATTTAAAATATAATTTTGAAATAAGAAAGCTTATTAGAATTGCCTTAAAAATAACTATACAAAAAGCCACGCTTGATGGATGTAACACTTCATTGCAACAATACGTTATTTCTATATGCTGGTTTAGGAACGAGAGTGTTTTCTGTGTGGCTGTGTTAGTTAACTCAGTTCAAATCGGTTCCTTACCCACTCCCAAGAAGTTACAAAGAGGAGGTATGCTGAACACTTAATTGTGTTCCATTTCTCCTTTCTCCAACAGCCTCCAGGAAACTTACAACTTTTTTCAAGCAATTCTGGAAGGCACCTGCAGTGCCCCTCTCCTGTGGTGATCTAGAGATGCGTTTGCTCATTTTGATAAGCCTAGTAACTGAACGCAGTTGCCTCACATGTTGAACGAATGAGCTAGAGCCGATCAAATACTCTGAGCTGAGGTTGTCACTTCTCATGAAGCCAGCTGAAAAAGACCCATTCTGGTGTGATGATCTGGGAGCATTTTAGCACTCTCTGGTGGAAGTCTGCTGTTTGACTTCTTGTTGAAATATCTTTATTGTCTTATCTTTTCAAAATGCAGCTTTTTATTCTCTCATGGGATGTTAGCTGTCAATCATGCAAGCTTCATGCTGCTTTGGTAATTAGCTAGTGTTTGATCAGAGGTCAAGAAATAAAAAGGTGAACCCTACCATGAACTGAAAAGAGGAGGCTGAAATGGAATTACAGATGAGTGTTGGAGTCCCGATTCTTAGCTGCTCATGGGTGCAGCTTCAGTACTAATGGACATTTTCAGCGTATACCTGAACCTGGTCCCTAAACGGGGGCAGAGAGGATGGACAGAAATACTTGGGAGCTATGTTTTTCCCTGGGTTAAGGAGTACTATAGGCCATCATTCAGACGGTCTCTGAAGAGGTCTAGAAGATGTATGTGACTTTGCAGCATTCATCCATTTGCTCTCTAAAATGAAAATGTTGTTTTGCTCTGACTAACCTGTCACTGACATCTTTCCTCCTGTACCACAGAAGGTGCAAGCCCTCCTTACAGAAATTAAAAAAACCCCAACAGTACAACGCACAACTCTTAAAAGAAGTTAAAATAAATTTGAGAAGGACTATCTTTGGAGAAAGTGAAGAGTTATTTAAGGAGAAAAGAGGTGGAGACATAAGATGTTGTAGGACACCTCAGGAAATGAGGCTTGCTTAAATCATGGTCACAGGACAATGGAGATTCAGATAGGATAAATTAGTTGTTGTTTCAAAAGTCCTTTATATCCTAATACTTTGCTTAAACATTCACAATGTTTAGCTTCAAGAAGAATGCCTGATAATTGCATTCACCAAAGACTTCTGAAGAGTAGACCCAGAGGTGCCTAAACTTATTATAGTTAGCTTAGGATGCACAGTGGACAATCACATAGCTATGTGCATGTGTACATATATACATGTATATATGTGCAGGTACTGCAGTTAAAGTCTGTTTCAGGACTGGAAAAATTACACTTTTCACCCATGGACCATAAAAGGCACCTAACAGACTTGTTGAGTGCACTCTTAATGACCCTAAAAGACATGGAAATACATCCACCCTCGATACCCTGAGTGTGTGCTACCAGGATGCTTAAAATTTTCAGAAGCCAGCAAACTGGTTGACTCTGTAATCTTACTTTTTTCACTCTTTTTTTTTTTTCTGTATGCTGTTCTTTCACACACACAAAATAAATAAGAGCAAGTAACAAAAAATGAGGTCTTCAGATATCATAGTTAATATTAAAGAACTATGAGCAGGTAAGTAAATGGAGGTGAATCAGCTCAAACTGGAGAACAATAACTGCAGTTAGAGTCCACTGATTGTACTCACCTACAATCTTTCCTGTAATGAATAATGCCACTGAAACAAATGAAGTTCTTAACATGCAAATCGTGTGTTCTAATTTAGGTGAGCTTGTAAGTGTTCAGATTTTTTGGAAGAATAATGTTTTTGGAGCCCATGAATAGCATTAACAATTTTAAGAATTAATTCAAGTTGAGAATTACAATTTGAAGCCTTATGGAGTGTTTAATCAATAAAAAGGCACATGGGATGTTTTGTCTTCTTCAGATATAACAAATATTATGAAAAGCAAGCTGCATCATCTTCCTGACATCACCTTTTTAAAGGTGTTGGGGATGCTGGGTTGTGACAGTTTGTGGAAACTCTTTACACAAGCTTCATACGTACTGGTTCAAAATGGTTGGTGTGTATGTATCGTGCTAGAAGGCAAGCACCGCTCTGCTCTCTGTTTTGCAAAAACTTTTTGGGCTAAACGTCCTGAGATACTTAGAACGCTGGAGGTTTAGAGCGAGGCAGTATAAAACTACCAGCCCAAGGTTATCAGTTTAAGGGCTTCACCTGTAAAACGTGGTCATTCTGGCTCACATCCTAGCTGCCATCAAAGGAGACTGGATCCTTAAAATTGTTCACCTTGGCAAACAACTTGCCCAGTGGACAGTTGTTCTGAGTTAACTCTGATGAAGAAGTCACCCAACCCTTATCAATTATGGGACAGCAGGGACTCTCCGTAAGAACTTTTTGGCAATTCAGCCCCAGCAAAAGCTGTTGCATGTCTGTGTGGACTCACATAAAAGGTTCATTTAGACCAATATCCTGTTCCTGACAGCAGGCAGTGATACTTCCCCAAGTTGTTCTGCTGCCCCTCAGCCTGTTGTGGCCCTGAAGCTTAATGGGCTGGAAGTAATTTTTGTTTTCCATATCCCTCAATGGATTTTTCTGCCATCAGTCAATCCTTTTTAGAGACAATGTCAATTTTTGTTACCTACAGTATCCTCAAGGAAGGAGTTTCACAGCTCATCTGCGCATTGCGTGCAAAGGGAAGCTCTTCGCTTTGGCTTGTGTTGTAAGGCGTATTTGTTGCTCCTGATTCTTATACTGGAAGATGGAGTGAACTTTTTACTGTTCACCTTCTCCATGTCACACATGATTTCATAGCCACACCATTCTCCTCTCTGTCATCTCTTTAGCCTGAAGAGGCTATTTAATGTATTTAATCATTTGTCATACAGAATCCCTACCAAATCCTTAATTGTTCATCCCACTTTTTTGCCTTTCAAATTCTATTTACGCTTTTTTATGGAGAGACCCAAATCCCACACTGTATCTCAGAAGGCGGTGCAGCATGGATTTACACCATAATGATACTTTCTATTTTGTTCTCTGTTACTTTCTTAATAATTCCTAACATTTAATTTTCTGTCTTGACAACTATTGAATGACCTTTTTCAATCCAACTATCTATCACAGCCCCACAATCTCATCAGATCAGAGCATAGCACTTCATAAAGAAAATTCGAGTTGTTTTTACCCACGTGCATCGTTTTTCATTTATCTACATTGAATTTCATCTACTGTTTTATTGCCCAGTTACTCAGTATCAGGAAGTTCTTCTTCATAATCAGTCCTCATCTTTATTATCTTGAATAACTTAATACCATCAGCAAAAATTTCTAACTTGACTATTCATCTCTTTGCTAGTCCATCATGAATACATTACACAGCACAAGCAAGAACAAATGATAACTTCATAAATTGTGTATTTTGAAAACTATTTAGGAAATTTATTTAGGAAATTTAACTATTTAGGAAAACTAATCATGAGAATATTTTACCCTTTTGTCATGATTTTCTAAAAATCCATAGGCATGACAGGTTTTTTTAGGCCGATGTAGTGTTCTTTATTAGACCTACTAATATCCTTGAGGAAATAAAATAATCTTAGGCATGCACCCAAAGCCTCTGCCAGCTCTCAAAATAGAAGTAGCAGCTTTCAAAACAAAATACGTGTTAAGAACAATTATTCAGAATTTACTTAATTATATATCAGTTAAATGGTCTCTGGAAAAAATAGGTCTTGTTACCTAGGGAGCAGAGGGAACGTTGGGAGGGTGGAAAGAACTGAAGGGAGAGAAAAACAGAAAGGGAAAGCAAGAACAAGAGAAGCTGAAAGAGATGAATAGATACTGGTCACTTAAGGGAAAGACACACGCAATGTATAGTCTGTGTGGAGAGGTCAATGCTGGGGTGAGACATTATAATATGCTATAAAGAGAGTTCTTAGGTTTGTTTTTAGAAGGTGTTTGTTATGTTTGTTTTGTGGAGGTGAAAACATCTCCACAAAGACGGAGATGGAGTGATTATTTTCTGGGAAATGCCTTTTCTTGACAGCTGGATATTTCTGTCATGCATAGCCTGGATATACGAGTTCATGCTGGTGCATAATAGTTGCCTGGTATCAACTACATATATGCCTTGATAACATCTGGTGCACTGGGTGAAATGTTCTATATTTGTCCAAGTGCAGGTGTAGCATCCAGAGATGCTCATGGTTCTGCTGTAGGGAGTATTCATAACAAATAGTACAGACGTGTTGGTGAGTCTCACTTTTGCTGCATAAATACAGCCTATATTCTGTGTAGTTGGGATTACAGAGAAGTTGCTTCTGTTGATTGATTTCATGAGGCTGAGAAGCTGCTTAAGGCTCAGGAATGTGGTTGTGGAAAGATTTCTTTCCAGGATTTTCTTCCAATAGAGGCTCTGTTTAATGACTTTCTAGGCAAGTTCCAAGATAGAATAGTATGTGCTAAGTGGGACTTTTTTTTTTGTTTCCTTATAGCTAGATAATCCTTCATGTGGTGTTCAGGGGACTCTTAAAAATATGATCTGTTTCTCTAGGTATCTTTGTTGGATAAAAGTCCTCTTTTATTTACTAAGGTGGCTATCACAAACCAAATGCAATAGTATAAGAGGGTTCACCTCTATTTTTTACCTTTTGTTGTATGTTTCGGATGGTAGCTGGTTTATATAGATAGGTATTCTGGCATGCAGGTTTTCTATGTATCATCATTTGTAGGTTGACATTGTTTACACTGACTGTACTGTTTAGAAAAGTGAGATTGGTGTAATAGTATCTTGGAGATAATTTGACAGAAGCGTGCAAATAATTGAACTTGTGGGGAAAACAGTAAAGGAGTCCAGATTTCTAAGCCAGGTGATACAGATGACACCTGTGTTATTTTAAAGCCCTTCTTGAACATAGCTTATAGGTTCATAGGCTGTGGGTCCATTATAGTGCTTATACCTATACCTATGCCTGTACCTGTACCACAAATGACTCTCTCAGGCGTGCACATGGGTACATTGAAGCTGCAGCCTGACAGTGACACTGTTTTTTTATTTTCCTGGAAGCTGTACTGATAAACCTCTCCAGTTTCCTCTTTTTCAGCAAAACTGGAGCTGCTAGGCTGGAGGCAGGACTCTACATAGACGTTACTGAACTTCCCTGTCTCCACAGAGCTCCTCTGGTCCTGTAGTTCAGGAAAAAGTCCTTTCCCTTGAGAAACATGTGCATGTATATCACCTGCCCGTCAGAAAGATAACCATATGCAGTAAAATAAGAACCTCCTGTACTTCTTCATGCAGTTCGTCTACCTGAAGAAGTATGTAGTTGCTTTATGTCATCCCTTGTTTTCTTCTGTGCCCAGATGTCTCCTGGCCTCTTTTTATGACTTGCCTTTAGGAATGATCTCCTGCTGATCTCCTTCCTACAGCAGCTTAAGTCCTGGTTTTGCTCACTTCAGTTCTAGGGGTCTGCTTGCTCCAAGCATTTCATCTCTCAAAGGCCTGTTAGAATCTGCATGCTAAAGTGTATTTAATGATCCAAAGATGGAAGGACTATTCTTAGTCTCCATTTTGATCTTGCAACAGAACAATCCTAAGGAAGAATTTGACATCTAATTTTGGACATCTGTGTCTGAGTCAGTTGCCTATATTACTTTTGTGAGGAGAGTAAGTCTTGTGGTGCATGATTCATCTGATATACTTCAGATGCCTACCTTGAGTTGAGATAAATCATTTACTAGCAGTACATCTTTCTCCCCAGTTGTTATGAAAGACATCTAGGAAGGTAGTTCACATTGTAGATGTCTTAAAATAGGTGAGACAGACAGATCCTATTACCTGGGCCTCTGCCAATAAATTGGCCACTTGAATAGAGGGGAACTTGGTAAGTAAATTCCTATAAAAATTCCAAAAATAGCAACGAAACTGAAGTGAGGAAATTATTCATCTTCTGCCACATGCAGGAAGTTCTTTCCTATAGATGTAGCAGTTTTGTGTAATGGCAGTGCCTGTAAGACCATTAAACTCATTAATTTAAAACATAGAAGTAAATATAGTCCTCTGAGATGAATCCTAAACATTCTTTATTCCTTTTAATCTCAAACTAGTCATTTCCAATTTTTACAACAAACACACACACAAGACAAAAAAATAACGTTTAAAAAAAAAACCCAAAAGAACTTCTGCTCAGAAAGTGCAAGCAAAGAATTTTATGGAAATTGACTGTATTCAAACACATTCTTGAGTAAGTAGTCAGGAAACAATGACTATTGTCTAACACATCCAAACTGCAGGGAAGGAAGGCAGAGGAAAATAAAATTTTGGAATTTATTGGAATTCCTAATGCTATTGTTGAGGCTTTGGGTAGCTGGCTGTCAACACCTGGATTGTAATAGAGGCTCTTCTCTTTTATTCAGAAGTTTGGCTGTCAGAAGGCAAATTCTTTATATTGATTGTAAGAACACTTAGCTGAATATGATTCTGCACTTGTTGAAATCTGCCATCAATACCAAACTTCCGTGAAGACACTATTTAATTCACAGTGTTGGCTCTTTCATCTTAATATCACAGCCTTTCATTCTCAGTCAAGCAATTTTAGGCTAAGAATGGATTTTGGGTTGCTGCTTGGTCCTTCAAGCTCTGGTATTTAACCACTCTGTAAAATGGAGCTAACTAGCGTTAGACATTTGTAGGATACTTTGTGCTGGACTGAAGGAAACAGAAGTTTTGTCAAGATGGCTGCAGAATAGTCCTTTTTTTCAGGTATATTCCAGCAAGTCTGAAATGGGAAGTAGACTATGCTATGACAAACAGGTCTAGAAAGAGGCGATTAGGCATTGGACCTGCTTCAGCACGGCACTGTGGAACTGACTGATCCCAGGCTGTTTGGTCTCCAGCTCCAGTAACACTGTCTCAGCAAACTTTACAGAGGTCTCCTTTTCTTCTAACTCTACTTGCTGCAGTGTCTCCTGCTTGTGAAACACAGTGGGAGAATGTGAGAATCTCTGAAATATCAGCAAGCAGAAAAGTGAACTTTGGCCCATGGCTTCAAGTCCGTAGGGTCCGCTGACTGCAGAGACATTTAGCTTAGACTTAACCCTGTGGCTACTGGTAACTGAACTACAGCGAAGTCTTGCTGTACTGCATGAAAAGGAAACATAAGTTTTCTATGCTATTTTACTTTTGCATCAACTTTCCATCCTGGTTTTATTTACAGCCTGCCTAAACAAGTGTGTTGGGAGCTTCAGAAGTCATTGTTTTCCAGAACTGTGTGGCAATTGGCGTACAATCATGGGTGTAGTAGAAGCATTTTTTGTGAAAGCTGTATGTACTTCTAGAATTCTTTTGGGACATGTGCCCAGTTCCATGGTTTGTTTTCAGCCCAGAATGAGGGATGCAGATAGAACTGTGCTTACCATGAAATAAGGTGTCTGCAAGAAATCTGAGAGTTCGTGTATCACATGTACCAACCCTTAAGGAAAGGTCCAGCATGGGTCAGACTGGTAGCATGGTAGCCGTAGAGAAGTCAGTGAGAAAACTATAGGTATCCATAGATTTATTGAGTCAAGCACTGCTACATTTCTAAATGCAACAGTAGTGATCCATGGAAGAGGTGAGCCCTATTCTTCCCCAAACAGAATGATGGAGAATGGATGATGAAGCTACCAGCACAGCAACTATTTTCTGTGAAGACTTTTTGTGCTGATGCATTGACCAAGTCATGGAAAAAAGTCCTCATATAAAGGAAATTCATAGTCTGAGATCTCTCTTATTATCTGTGTAACTAATATATTTTTATCTACTTCATAATTTAACTGGGCCATTAACAGGCAAATGCATTATAAATATGTAATTGCAAATACAGGCAGCTGTTCTTATTCACTGAATTTCATACTGTTGCAGTTTGACTTTCCAAGTTTGTTTGGTATGATTCCAGCGTATTTCTAACTTATTCTCCACCCTGCCCCCCCTCCTCCCCCCAACTCCTGCTTCCCTCCTTTGGTCTGCACTTTTTCACTAGCTCAGAAAAGAACAGAGCAGCTATAATCATATTGTATAAAAATGTGAGGAAGCTTTTTTCATCAGACATCAGCCTGTTGATGAATTGCTTACAGCAGCTCTAATTTAAACTAATAGCATATGCTGGAACTAAGACAAATTATGAAGTGTCCAACAAGTAAGGTAGAGAATGTGAACATGCACTGAAAAACAGTTTTAAAATGCATGTGATGGATTAAATGAATTGTGGCATTCAGGCAGAGTATGACAGTTTCTCTGATGTTTTGAAGGACTGCTGTAAGTTAAATGATAGAAGACATTGAGATGAATATTGAAAATATTCAAACTAGAAAAAGTATTGAACTAATAAGAAGTCCAGAAAGTCCAAGAAGGAAAACTTGAATAATGAGACTATGTAGATAGCCTGCTCCTCCCCATATAACCCATCCCCCCCCCCAAAAAAAAAACACCAAAACCCAAACAAACAGCAAAACAAAACAGACAAACAAGCAACCAGGGAACCATGAATCAGCTCACCAGCTCTCAGGAGAAGGAGCAATCAGAATCTCTGCAACCTGAGTGAGAAGAAATGGCAAGACGGGAAATTTCTGTTGTCAGCTAGGTGGTAGTCCCTAACTCTGGAAGTCAATGATGAGAAAATATGAAACTGAAGACATTCTTTCCCAATGCAACAGAAGAATCTATGACCTGCTGTAGTACAAGCCTTTAATGAAGGTAAACCTGGTAGCTATACTATACAAATCATTGCTAGATTCTATCTATTATTCAAGTATGCAATTGCCAGGTGGAGAAGGCAAGGCTCTTGCTTGATGCATAGCTGTGGTCTAGTCTATTCCTGCTCTCTCTAGTACTCTGAACATGTAAAAGAAGGCATGGATAGGAAGAATTACAGACACATATCTAAACATTGGCCACCAAAGCTAGCTGACTGCATGGGAAAGGTCCTCATAAAGGGAAAGTGACAGATATACGGTCTCTGAATCCCTGGTCCGCTTTGCTTTCTGAGGCAGAAAGCCCAGACTGGCGAGTGAGGGCATAACTCACGTTGTGTACAAAAACACATTGTCATATAAGCCTAGGCAAAAAGTGATTCCACCTCTTTTACTCATCCTAAACAGCAACTCACTGTATATCTTTCTATTACTTATGGTATTATTCACTGCCAACCAGCTCTTACTGAAATGACATGGAAAGAGAAGGAGTGTCGCATAGCCTACTATAAAAAGATGATAAAAAAATAGATAAAGATAAAGATAAAAATATAAAGGACCTTCAAAGATAAAGGAGCCTGCTCAGATTTTAGAAAAAGACTGACCATGTAGTTACATTGAAGAAAATTGTTGTCCAGGAAAGGCACAAATATCACAAGGAGCAGTAACAAATCTATAACCAGTACTTTATAAACGTCATAGTCATCAGCTAAACTGAAAATGTGAGGAATAATCAGCATTTCCACCCTTCAGCTAAAAACATTTCACTACTTGCCACTGATGTTTGATCTGAACTTTTCTGTAGATCTGCAATGTCTATGGCAGTGTCGTGGTTTAGCCCCATCCAGCAACTCAGCCCCACGCAGCCACTCGCTCACTCCCCCCTGGTGGGATGGGGGAGAGAATCAGAAGAGTAAAAGTAAGAAAACTCATGGGTTGAGATAAAGACAGGTTAATAGGGAAAGCAAAAGCCGCTCACACAAGCAAAGCAAAGCAAGGAATTCATTCACTACTTCCCATGGGCAGGCAGGTGTTCAGCCATCCCCAGGAAAGCAGGGGTCCGTCACGCGTAATGGTTACTTGGGAAGCCAAATGCCATCACTCCAAACGTCCCCCCTTCCTTCTTCTTCCCCAGCTTTATATGCTGAGCATGACGCCATATGGTATGGAATATCCCTTTGGTCAGTTTGGATCAACTGTCCTGGCTGTGCCCCTTCCCAGCTTCTCCTGCACCTGGCAGAGCATGGGAAGGTGAAAGTCCTTGACCAGTGCAGCAACAACTAAAACATCAGTGTGTTATCAACACTGTTTTCAGCACAAATCCAAAACATAGCCCCATACCAGCCACTATAAAGAAAATTAACTCTATCTCAGCTGAAACCAGGACAGGCAGTGAATTAAACGTGAACGCTTCCTGGCCCACAAGTGTACTAATGAAATCTAGCCTCTGAAACGACGTGACTACTTTTTAACTCTCTGCTAGGAAGAGCCACTTGCCCATTTTAATTCCTGAACCATATGTGGAACTTGTTCAGGAGTGTGCTAGTTGGCCCAGACCAAAACTGTGCCAGGGACCAATCTAGCAAGGTAACTCTACAGAAATTTGATTCCAACACCTAAGAAAATTTCTTGGGATTGTGTAATATAATAGTATATGCATGGCACCCACACTAAGGAGGGAGACCAGGAGAAGGGAAGGAGTACTTACAGGCTGCAATCTCCATTAGGCTGCCTGCATATATAGGAGATGATAGTAAAAACTGGGAAAAGAACAATTAATGAAACCCGAGAGAGAGGGGAGATAACAAACCTAACATCTTTATAATCGGTAATATTCATACATCCTTTCTAAGCCAAACAAAGAAATGCGGATCTGCAAGAACAGGCTAATTTACATTTAGTGTCTCCACTGAAAGCCAGAAGGTATGGATAAATTGTCATTTCGTGAACAGACTGTCCTAAACCCTAACCAAAAGGACGAAGAAAGAGCTACAGATAGAGTAAATTTGAAAGAACTAAACAGCACTTGCAGCACAGTGGTTTTACTTTATAGATTCCTATGTCAGGCTGCCTGACAACACAAATGTCCTCACTTTGGTGAGAAGATTTAAGTTAAGCATGTGATAACCTCATACGACAGGTTCAGCCAGACAGATCCTTCTTGAAAAGACAGACAGTGAAGGGATAACAAAACTGTAGGAAAAGTGAGCAGGAGAAAGCAGAAGGACAACACTGACGATGATGACACTTCAGTGAATGTGAGGGCACGCCTCTGAACAAGTAAGGATATAACGTGATGGGCAATGGGAAACTAATTACTTACATAGCACAAGGATATGCTGAAATCAACAGAAAGAAAAGACACAAGGTCACTCTTCCTATTCTTCTTCCCCTAGATTCTTGCAGTACTTACCTATTGGGATAACATAACAGAAACATCATTCCCTTAAACGAAAAATCATAATGGTAATTTTTTGTGATCACTATTGAAGTATCAATTATTTGTTTCAATCTGAAGAGAACTGGATTTCCTTTGGTCTACTGCATAAGATTCTAACCCTAAAATGTAAAAAAAATGAGGACTTTCAAACAGGTCAATGACTGTCTTACAGGGCACGTTCTCCTCTCATGACTTCCAAAATACAGTATGCAACATGGTTTACCCTTCCTAGTAGTACCAGAAAAGGGACATTTGCTGCAAGAAATTAGGTTGCTCTAATAAGCTTAGAAAAATCATGTTCATTTATTAACTTTAATGGATGATCACCTACAGAAATGTTTGAAAGTTTTTAATCAGGTGCTTTAGTTCAGGCCCATTACCAAAGTGACAGAGTTAGCAAGACTACAGTTGTCATGAAAGAGAGATTGGTGCAAAGACATAAAGAGAGGAAGGATTTCCCCTGCCGGTGGGAAATACATTAAGGAGAAGACTGGGACTAGCCAGAATGAGAGACTGGCACAGAGAACCGATATGTGGGAAAGCAGGTCAGAAGGAGGTTAGGCAGATACGAGAAGCAACTGTGAGTGCAGGAGAGACCTGAACTGGGCAAACCAAGAAACCAATGCAATATTCCTGCCTGTCTTCTTTTAGTTCAGGTGGCTCATCAATGAAAAATAAATCTTCCAGAATAGAGTTATCTAAAGGCAGATAACACTTTTTATCTTCATCAAGTTATTTGTACTTAACTGGAGAACGGAATATTTTAAAGCTTTTAAGGATACAAAAGGAAGCAAGGGTTCTTTCCCTGGTAGCTGAGAATGCTTTAAAAACTGCATATGTATTATAAAAGGGAAAAAAACCCACAGAGGTTTGTTCCTTGGGTTTCCTGTGACAGGTTAATCCAAACATGAATCCATTGCCCATATAGTACAAATATGGTTATTTAATATTAGCACCTGCCCCTGAGTCTCTTAGCATAATCATAATGTGTCCTTAAGGGTTATTAAAATTGCCAAAAGTTTAGTCAATGTTTCCCTCTTTGCTTTATGCAAATGTATTAAATTATGAGCACAGAAAAAATGAATTGGGACATGAATTTAGCTGCTATTAATTTAGCTAAGCAAATTAAAAAGGAAAAATCCAGAGATATTTTATAGCCATCAGTAGTAGGCAATTTTATTAACACCACATTTGAAAAATTAAAGTGATGCAGGCTGTCCCATTCTTCAGTATCACCAGAGACACCATCAGGTGAAATCTGCCAGAAAATCTGTTGAAATACGTTTGAGGAATATACCCGGGGAACGAAGTTTCTTAAAGTCTGATGTAGAAGGGAGAGGAAACAAGATTCTGATATGCAAATTTAATATACATTTTTCTAAATGTCTGTAGCCTTCTTCAGCATATAGCAATTGCTAGTGAAGGACTGAGATAATGTTCTACTTTATAAGATTTTGCAGCTATTTGAGTCTAAAGCCCCAAAGCTGCACTTCTGTGTTGTACTTTGAAGAAGGGAGAAGTGTAAAAACTGCTGTAGAAGAGTTGCTGGTCATACCTCAAGCTCCTACTCCCTTACCTAAAGGAAGGTCCATAAAGACTGTCAGCAGTTCTGGGGGCATGTGGCCATTCTCAGCTGCAAACAGTCAACAGGGGTGAGTCATTCATATATATATATTCACTTTGTCTGATCCATTTCACACCAAAGCTGATGGAAATTGCTTATTAGCAATTAGGGGGAATAAGCCTGAGACAAAAAGCTCACCTTGCTAATAACTTTGCCTAATTGCTATATCATGTATCCACCTATAACCAACACATAGATTTAAAACAAAAAAAAAAAAGACAGAAAAACATTAGACATGTTTTCTGGAATTGCCAAAAATATTTTTATGGCAAAAAATGCATTCACTAAAATTTCCTCTAATTTGGGAAGCTAATGAGCACTTGTTCTAAAATAAAACTGTTTGTGTTTTATTTTGGAAGGCAGAATGAATCTGATTTCATTTATGTTAATTTTTCACAGATAAATGATAAAAATCTGCACCCTGGAATAAATGGTTGTTGAATAGCTAGACTAACATTTACTCACATATCAACTTAATTTGCAAGCAATTAACTTGAAAGAAAAAAAAAAGGAAAGGTAAACCACTGGATGGCTGGGAATTAGATAGTGAGTATTAAGGTAATTCAGAACACCAAGACCAAAAAGAATATTTGATAGGACACTTACTTTCAATGTATATAGTTAATGAACATATTTATTATTAATACTTGTTCTGGAAAAGGTCATGTACCCAAAACATTCTGCTTCAGGCTGAATTCATGTATATAGAAGTTTAAAATCAATGTAACGCATACAATATATATAACCATGTATTTCAATATTAGCTTTTAGTCTGTGTTCGTTTCCCCTGCCTTATTAAACTTAATAGGAATGGGTAGTCAAATGTAATTGGGATATTTTATTTAAAATAATACATTAAATTATTGCATGCTAGAGAATGTTGAATCTCAAATTTATAAGAGTGCACCTGTTGCTTCTGGATTATGACCTTATAAGTTAAAATACATGGGATCAGTGTTAGGGTCTCTTTAACTAGTGTCGCTGATTCTCCATTTGTTTACTCCACATATAAATCTGATTTGAAAGGATTCACTGTGCTCACAATTACAACCTAAAATGTCAATCTAATTAAGAATTTGCCTATGCATCTGAAACACTTTTGACCACAGAACTGAATGGGCAAAATTTGACATTCATAGACTTAGATGGCCTGTAAATACTTCTGCATACACTTTGTCCAGTGCATAGCTGGTTACATGGAGCTTCCTGGTAACCACTAATTGGGTGATACCAAAATCTTTTGGTTTACTTAAAGACCATATTGTGTAAAAAAGTAAGAAATCCAAAGATCTCTGCTCTCTTTTCCAAAACTCAGAGTCCCAAAACTCATTGCTGAGCACTAGCACTTGACAAGCATCTGGCATTTTACAACCTTGCATTTTTCTTTGATGGTTAGCCCTTAGCAGTCCACTTACACTAGAGTGGAAGTTTTTTTGGGGGATTGATGTTAGTTAGCATACCAATTTGCAATTAACTATGTGATAATTGCTGAAATAAATGTTCCCCATTTACTGATGCTAAGAAGCTGGTGAAAACATGTTTGTGCCAGCTAGTCTGGTTCCCAAGAAAATTTTTTCTTGGAGTCATCTGTCTCAAGAGGGCCTTAGGATGCCTAGCCGAGTCAAGCACTGGTAGGTGGATGGGGTTACTACATTCAAGCAAGTCTTGGCAAACTAAGCCATCAGTCCATTCCTGTATGAAATGCTCAAGAGGGGGAGTTTCTCGTGATTTATCTTGAGCCACATTATCTCTTTTTTTTTGCCTGGACCAGCAGCCAAGTGTGAGTATTGTTTATGACCTTATTGACAATATTTAGGAAAGAAGATTTCTTGTAATGCTTTCAGTGTTCTCCTTATTCCTCCTGTTATTATCTACATGATAGAAGTATATAGCTGCAAAAGTATATCCAGAAGAAAAAAATACCAATCCATATTTTAAATCTCATTACTTATTTGAGCTTTAGACTCAAAATCTTAATGCTTGGAGCAGGTTCTAGCTTATTTGGGGGTTGACCTAAAGCTGTCATTATTGCCTAGATATCCAAAGACATTTCACAGAAGTAACAGCTTCCTTTGTTCTTGGTTTTTTATTACAGCAAAAGATAATTATTCTTTATAACTGCTTTGCAGTAGATCAGTCGAGAAGAATGTTGCCCCTTTCTTCATTCGGGGGTAACACTGCCCTTTGCACCCAAGCCACAGCAGCCTTTTGAGTACTGGGAGGACAATGCCATGCATACCGAGGTTTATTTGCTTGTTAAATGTCTTTGTCAGCTTTACTGAATGAACTGCCTCAAAAACAAATAACGCAGGAATGCTGTGTCTTGGCTAACTTTTCAACTGGGCTGGATATGAGAGAATAATATCCATGTTGTCCTCTGAAACCACCAACGAAAGGCCTATCAAAAAAGAAAACAAGCCTGCAGCCTGAAGCTAGCAGCTTTGTGGTACAGTGTTTACAATTCCCAGTGTGTCTCTTGCATAGCAATTCGCGTGGCGCGTGTCTGAGCTCAGCATTCTGTGCAAAATCCCTGTGGGACAGATTTATCTTGATCTTCCCTCAGCTTTGTGTTCTAGACTCAACACTCAAACTAATTTTTGCTCGGTGATTTTGATAAAATAACAACTGCTTGCATTCTCTAATAAATTAATTTATCTTGAAACGTGAAGGTTAATTTTAGTATTGTTGCCGTGAAAAGCCAAAATCAGGACTCAATAGTCGGGATGACTATTAAGCAGGTATTCTTTATGGCAGCGCTGGGCAGCACTGGGGATCGCTCCGCCACAAGTGCTCCGCCAGGTTAGCACAAGACATCAGTTCATATACAGAAAAATCATACATATTCATCAGATTTCCTGAAAAGGGCAGTTTTATGGTGATGAGTTCCCGGAATTCATTTACATAATCCAAGCATGCGCAGTAAAATTAGGGTTAGGGTCTTTTCACTCTCCCGGTGGTCTTCCATAGTCTTCCTCACGTTGTCCGTTAGTTGAACTTTGGGCTTCCTTTGTCCATATATAGTCACTGAGTTAGCTCATCGGTCCTTCGGCCTCGGAATGTTACAAGGGGGTCGATTTAAGCTAGTTCTTTGGTGCTTATCTTTGGCACAATCGTCCTGAGTTCCTGTTATCAGTGATTTAATTAGGAAGCCTAACGAGCTCGCTCAAGGCCTGTTTAGTCCTATCAGGTAAGAAGTCACAGGAAATGTCCCACCATCAACTCTGCTCAGCAGGTAACCAAAACTATCTTTGCAGGGGAAGAGAACAAAAGAGAACAAGGATGCGAGTCTTTGCGAACAAAAAATGCAAGTCTATGTATCACAGTAACGTCTTAGTCAGGGACTGTCAGGGATTTAACCCTTTCAGTATAATGAAAATAAGGAATAGGAGATTGCATGGTTTATGGAAATGTTTTTATTCGAGGATTTCACATTAAATAAAAATAAACAGATCGATGCAACTTGAGTATCTATTTCCAGAGCCATATGAAACAAATAGCCTATTCTTTAAGAATTTTTCAGATTTGTTATGAGACAGGTGCTTTTAAAATAGCAGCTTACTTACACAATGCATTGATTACTATGCTGTACTGCTGAATTCAGCAAAGTATACATAGGTCAGTCAAAGTTTATTGAAACCTTAACTGAGAACAAATAGCTGCAGGCTTTTTGTTGCTCCAGCTGAAGTTACTGGCAGAGCTCATTTAAATGGAAAAGGTTCCACACTGAGGGCCCTGTGAAGCTGCTCCTTAGTCCATTTATTTTTCAGTTAAGAAGAAGAACGATATCTTTTTATTATCATCAATGTTTTCTGTTAGCATGGGGAAGACACTAAATACTTATTTTTAGACACAGTAGTCTTGGAATACTTTTTGAGATAAAAAAGAATTTATGTTAATGTAATACATGTAGAACTAATTTATATGGAGACAGGCACTTGGAGCATAAATACATAAAAAGTTACAAATAATATGGCAGGACAGCTGACAGGTGTAACTGTTTCTGGTACACAGGCTGTTCTGGATTTTTCCAGCACAAAATTAGCTCTAATCACACTGCTACAGAAAGCCGTGTTTGTGTCACAGATGGCCTTTAGCATTCATTTTCTGTAATACCAGAAGTTTCCTCTAAAAATATTTCTTTTTTTTTTTTTTTTCCCGAAACTGCTACTCCTTTGTGAAGGCCCTAAAGCCATGTAGAATTCAGGCAGGGTGGGTGTTAAACATTTCTGGAGCAAATAGGGCTTCTGGTAGTAATGTAGCACTTCACCAAGCAGAGTGAAATGCAAAAGTTTAATTGTGTGGCCTATTGCAGTTAAGATTCGGCCTATTGCAGTTAAGATGAACCCTGCACAAAAACTTTGAAGTCCAGAAAGTGAATTTCTTGCTACCTACTACCTTGCTTAAAACTTGGAAGGTTTTTAAGAATGATGGAAAAGAGGCAAAATCCCTCAAGGACTGGAGTGAAGATGACCTCAAGTTTATGTTCATAGATGCACCTAGACTGGAAAACAAGCCAGAGACCCTGTGGGACATCCTAGGGAATCACAAATTTCAGAGAGGACCAATGTTTAGGCAATTTGATGAAATCCTAAGGCTTAGATTCAGTATGTGTAGTAAGAGAATAAAGTGTAACTTTGGTAGAATTCAGATGTCTAAATCTACCCAGTGGCTGAGGATAAGAAGCAGTCCCCACTCTACTTCTTCCTGACTCTGCAAACACTTAAAGTCCACAAGCATCCTTCATTTTAAAACTCCAGACTAGCTTCTAGTTGCCCTTCTATATAATCACAAGTTAAAAATCTCTTCTATGACCTGTAAACTATTTCTCTTTCACATTATTATTTATTCTCTTGACATACATGTGGACAAAAATGGACATATTTTTATATAAACATATGCATATACTCATAAGCTGCATTTATTTCTAGGAAATAGATTAATACTTTTGAGGTGTTTTTTATTACCTGAAATTTCTGAAATACTGAGCTATAGCACCAACCAACTCGGTCGAGTTCCATTTTTTCTTTAAAAAGAAGTAGAAATATTTTAGGTAAAGTACAGCCTCTTCATCTGATGTTCCATTCTGTTCCTTAGGCACACTTTGTACATGCTGACTTCCCTCCCCTAGATGTGCATTGTACATACCTACTGCTTGTAATGTCTGTTCCTACCCAAAAAATCAGAGCCCCAAAATACACTGTCATCTTTCTTGATTTCAGATGAGTTGGATATTGCTGATTTTCTACTGCCCTCCTGTTGCTGCGTTTCTGAGTACTACCCTAAGCTGAAGCAGAACCCAGTAATATGTTAGTTGCTATTGCATTTGGGGGAATTGTCTTTATTTCTTCTCTTTGAGAGTTGTTAGCAATGTTGCTGGTGCTTGCAGGCCATTTGCTTTCAGGATAATAGTCCATTCACTTTGTTTTCCTTTAACTGTTCTTTTATCAGCTATTTTGATGGCATCTCTTTTCTCCTGTTGTCCCTGAGGTACTCCAAAATGCTATGCTTCACTCTCTGTTTCTCCCACTAAGTACATTATTTCCGACAGTTCATCCATACACATCTGCTCTGTGCTGATGTATGAATTTTCTAATCTCATGCTGATGGTGGCATCCCCAGTATCTCACCTGGGATGAGTCATCATCTCTTTTAACTCAATATGACCAAAAGTTAATGCCTTAAATGTCTTTCATAGCTTCTCTTCCCCTCCATCTCTGTTCAGTTGACAACTTTGAACAACAAAACTTGAAGGTTGTATTTTGCTCTTTTACATCAGATAACCATGAGATGCCCCTGTGCTGCTGCTTTTTTGTCTTCAATATTCCTCCAGTTCACCTCGTTTTCATCACCTTTTTCCAAATCTCCCATTTAGACTCTCATAATATCCTTCAATGCCTATTGTCACCTTTTTGCTTCCTGCTTTTCCAAATGCACACATCACCCAGCCCTTTAGGAAATTCGGTGTCTGAGGTCACGTTGATCTGATCCTGTCATTTCCTTCCTTCATCTTCCAATGCTCTATCATATCTGGATCTGGATCTTCTCAATTTCAAAGCCCTGTGTGACTACTCCTCTTTGCAGAGGTGTTTGATGCATTCTTTTCTGTTTGCTTATGCTCCATGCAGCATCTTTTAGTTTATTTGAAAAGGTAAAAACCCCACTGAAGTAAACTTCGAGTACCTTTTACTCCAGGCTTGGGCAGGCTTGTCTACAAGGCATGCTTTGAGTGATGGCTCTTTGGTGACTTAACTGAAATGTAGATGGTGGCTAATTCTCAGCTGACAGATGTCTACATTATACAATTAGGTGTTATAACTGGCATTGATGTCTATTTGGCAGTTTCAGCAGAGGTCAGGCATTGAAACAGTTTGGAGACTAATGATTCTGTTACTCCGAGACTTGGTCATTTCAGAACAGGCCTGAGGTTGCTGATCCCAGACTGCTTTCTCTGTTTTCTGTGTGTGAATGCGTGCTGAAGACTTACATCTCCATGCCTGTCAATCTAGCGTGGTTCAGAAATGCTGTGCTAAATTTAGAAGAGATCACATGCCTAGATAAATTTACTGCACGACTCCTGAAGGTCATAATTTTCTGACAAAAATGTGATGATCTCACCTGTCAGCATTTGTCCTTTGCTTACTAGTGAGAATCAGTGACATCTCTGCTTAAGCCATCAATCCTTGTCAGTAACATATCTTAACTTTATTTTTTTTTAACCTTTGCTGTTTCTTCACGCTGCCTTCTTCTGCCCTTTAAAACGTGCCAGGTAATAAATATGGTGAAGAATGTTTTTTGGAAGCCTTACTCCAGAGACTGAAATTAAAAAAAAAAAAAAATATTTTGGCCACTTTCTAAACAGTTTCACTCAGTTCAGGTAATTCAAAACTAAATTTTACAGCCAGCTATGCCAATTTACCTATTCAAGGTTCTCCATACATGCATTGAGCTCACTGCAGGATCAGGATCCTCAGAACATGTTGCAATATGATTTGACTGTTTAATGCATAAAGGATTTAATGACTATTTCTTGTATAGCCTTAGCATTCTGACTCATGTCACCATTCCTGAATAGGCTCTTAGAGAAAAGTGTAAGTTTGTACTTCAATGATCTTACACAGCCTATTGACAGACACTTCCCAAGGACTTGCCTCAGACTGGAATAATAATAATGCACTGAACACCTTCACCAAGAGGACAAACAGTTGACAGGTGTCAAGGAGAGAGGGAGGCTGATGAGGTATCTGCAAGTTGAATTATGTACCAGCAAGAAAACATGACTAGTTGTATCGCAGAAGAAAAATGTGAGGTTTGATGAGGTGTAACTCATTTGTATTTCAGACTCCTAGGGAAACAGCAGCAACAAAATAAGATGCAGTTTTATCTCAGTGAGCAGGAAAATGGTGATACATTTACAACAATAAACAAAGCAAAATTAACAAAGACGTTAAAAGAAGACCTATTAGAGCTGAAGTTGGGAGCAAACACCACCATGAAGATTTATAGTCTGGAAAAGTGATATGAACTACATATATAATTAGTATTTTTGTTAGCATTTCATACCCCTTGTCTTAATGTGCAAGGTGATTTCTAGCAAATAACTGAATTGCTGTTAATTAAACACAATTTCAGTGAAAGATAAGTGGAATTTTAATACTTCTCACTCTAGTCTTATTGTGCGTATGTGCACTGTGTCCTTGTCAGATTTTAGCTTTTGAATATATCAATTCTAGAGCAGGAACTCTGTCTTTTGGATTTTACAGCACACAACACACTGAGACCGGGTTCTGGCTGAGCCTGCTATTGCACAGGGCAACATGAACAGTAGCAAAGCACCAGTAACCAAGTGCAGATAAGACC
This sequence comes from Mycteria americana, assembly GCF_035582795.1. Taxonomy (NCBI): domain Eukaryota; kingdom Metazoa; phylum Chordata; class Aves; order Ciconiiformes; family Ciconiidae; genus Mycteria; species Mycteria americana. Next base: position 96,406,257 of record NC_134366.1, on the reverse strand, counting down.
CCCACACACTCTTTTCCTCAGCTGGTTAGTGGCAGATATGCAGAATTTGACATTAGATTCTGGCTTCTAACACACTACTGAAATGAAAGTTGGAAAAATTAATGTAAATTAATCTCATTTTTAGTGTCATTAGCTTTCACCCTTCATATTCTGATTTAAGACCTAGGTGAAAAATTTGGAGAGAACAATAACAGGATGGTTCCTGAAGTCTCCTGCTGTCAGAAGTAAGGTGGTGCAGGACTCACAGTGAATGTCTTAAAGTCTCTTTTCCTCACTGATACTTAATTTCTAGAAGATAAAGGCCTTGCACCCTCATTTCCTCACAGAGCTACTCCAGCCTTCTCCTGTGTGTCTTTAAAAAAGAGTCCCCATAGGGATAATAAACAATGATCTATCTTCCTTGAAGAGCTAAGTCTGTGAGCCTTGTCTCTCAGATTTTTCCATCCTTGCCCTCACTTTTTCACTGGAAAGGATGGTTGGACCCAGATTCATTTGCTGAAGCTTTGAGAGCTTTTTGGTGTTTTCATTAAACAGTGAAGATCTGAATCATGTTTTTCAAATATTATAAAATGCCAAAGAAATATATATATATATATATAGTTACAAAACAGTGCCCTACAGAGGTCTTGAAGAATGAGCATGAGATGAGTTCTGGAAGTAACTTTTTCTTATTGAGAACCAATAACATCCTGACTTCAGTGTTCATCTGACAACATCTATTACTTTGTGAGGTGTGAGCTGGACAGTTTACACATTTTTTTATGCCATGCATATTGAATTATGTCAGACCAGCACAACCCTTTAGAGACATGGATTTATTTACTTAAGGTCTACAAGCTTTTTTGTTAGTATTCATTGTAAATCATCCCAGGAGCCTCTAGCCTCTAGCAATTATTTAAAGTTTGAGATACATTCAAATACTGTCAGCTTTATTTCTGGTATTTATTAATTTTCTCCTTCACTTTTATGTCTTCTTGCCTTTTTAATGATGTTAGATGAACCACTCATCTGAGCTTTCATTTTATTTTACATCTGTTTTTTTCTCCCCTGGTCCAGAAGGGCTGCACAGCCAATACATCAGTTTTAATTTTGTCCTTTAAGATGCTCAGTAACCAATAGCATGTACGGTGATCAAACAGAGTAGTACACAGCTGCGTGACAGACTGTCACGCTGTTGTGTTGGGGAGCAGAAAGGCCCAGCTGCTCTCCAACAGATGGTGAACCAAATGTGATATCAGGGCAGGGCAGGGACCTTGATAGCTGAGGCTCAGCCCCACAGCCCCATGTCAAGACAAGCAGGGCTGGCCTGAAAAAGGCAGCCAGGGTCAGCCAAGGGTCCAGATCACTACGTAAGTCCATGGTGAAAAGGCAAGTCCAAGGTCGAACTGGGAACAGAAGTCAGGATCAGGTCCAGGGATGGTGACCAGGGTCAGCCCAGTGATCATCAGGTAAGCCCATAGTGATGAGGCAGGTCTGAAGTCAACCTGGGAAGTCAGTCCAGGGGTCAGGATCTGGATCAACAGGATCCATGGCCAGGCACAAGCAAGCTGAATTGAAATGGAGCCCCTGGACACATGGGGGTGGAGGCCCCAGGTGGGGCTGGTCAGGGCCATTGAGAACTATTAGTGCACACAGGGCAATGACAGCATGTTGAACAATATCCACAGCACACCTCATAGGCACATGGTTGTTTTTCATCTGCTATAGGATCTCCTTGAGCTGTGGGACACTATCTTTAAACATACAAAGTGTCACTGCAGAGCTCATAGCAGAATCTTGCCCATTCAAGATAGTGGCTCCTGGCTCATGCTGAGCTCCGAATAATTCTCCTCTTTTTTCCTTCCCTGCTCCCCTAAATACAATTGCAGCTGAGTTCTTATGTCAGTGTGCATTTTAATAGGTACAAGGGCAAATGGTTAACCACTGCAATGAATAGAACCTGTATAATTATATAATGAAAGAAGAATCAAGCCCATGAATTCATCCTGACAATGGATCTGCCTAACTTGGTGTATGCATCATGTATTTAGTCTCTAAGGAAGTGATACACTTGGCCTCAGGTGAGGAAACCTTAACTCCCTTATGCAATTTATAATAAGGAGTATTCAATGTTCTGAAATTGTTCAGAATTTTATATTGCTTATAAATTCCGTGGTACTTTGAGACATGTGGCATCTGGGAAGATTGAAAGCAGATTGCAAGGATGGCCTAGACAATTTTTCTGCAAAAAGAAAGGTGTATTGACCCTTAGCAACACTAAAACCCCAGTTATTTTTAAGAAAGAGTAGACTGTAAGATATGGACAGCGAAAGCCAAATTTGTGCATATGTGGAATTCATTTTTTGCTACTTTCATGGTGTTAAAACTGGCAGTGTTATAATCACTTAGCAACGTGACCGTGACTTGGAAAGGGGGACACTGCCTTCTCCTATTTCCATTTGGACTTCTGCTGTGCTACCCACCAGTGGCAGTAAAAGAGCAACTGGAGGACACCAGCCTGTGGGGAAGGCATTGGGTGGCACGAAGTCTTCAGCAACCCTGAGAGAGATTTTCTGAGGATGCAGAGATTTACAGGGAGGTTATGGTCCACGTCAAGAACTGTCCTGGGGTGGTGGGGATTAAAAGAAGGAACTCTTGGAGGGAAAACATATACTACTGAGTTTTGCTGAGTCCATCTCACTTTTTGCCTCTTTCCTGTCCTTCTTGGCCAAAATCACCCCCTGCCTGGCGGGTAAGAGTACAAACCACCTGTACTTATCCTTTCACTGGTGTTCTACCCCAAATCTACAGCATAGTCACTACTGTCTGAAAGAGCAAAGCCTTGCGCTGTATAGGGACTTTATATCTGTTGTCTGGGTTACACCATGCTCTGTACTAAGATTCAGACTAATGATCATTGCACAGTCGTATCCTTGGAGGAATATTCCCAAGAAGGAAGTTAATTAGGAAGCATGCCAGAAATAATGCTCTCAATCTGAGAAAATAATTTGAAGCTACTCAGACAAAAAAAAAAAAAAAAAAAAAAAAGCGCCCTGTCTTTGGTTTGGAAATGTTACTTGCTTCTTCTCAGCCTCTATTTTTATTTTTCAGTTGGTTTCCCCTGCCAAGCTACAGGCCATCTGGATGCACTTCCCTATAAAACTGTGGAACTCAGTCTACACTATTTTAATTGTTTAAGTACTTCAGACAGTTCTGGGCTGTGAACTTCAGTTAGACATCTCCTGTTTCCTGTCATCACAAAAAAGGAGAACCCTCCAATAGCTAGCTGAAGATTATACGTGTTTTTAAATTCCACTTTCAGCCCTAATGACAAAGGACCCTGCTTATTTTCAGCATAAGGCTGGAAAGAGGACTCATACCATTAGAAAATCCAAACAAGGACTGAAATTTGTCCTTTTCTCAGTCTTTTAAAAATTACAAAGATGGGTGCACTGTTTTACTGTGCACTGTGTGCACAGTAGGAGGGAAGAGGGAGGGAAATAGGGCCGCTCACAAGCACTGCTCTGAAGCAGAATCCCTTCTGCAGCCGCTTTCACAAATGCTCATGCAGAGGCTGCAACTGCTCTGCACTGGGGCATGGCGGGGGGGAGAGAGACAGACAGTACAGGTTCTTCCTTGCTCTCAGTGATAAAGGCCTGACAACAAATGGCTTAATAAAACAGCTGTTTTAATAAGATTTTAATAAGATGATGCACTAAAAAAAGGAATATAGATAGCAACTAAATCTTACATCACTCCACATGCTGGGAACCCCACATCTGTGCGGCATCGGATGCACCCTGGATGGATTTCCCCACAGCACACCGCACAGATCCTGTCTGCGGAGAGGTTCGTCTGATGCTGCATCAACGCGGCGAGTTGCGAAACTGAAAAGGAATTACCCCAGCACTGAGGATGTTAAGAGATATTTAGAGAAACCAGCTGTAGGACTGGGCATAGTACAACAAGGTCTAAGTAATATCTAGATCTTGCTTTCAGGGCATGTGGGAAACCTGCAATGTGAGTGAAAGAAAACAAGGGAATTGCAAGCACAACTGGCAAGTTTGGAGACCCGTTTGCACTCAGATAAACTGGAAGCCCAAACTAAATGGAGAAATCATCTGACTTTTTTTCTGCCACAAAAGAAATGATGAAAAAAAATGTCTTTGGCATGTTGATTTATCTAAGGCATGCAAATGTGTGACACTTTTATCACTGTAATAGTGACCTAATTTATAATACTACACAGATGTTTATCTTTGAAATATACACCTGGACATTAATGTGGTTTATGGTGTTAATGGGCAGAGACTGAAATTTTAGTTCCATATGAATGTACCTAAGAACAAGAGGATAATTAAAAAAAAATCACTCTAAAGGAATTCCATTATCCACAGCAATTTTTCATTTGTGGTCTCATATTTTGTAAATATTTTTTTCTCAACCTGTTAGTAAACTGCTTTATAAATCATATAGAGGCTTCTGGCCAGAAGAAAAGAAGGTAATCTTGGTACCGCACAACCATAGCTATGTGGACCCTATGCACTAGTCACATGTGTTTTGATTTGTGTTCCCCTTTTTCCCTGAAAATACATTAATTTCATTGGTTAAAGAGACAGTGTGGTACAAAAAATTGATTACTCTAGGAAGGTACAATCTAGAATTCGGTAGTGTCTGGGAGATACAGTATACTTCCTCCTGACTTCAGAGCAATTTCAAATTGATGATCGGAAGTTTAAAGACTACATTGGAAGACTTAGCATGTAATAACTGCTAGCTTCGTGGTAAATTGTCCATTACTGCAGCATCTAGTAGGAATGGTTCTGCTGAGAACCAAGCACCCACCCAGATAGCTTGGTTCAGATAGCACCTGTAAGCTTTGGATGGTCTAATGATTGTCTAAAGTGGGCAATACAATGACTTTCAGGGTCACTTCTCTTTTTCACCTTCTACCTCTCTACTCCTCATCTTGCAGTTTGGGCTAAAATAGAACATCTAAGTGTCATTTCCATCAGAACCCACTACAACCCATCAGATGAGTTTTGCTCATTTGGTGTACCACTGTGAAATTTGTTCATAATTCTTTTTAAGGTGCAAAGTTAACATACATTTACAGTCATATGTATGGAAACAACTACAAAAGCAAGCAACAGATCATGCCCCAACAAGATGCACTGCATTTTTTCAAACTGTATCACTGAAGCTACAAATATAAGGAAGATACATACATTTTCAGAAAGAAAAACATATAAAAGTACAATAAAACACATAGTGGGTTTGGAGTTTGAGCCAAGAAAAATAGTTTATCATATTGGATCTTTATGGCAGCAAATGTTTCCTTGCTGTGTTATGGTTTGTGCAATGGTGCTCTTCATTTTAGTTTTGAAAGTGCAGTGTCTCTAGTGGAGGGGACACTAATGCTTTCAAGGGCAAATAAAGCCTTGCTATAACTTGCTGTAGATGACATTACTAGGCAAGGATGAAAGGTTTCATATTTGACATCCGTCTTGTAAGTGTGTTTAAATAGTTCTTAATTCCAGAGGCGGTCACACTATGCTATGAAGCAAGGGCTTATTAAGCTTAACCAAATATATAAAAATTAATTGTAACCATTCTGTGCATACTAAACAGTTTCTCATGTGGCTGAAGCTTGCTAGAAAAATGATGAGTGTTCAGAATGTGCTTCTGTTCATTTGTCTTGATTCTAGTGAGCATGTGAAAGTAGTAATTCACCATACGTTATGCTAACTCAGCAAAAAAATCTGACTTCCTGAGCTGACAAACCCAAACTCCTTCAAATTATTAATCTTTTTCATTAGTGGAGGGCTGTCAGGTATAATGTAGAAAGAGGTGTGGCAAAGGTCAGTAAAAGAAGAGAATAAGACAGGAAACTTGAATTACTCATCTGAGACAACACAAGTGGTACTTTCACATGCAAGAAGTTATTTTAATCTAAAAAAGCAATAAACCTCATGAAAGAAATGTAAACTTTTACTTGAAGGGAAATGACACGTTAATTGTCTTCATATGTTTTATCTAGTTGAGTTGACTACCCAAAGTAATTGGAATGTTGTAACTTAATGCCAAGTCATTATAAAAATTGTTGAGGTCAAGGACCTGAACACTGGGTAAATGACAAAGTTTGCTCAAATTTTTCTCTGGTAACTGCTTATGATGAAGAGAGAATTTTCTCAGGTGTTGCTCCTATGGCAATGTTTTAGTTTCTGGAGCATTTTTTTGTGAGGTTTTATTCTGCTGAAATGGTATTTGTTCCCTAGATATTTTGAATGTGGTTTATTTGCAAAATAATTGCATACTGTGAAAAAATGTTATGCAGAACAGCCATAAGAATCATTGCTATATGAGGAGGCCAGTCTCTATAGGGAAATAGGTGTTGAAGTCACTGGTCTCTAAAGTTTATGTCTTTTTGATACATATTTTGAGATCCATAAACATTAATTTTATAAAAATCCCAAAAGTTTGGTAGAAACTTGTCTTATTAAAGATTAGGATTAGTTGAAAATTTTACCCAAAGACTTTGTCCCATCTTTGTTCTCAACTTTGAAACTGAGCTTGTAATGATAATTTAGTTTCTTTGCAAATATGACTCAAATCTTCTGGGTTTTTTTTTGACAGTTCAGTGACCAAAATCTTCAAAGCAATGGAATTGGAGGCATAGTTTCCATTAGTTCTACTTGGAATTGTTTCTCAAATTTCTAGGTAACATTCAAAAATATCTTCTGAAATACATTGAGTAGAAGAGTTTGGATTAATGTAATTTTTTGACTGTGGCCTGAACCCTTACCTGCATACCAAAGGTCAGTAATCAGATTATTTATATTCTCCTTTCTTGGCCATTTGTGTTTTCTGATATTAATCTTGTGAAGTCCTTCATGTAAGCATATCCTACATCTCTATTGAAAGAGAAAGCTGCTTATCTCAGAATAAGGTAGTGGTTAGAGCACTGCTTAACACACAGCCAACATAAGGGCAAAGTTGCTTGGCTCTTTCTGAAATGTTCTAAAAGTATCTGATGCCTTCCAGGGAAGAATGGAAACTTTTTTTATATCTAAGCATGTTCATTGAAGGAAAAAAAAAAAAACACCACAAAATGTTTAGTTAATTTGATCTAAAATTATTTTGCTTATTAATTTCTCTCTGAATGTTTTACGTATCAAAGCATGCTCTGAACCGAAGAAAAGCATTCCATTTCAGGTAAAAGAAAGTATTTACCTAACACCAAAATATTTCCCTACCATTTCCTAGTGGATTATCAGAATTCAAAAAATAAAATTCCTTTCACACTGAGAAGAAACAGTTTTTTACTTTTTTTATGAAGTGCCAGGAAATGTAAAAGCATTTATTTATGCTGCTTTTGTTATCATATTTCATTTTTTTTCTATCCTTCACTTACATGTTCTAATCAGAGAATATCACATAATGGTCCTAGATATTTCATTTCCTAGTGCATAGCTGTGTACTCTTCACTTTTATCTATCTGGCTTCTGTAGTTCGTTAGACACAGTTCTGTCCCAGGCAGAAGCAGCCAGCTTGGCTTTTTTCTAGGGTTTATGTCCTTTCTGAGTTCTTTTTTTTTTTAAAAAAACATAAATACATTTGTACAGCCCAATGCATTAGAATCAGATTCAGACTGTACAAGGAGGTTAAACAGGTGAAATGTTTCCTTAAGATGTGGAAGAAATACTTGCAGTGACAGCTTTGGGCTCAGAGCACTGAAGGAGACCCCACCAATGACAGAGGTGACAGCCTCCACGGGCAAGAGTCCTGCTTGTGCAAACGGTGTGCCATCTGCCACTGTGCGTCAAGGCAACGACATGAATGCATCACCTTCATCTATCCAGTCACCAAAAGTGACATAAACTGGCACAATGTGCAGGTTCTGAGAAGTTCATAAAGCTGGGTACAATGGATTCATGTGACTCATATCTGTTGTCACTCAGAGATACGAGACGGTCAAGGCAGAATTACAAGTGGTAAGCTGAAAATTTATGACAATGAGGTGGGCAAAAAGTGCATTTTTTATATGATGGAAGGGAATACGAGGGAGAAAGACTTCATACCAAAGGTTTGGACAATACTAGCCACGACCTTCACAGAAACCTGAAGACACCCAGCATTATGGTGCATGACACTCTTTGAACAATGTAGGTCAGACTTGAAATGTACCCATGGCTTGGATCCCCTGGCCCAGTTTCCTGCAGAAGCTGGTTCTACATAACATGCTGGTCCTTGGACCGTCTACTTTTTCCTTAGGAGTCCCTGCAGCAATGTAGCTCCATTGGGATGCTCTGAAGAGTACCTGTATAGTCAAATTCTTGAACAGACCTTAAAGGAAGATTATAACGATCCTTCTATGGCTTTCCTCACCTCCTACCAATGCAGCAGTTAGCAACATGCCTCAGCTTCCAACAGGAGGGTTTCTAACAAATAGGAAATGTAGATATAAATGCTTAATAGCATAACAATAATCATGCTGCTGGAGAGGAAGAGAAAAGAAGCTGGAGGAAAGGAGGCATTTAGGTGCCCAATTACCACTAAGCTATCTGTGAGCAAAGAGTTTCTCAGTCTTTACTGCTCATAGTCTATCTGCTCCCACTCCCTCATCTGTACTACAGCTGCTTCTTGATCCATGCCTAGGATGGAGATAAGAAGACCTACAAAAGGCTGTTGAAATATCCTGGGACTGTATCAAATTTCTTTCCCTGGGCAGCCATTGCTACCCCAAATGTGACTGTAGTGGCTAGCTCTGCTCTTTCTATACAAAATTACAGACTCAAAAGGCAGGATGTCTTCTATGAAAAGACAGGGAGAGACAAGAATCAGTGAAGATGCTTGAATATCTCTAATTAATATCAAGTTTCCCAGAGAAGAATCATCAAGGCTGACATTCTGGTAAATAACAGCAAAAAGATCTTGCTATGCTAAGTTAAAGCTTCCACATTGTGAACAAATGCAAATGTAATCAACAGAAGAAAATGATTCATATACAGAAAGCAACAAATTGGGCATTACTTATTTGACAGAGCCGTATAAAGTACCATCCGTCATGATCCCAGTACTTTTTATTAAGCTTTTCAGCAAGAAATATTTTGGCAGCATCTTATTAAAAACATATATGCATTCAATGCTGTTTATCTTCAACAGTTAGAATTTGGCAGGGCAAAGCACTAAGACATTAATGCAAGGTGGAGAAAACTGAGATCTGATATTAGGAAATACGTTGTCTGATGTTGAACCAAGCAATATAGTAATGTCTTTACCTTATATAATCCCTTTACTTGGGATTCTGGGTTATATGCAGAGCCACATCTCCATGCTGGTATTCATGTTGCGCAACACTAAAGAATTCCTTACATCTTCTAGTAAACAGGCATTTGATTAAGCAATGTCACAGACTGAGCCATAGCTATGCAACCACTTGATATGGTGCAGTCTGCTGCCAAAAGATGATGTTTCTCACCCTTTGTTATTGGCCCCTCTTTGAGTTGGTTTGTTCAGGACCCTTAGCCCAGTGCAAAGAGACTCTGCAAGCAGGACAAAAGTATAAAGCGGTTATTTACTTGCTAACACACACACCAAAGATAGCTGGGGTGTGATGAGCTATCAGGCTAAACACGAGCATGCTCACCAACCTGATGAGGCATCTGAAGAGTCTTTGCTGACCAGACAGGAGCAGAAGAGTTTTCTTGCTGGAAAGTAGTTGCTGTTGAGTTGCTGTCTTACACCAGCTCCAGCCAAAACTGGTGACCCTGACAACTCCACTTGATGACCTGATGATTCCCAATGAGGTCCCAACTAGACTGACCATCCTCATTAGCCTTGCTTTGTTTTCTCCTTTTGGATCTTGCATCTTTCCATGCTGGCGATTTTGACCTTGAAACTTTGAGCTACTGCTGATTCTGTCTCAACAAGCCTACCTCTGTCTGTAACATTTGCTCTCTTACCTGGCCGTAGACAGCACTTTCTGAGCAGTCTGAGTCCAGGTTACGCAGCTGTGCCATATCAGAGCAGGGCCTTGGATGCTGGGTACGCAGACACCTGGACAGCTGTGTATGTGTGGTACAGGTATGCGAGGTGACAGCAAGAGCTACAGAGACAGAGTGACACCACCTCCCTCCTTGTGGCTGCTCGTTTCCTCCCCCTCCGTGCTGCTGTCGCTGGGGCTTGCGTAGCTGTGCACTGAGCTGGCTCGGTTCAGGGAACTGGAGATGAATCCAGCTGCTGGTGCAACCAGCTGCTTACTGCAGTCCAGTGAGCGGGGCTTCGTTCTGTGAACTGGCACCCTGAAAACAGAGCAAACTGCTTACAAAAATGAGTGAAGGTGACTAGAGAGTGAGAAAAAGGTCAGAAAGAGAGGAATACTTTGCTTAAAGACAAAAAACTTTTTTTTTTTTTTCCTGTAAATGTCCCTCACAGGCTTCTTATCTAGCTACTGTACAAGACAATAGCATTTCCAGCCTCTCTCTGTTATTAGAATTGCTCCAGATTCTTAACAATTCACCATTTTGTGTTGTTTATATTTCTATATGTAGTGGATGACTTATGAGTGAGAAGCCTAGTATGCTGACTGATACAAACAGGGCAGTACTTTCTGACAGAAAGTCCTGCTTTCCTGAATTGGAGCTCAGTCCTATAGGAGAACTGAGATTAGTCCTTATCTCCAGCACTGCTCAATACTGCTGTGCTTTCAGGAACCCAGTGCACTCTGTAAGAGTAGATTTCTACCAGCTTGTTAAATACACCAAACAAATCACTAAACTGCATTACTTCTGTGGATTCGGTTACACAACAGACCAACAATATCCTTTTGAGTCTGATGTAGTCATTTTAGCCAATTTTCCATTTAGCAGATTTGATATTCTGTGAGTGAGCCACATGCATACTTCTTTGTAAAATGTTAAAATCTTTATGTCGTCTAAAACTGCACACCTAGAAATGGACTGTATTGTCATCTGGTTATTTTGCTGTTAAGTTATATGTATGCATGTTTGTTTACTGATTTATTTAGTTTAGTTTACTATATTTAAAAAGTTGTCTAGCTGTCTGTCCCAATTCAAGTAAAGAAAAACCACATATTTACTAAAGCAGAAGTAGAATCAAGCTCAAGGTTTGGTTTGGTTTTTTTTAATTGAACACGTGGTATATAGATTACATCTATTTCCATAGTCACATATTCAGAGAAAAACACATTTCAACCATCTTTGGGCTGAGGTTCTGATACTATTTTAGCATGTGTTATTCTTCCACAGACAAGTTTTTATCCATTATGCAGAATTTACTCCTTATTTGATCTTATAATTTTATTTGAATAACAAATAAAATAAACAGCTCTTCTAAAAGTACAGCAAGATGAAGAAAAAAAATGAACTTTAAAATCAAATCATAACGTTTTGGTTGTAACTATAATATGTTCAGGTAAATTGGAATTTGCAGTTCTGTAAAAATATTCTTAATGTATTATGAGTCTGATATACTTTGTGACATTAGAGACACCTGGTTTTGTCATTGCATTCCAATTTATATATAAAGCAGTCACATGTGACATGAATGTATTGAACAGAACCACAGGAACAAAAATATAAGACACAGAAGAGATCTGCCAGTACCTCTTGTTCCTCTTCTGTTGGTGAGGAATTTTTTGACCAATCTTCCAGCCTTTTCCTTTGTCAGCAGATCCACAATCTAAAAAGATACATTTTTTTGGGGGTATATTTTTCCTGTTATCCTAGATCTTCCTCCTTCATCTTCTCATTACTTTGTTAATAACTTTCAAATCAGGGCTATCTCCAGTAATCTATCTTTTTCCCTCTTGTTTTTTGGTACCGATGTCAGCTATTATGGTATTCTTTGCTAGTACCTAACAATTTACATGAAGCCTCAGATCTCCTGTTACCAGCCGAAGACAAGTGTCCTTTTGCTCCATTGGATTGCGGTGTGGCAGTCTGGCACAAGTCGGTGCAGCTTTCAAGGGCATTAGAGCTCTTCATGGCCCATGGAAGTACAGCCAGGCTGAGTGGTGTGACAGTGTGGGCTCCTTGGTGATCCCTACCATGCCAGCGCAGCTATCCTGGAGTGCAGTATCTATCCTTAGTGCAGGGGGTGTATTGGAAAGCAGCTTTCCAGATAGGAACAATTTGGATTACTCTATTTATATATCTTTTCAGGTAAAGAACATCATAAGTAGGACTGCCTGAACAAATGGAAGGTGGTAGCTTGGAAAGCAGTGTCTCTGAAAAGGATTTAAGGAGCACAACTGACAGACAACTCGCTATGAGCTCCCATGTTGTATTGTGGTAATTTAAGGCTAACACAATCCTTGGTTGCATGAGGAAGGGACATTGAGATGACTTACCTCTGCATGGCACAAGTGTAAAAGACTGTCATGGTTTAGCCCCAGTTGGCAACAAAGCACCACGCAGCCGCTTGCTCACCCTCCCTCCCCACAGTGGGATGGGGGACAGAATCTGAAGATCAAAAGTAAGAAAACTTGTGGGCTAAGAACAGTTTAATAATTGAAATAGAAATAATAATAATAATAAAAATAACAATATTAATAATAAATTGTAATGAAAAGGAAAATAACGAGAGAGAGAGAGAGAGAGGAACAAAACCCAGGGAAAAAAGAAAAAAAAAAACCAAGTGATGCAAGTGCTCACCACCCACCGACCGATGCCCAGCCAGTCCCCGAGCAGTGATCCCCCTGGCCAACTCCCCCAGTTTATATACTGAGCATGACGTCATATGGCATGGAATAGCCCTTGGGCCAGGTTGGAACAACTCTCTTGGCTGTGCCCAGGTTTCTTGTGCACCTGGCAGAACATGGGAAGCTGAAAAGTGCTTGATTACTGTAAACATTACTTAGCAATGACTAAAACATCAGTGTGTTATCAACATTATTCTCATACTAAATCCAAAACACAGCGCTATACCAGCTACTAGGAAGAAAATTCACTCTATCCCAGCCGAAACCAGGACAAAGACATACTTTTACTTTGGACTTGAGGCTGCCTTAGGTAGTCCTGATTTATATCACAATCTCCTACCTTTTACCTTTCTTGATTGAATTAATGTTCTTGTCCCACAAGACCAGTATATGACTCCAGTACATCTGCCATCTCCTCAGGTCCAAGTTTTGTTCTGCACATGCAATTCATCTTTTTTTTTGAAGAAATAACTTAATTAGCTAGTGACTGACTAATTTTTGCAATGCAGATGCGGTTTGTGCAGCAGAAAAAAATATTAAACAATAGGCAGTCCATATGTTCCTAACCTTATCAGCATTTATCCAGGCCCTGTCTGACTGTGACTGATCAATGAACTGTTACAATGGCAGAAGGCTCAGAGGAGATGGGAAGGGTGACATGCTCCTGAAGCTCAGGGAGGGATGTAGGGAATGGTCATGGCTGTTGCAAAGAAAGCTGAACTTAGCACAAGGGGGACTGGAGGGTTGTCTTTCTTCTAGATAAATGGCTACATCAGTTGAGTGGGTCAGCCAGCTGTATTGGTGGACTGGATGAACTGGCTATAGTAGCTGGGTGAAACAACCAACTGTATCAGCTGAATGGATCAACCAGTTGTATAACTGTTTGCCCCTCAGTTAATCAAAAGAGTGGAACCAGTCGCAGACCTTGTAATAGAGTACCCAACATAGAGTGTGACCGACACAGAGTATAAAAACTGAACAACAAACAAAAAGGACTTTGAAAAGCGCGACAGACTTGATCTGGATTCAACTCACATATTCTTTCCCAGCAGCTGAGGATAGCCGGTGTTGTGACGGTGACCGTACTATAGAGAATCATGTTAGTACTGTGATTCAACTATATATTGCAATTGCTATACTCTGATAATTTGTACTTGTGTTGTGATTTAAGTATGTTGCTGTATCCCCCTGCAAAATCAAAATCCAATGTAACATCAAAAGAGCTTCAAATAAGTAAATTTGCTGTTAAACTTTAAATCCTCCATGTGTGGAATAGCTAAAGCAAATTGGTCAGAATATTGGACTCTGACACTGATACACGTTTGTCAGGTCTGCATTCCAGACTTTCCTTCTCCGCCAGTATCTGTGTCCTGTATTTGATCTCTCTTTACACGTCTTACTTTTTATGCCTCTTGAATGTGGAAATTTCCACAGGTGAATGTACTTCATTTACAGTAACGATTCACAGTAATTCCCCTCATCTTTGCAGTGGTTTCTCCAAAAATCATCACTCATTGAGCCAGGAAAACAGATGCATATAGCAGTGATACCTTGATATTACAGTCTTTTGCCATATTTTGTAGGTTAATAATATATAATTTGTCAATATATCTGTCTTTGAAAGACCTGTGATTCCAGCACAGGAGGCTGGTCCTGAAATTATGCAAATGAATCTGGTATTCATATTTCAAGAAGATTGCTGAAAAACCAGGAAAAGTTAGAAGAGATATACAAGCAGGATTTGTGGGTTAGAGGAAATGACAACAAATGGCTTAGCTCAGTCTTTTTTTTTTTTTCAAGAAGATTTGAGTTAACTTGATTGTATTGTATAAGTACTTTCACAGGCAGAAAATATCAGTTCCTGAGGTGATTTTTAACCTCATGGAGTACAGCATAGTAAAAAATTAAAGCCATGGCAATTCAAATTAGAAATATTGTGTAGATGTTTAACTGTGCAGATGGTCATCCAAAGGGACAAAGTTCTGAAGGCAGTGGTGGACTTTCAGTCTTTTGAATTCTTTCAGCTGAACTCAGATACCTACCTGGAAGATGACAAAGACAGTTTATTGCACTCAAGAGGGAATTAGCTGAGGGAAATGTAATGGCCTGTGATTACAGAACATCAAACTAGGTCACTTAATGGTCCCTGCAAGCTTTGCGCTTTATGAATCTGTTTGTTCCTGTTATGTTGTACAGAGATGCATAAACCTATCCCAGAAAAAAAATGAGACAAGTCTGAAATATTTTCTCTTAATTTTTTTTTCTGGTATTTGAAACATGGGACCTAGAATTGTAATGGACCACTAGGTTCATTGATTCTAGTCTCCTGTTTTGACATGTCACTGTATTTCACAACCATTTTGGAAACAGCCCCAACTATTCCTACTCAAAGGCTGTTTCAGAGCCACAGTGCTCTGCTGACTGAATTTCCACCCCTGATCTATTCACGGCTACCTTACACCTATTCATTCTCATGCCAGCATTGTCCTTCAGCTCATGCTCCTGGTGTATGGAAACATATTTGTGTAGAACACTCATATCTCTACTCACTTTCCAGCTAGATTGGTGGAACTACAATTTTTTTTGTCTTTTCTGATAATACATGCCTCTGTTCTCCTATTTACCCCAGCAGTCCTTCTCTACACTTGTTTCAGTCTGAGCTCATGAGCGTTGAAGGATGTCTGTATTGTTTGCTGTATTTTATTTGCTTTTTTCTTCTCTGTCACTGCTCTCCTGTTCCTTTTTCATCTTTCACTATTCTCTGTTCCATGATCCGTTCTTCATTCTTCTATTGCTTTCGTTCACTTATTTCTTTCCCTTTTATCCATCCACTCTGCTCTGGTTCCGTATCCATTCTATCAACCTGAAGTTTTAGAAGTGCCACTTCAGATTAAATCAAAGTCTATAATTAGGCTAGCATCCTGTCTCCAACAGTGGCCAGTGGCCATAAATACGTAGGTGAAAATATTTTGTTATACTTCTGCAGAAATTCTCCTAGTCTCTGGTAAATTATGATTCCTGGGTTAGAGATGTCTTTGCATTTCATAACACAGTCAACTTTTCTTCAACAAATCAGCCAGCCATTTACTGAACTACAGTCAACTTTACCACAACATTCATGAGCAAAGTGTTTCCAGAGTTGTTGTGGTTTAGCTTCAGTCGGCAACTAAGCACCACGCAGCCGCTCGCTCACCCTCCCTCCCCCGCAGTGGGATGGGGGAGAGAATCAGAAGATCAAAAGTAAGAAAAGTCATGGGCTGAGATAAGAACAGTTTAATAATAACAATAACAATAATAAAAAATTGTAATGAAAAGGAAAATAATGAGAGAGAGAGAGAGAGGAACAAAACCCAGGGGAAAAAAACAAGTGATGCAACCGCTCACCACCTCCTGACCGATGCCCAGCCAGTCCCCAAGCAGTGATCGCCACTCCCCGGCCAGCTCCCCCCAGTTTATATACTGAGCATGACGCCATATGGTATGGAATAGCCCTTGGGCCAGTTTGGGTCAGCTGTCCTGGCTGTGCCCCCTCCCAGCTTCTTGTGCACCTGGCAGAGCATGGGAAGCTGAAAAGTCCTTGACCAGTGTAAGCACTACTTAGCAACAACTAAAACAGCAGTGTGTTATCAACATTATTCCCATACTAAATCCAAAACACAGCACTATACCAGCTACTAGGAAGAAAATTAACTCTATCCCAGCCAAAACCAGGACAAGAGTTTAACTATATATTTATTTACACTACTTTTGAATCTAGTTGCGTGTGGTATCACCTAGTTCTTATATTGGAAGAGACACTGAACAGCTGCTCATAACCCTGCTTTCTTTACCAAAGTGAAGAGTACTAGGCTATTTAATTTGATTTTGTACTGAAGCTATCTATCTCAGTTGTTTGGCTACCCTTCTCATTATTTTCTGTTTTCTTATTGTACTTGTCCTTTTTCAGAAGAAGGTACTGGAACTATATAGAGTACTCTAAGAATGGGTACACATCTCCTGTGTACACTGAGATTATCACATTTTTGCTCTATTTTATTTTATCCCCAGAGTTGCCTGATAGTCTGTTTTCTTTTCTGAAGAGCTTTGAAGACCTTTTCCTAAGTGGTAATAATCAATTACCACTCAGAACATATGTAGAGTCAATCACTCTGCATATAATGTTGAAGTTGTTTGTTTCTCTCTCTCTGTCATTTTCCATCCGTTTTACACTGAATGTCATTCTGCTCCTTCCCTCTTCTGTATCAGTCAGTCTCATAAGGCCTTCCTGCACATTCAGTCGTTGTCTCTAATATCCCAAATACTTTGAGGTATCAAACTTTGTCACCTCAATATCCATCAAGACTTTCCACGTCTTTTATGAATATGGCGAACAGATTGTACTCCACTTGCAACTTCCATATATGCAGAAAATTGATCATTAATTCCAACCTTTTAATAATTACTCAGTCATGTGAAAGACTTGCTTCTTATCCCATCACAGAATAGGTTGTTGAAGAGCATTTGATGACCAGCCTTGTTGAATGTCTTTTGAAAGTCTAAATAGACTTATGAATAGGATGTCTATCCTCTTTAAGACTTTATATGTTTTTTTTAGAGATATAAGATACATGATGTAACTCTACAAAAGATTTCTTGACTTTCCCAGTGCCTGACAACTATCTATGACTTCTCTAATTCTGTTTTTTTAATCATGATTGCCACTGATTCGTCTGTGTAAGCATCAGATGTATTGGTCTGTAGTTGTTGGATCCTACTAACATAATTAAAAATTAGCACTGTATTCTGGTTTTCTGGCAGTTTTCTGTGAGAGGTTACAAACCTGAGTTGCTAGTTCAGCTAATTTACCCTACAGTTTCTTAGGAATGGCCAGGTGAAAAGTGTCTTGTGCCAGTGATTTGATATTACTGCCATTTTTTTCTTTGAATATTCTACTAACATTTCAATTTAAAATTTATTCTTCCATGGCATCTCCAATGCCACAGAAAATCACCCCGTAATGCCAATCTTAACATCAACCCCTAACCCCTAGCACAAGCCCCAAACCCTATCACAAACTTCAACCACTAACCCCATTACAAACCCTATCCTAAGCAAAATTCAACCCATAATTAAAACCCTAAATCCCTAATGCCAGACCAACACCAAACCCCTAACCTCTAACCCCCATCCCCTAATGCATGCTGTAACCCCAAAGCCCTAAGTCTAAATTTAGGGATAGCTATAGGGTTAGGGTTCAGTGCAACAGTTTAGGTTTGTTTTTGTGTTTGTGTTTAATGTTAAGTTGAGGATTTGATTTAGTGTTGAGGTGAGGGTAACAGGGTATGGCTAAGGATTATTGCCAGGTTTAGTATTAGGGCTTGCAATTATGATTATGGGTTTGGGCAGAGTAGAACTAGGCTTCAGGTTAGAATTACATTTAGGAGTTATGGCTATGCTTGCAGCCAATGATCTGGATTATGGTTTGGCATTATGTTTAGAGTTCAGGCACAGGGTTTGAGTTAGGGGCATTTATGGTTGCAGCTATGGTTTACTGTTAGTGTTCCAATTTAGATATTGGGCTAGAGTTCAGTGATTGGGTTTGGGTTAGGATTTGGGTTTGGCTTTAACATTATGGTTGGGTTTAGGGTTAGGGATAGCTTTTAAGGTTAGGGTTTAGGATTAGGGTACGGCTGTTGTTATGCTTTAGGTTTAGATTTTGTGTTTTAGTTAGGGTGCAGTTAGGCTTAGATTGATGAGTAGGATTAGGGTTAGGTTTAAAATTTGGGTTGGATTTAGGGTTTGGGTTAGGGCTGTGTTTAGAGCTTGGTTTAGTTTTAGGATTAGGGTTAGGGTTAAGGATTAGGCTTACTGTTGGTTTTGGTCAGGCATTAGGCTTTATTATTAGTCGTATGTTTTTAGGGGTTGTTATGCTTAGAGAGATTACATTTTTAGCATTTGTTTGGATCCCGCCAGTTTTTATCAAGGCTATACTGCGTTGGAATTATTCTGTTTCTAGATCAACATATATCTGGAGCCAAACAGGCAGTTAACATTTTCTTATGGATAAGAAAGTCAGATATATGCAATTTGGTTTAAATGAGATATTATCTCAACTGTGCACCCAGGTGCTGTAAACATTTTTGTCTATATTTTCCATTAGGGACAGTTAATGAAAAGTTTCAGCAAAAGAACAATAAAATGTTTGGAGGTACTGGGTATTAAACAGCTAATGGTGTGGTCAACTCAGGCAGAACACAATCAGAAATACAAGTGATGGCAAAGACCCAAACAGACTATGTGAAGTTCAATCAAGATATTATCCAGCCTGCAGAAATCTAAGTTAATCACATGAAATCCCTTCTGTCTTCAGAAGGAATACAGCCAGATGACAGCAAAATTGAAATCATGGCCAACATAAACCATCTACCACTAACATAAGCAACAAGAACATAACATTTCTTTAGATACTTGGATTGATTGAAGTTTTGATGTGGTACATACTTTTAGAAGAAGCCTGGACTGCTTTACAGAATTGATTGTTTTGTAGCAATACAGCTTGGATAGCAGTCACAAAAAATGCAGCAACAAACTCAAGCAAGGCTCCTAATTAGTCAGGATATATGTTTCCAGAGGCCTAGTCATCATTCAGACAAAGGGATCCTGGAATAGATTAGGAATTTACCTACTGTAAGATCCTGTTTTATGTATATCCTGAGCTTTCATGTCACCCAAATTATTACCAAGGAATACTGGCTACTGCATTTGCAATAGGCTTTTTTTTTCTGTGTGAATGTAAAAGAGCAGATTGCAGAACTGTCACTTAGCAGGCATTACTGTGACCCTCTAAACCTCTAACAGCTTTACTGAGCTTGAGGCAAAATGCAAGAAATGCTATGATTTGACAGCCATCCACAACTGGACGCCAATTCACCTTCAGATCTGCAAGGCATGGAAATAACACACCATGATATACAGAAAAAATGCTAACTATAAGTCAAGAGTCAAAGTGGAGAATAAGGCAGTTTTTGGTAGTGTTACATGTTTTGCACAAATATTCTTATTCATGCAAAACACCACCTAAAAATTGCCTGGCAGATGTATCAAAATAAGCACGTAAGAGGCAGCAACCTCTGTAGTGTTATATGAACATCTGGAACTGATGCTAATACCTTCTGAGAACGTAGATTGTACAACTATCTTTGGATGCTGATACTATGACACAATTGGCTTGCTTACACACAGAGGCTGAAACAATGGTGATGACTTGGTCCAGTGGATTATGACCTCTGGTCCACACAAACCTGTTTGACCTTTCTTCATATAGATTAAGTTTAAATGAGCAAACTGTAGTTTATGTAAGACATTGTTTTACAGGAAAGATTTAAGAATGAAGAATTATTAATGCTATTTAATTGCTATTAGTTAATTAGCAGTTAAAATTAATTCTGTTAGCTCACCAGAGAATCTCTGGTTGGAAGGGCTCTTTCATACAGTACAACGGCTGGCTTAAGGTCTGGAATGCCAAAATATCTGTACAGGCCATAGTAATTCTGTGTCTCATAAGCAGTGTTCTGGTTCAGCTTGGTATGCATGATGTTACTCTGTGATCCCGATGTACTGACACAGCAGATGTAAGAAAGCTCACTCACAGATTTACCCCACATGACTGCGGGGAACCCTCTCTTTTTCTTCTTTTATTCACTTCTGAAATTGAGATGACATTTCTGAAACAGTTGATGTATCTCCCAGGCACTAAGTTCTGATAATCACAGATATTAAGTTCTGATAATCAGTACTTGCTTATGCTGCTCAATACAACACAAAGTAAAATCTGCAAAGGTAACCCTGGTTCAAACTACGTATGTGGAAGGCAATATTGCATCTTTGGGGCTACTGCCTTGGGGCAGCCCCGTAAGTCCTATGCTTTGCCTGAGCTAATAGGCTTTCCCTCGTGCAGAAGGCACTGTCTGTGTGCTGTGCTTCCTGCAGTGTTCTTCCATCATTCCTTCCCATAGATACACCCTTACAGATTGTATGGTGTGCTGAGAATTGAAGATAAAGATATTCTGTTTTCTATTGACACATAGAAACTTTTGAGGTGGAAGAGGCCTGCTTTCACACTGGTTTCCATAGACATTCTGCTAACATTAATGGAATGCAAGCAATTCTAATATTACCAAATTCAGAGAAACTTTCTTAGACTGACATTCAATTGCATGATTGCATGTAGACTTTTGCAACATTGCAATGTACATTGCAATAATGCGGTTGTAGACATTGCACTGTAGATGTCTAACGTACTGTTAGTTTTCTAGATTCCTTTTATTGCCAGGTAGGAAAAAAGAGAATCTCAGAGTTAGATTCTTCTTATCTGAATGTGGGTATCTAATATAGATCAGATAGTCCTGAAAAGCTGTCCAAAGTTATAGCAGATGAATCTCAACCCTTGTGTTTCTAGGAAGTTAGTTTATACTATACATGATTTGATTTTATAAAGAATGGTGTGACTGGCTTTTTTAAATCATAATTTAAATTTCCATGGCTTTGTGGCATCTTCTAGTTTCCTTGTATTAAACTGTGTGAGACACCATAGAAGTTGTTTGTAGTCAAACATGACTTTTTAGTGTGTTGCTCGTTTCCTGTTGAATGTATTGCTAAAAGAAAAACAAAAGCATCTTTCAAGTACAGATAGATGCAGTTGCAGTTCATCTTTCCCATCCTTTGGATAATGTGTTATACACTACAAAGGCCAACAAAGACCAATGTGTTTCTGCCTACATGCTATCTTCCACCTATTACTACATCAATGATGTCATATGTAGGTCACTTTATGATGTTAATGTTTACGATTTGATTCTTTCCCTAATTTTAAAAAAAAATCCACTTCATATTGATTTACAGCTGGTTTTATGTGTCAGTAAACAAAATTTCCACAGTGATTTTCCAAGAGGCATGTCACCTCAAATTTGTTAGAGGCTCACCATCCCAGGAAGTATTTATGCCATTATATAAGGTACCTCTCCTATGCTATTTTAGCCATAATCTTGCACAAACTGTATCACCATAAATATGAACCCTAATGACTTCTTCCCAAGTCACCGGTCTATAGGATTTTACTTGTAACTTTAGGACAAAGTCCTCAAGGGATGACAGCCAATTACACTGCAATTGTCCAAGATCATTTACTATACCCATGATCAATTTTGTAAGCATATGTTTTCCTGGATTAGAATCTGTAAGTTTTTTTGCCTGGGTGAAATCTAATTTTCTGTTTCACTTCTATATTGAAGAAAGTGTCTCTTTCCAGTTTAGCTGTGTGAATGTCAAGCTAATTCTAAAGTAATTATTTTCAGGTACATTTAATTGATCTTCTATTTCTACTAGCTTAGATCAATGCTTTAATCAAAGCTTCAATGGTTTCAAAGGTTTTCTTGTAGCTGGATGACGTGAAAGAGAGTTGACAGCTTATAGCTTCTGTGCATTGGCAGTTCGGAAGTTAGTACGTATTCCATCTATTCCCACATCAGCCATGTGTGAACTTACTACTGGTAAAAGGGAAATTTTTTCTATGTTATTAACCTGAAATGGGATATAAAAGTAACTTCTGGATGGATTCAGCACTCATTAACATTCAGTGTAGCTGTTGGACTGCAAACCTGTTTGAGCAGCCTGGCTTGGGGAGGAAAAAGGAAAAGAAAATGGTACTTGTGCTCTATTATTTATGGTTTTTCCCTTATATCTGGGGTCCAGATTTACTCCCAGTGAATCCATCAATAATAATTAGCATGATGCCAGTGGAAGGATAACATGGCCAGGTATATGGCCTTTTGTTTCCAAAATGTTTGTATTTCTCTAAGGTAAGAAATTTCATATACAATGGCCATATACATTTAATGCTTCCTGGTTTAATCTCCTACCTGAACTGCTTGCAAATGGAAGTTATTTAATGTGAGTATCAGTTAAGATGTTGTCAGTATATTTATACCAACATTACAAGTCAACTCACAGTGAGAAAGTTGTTTCTGGAATTTTTGTTCTTTGCTCAGGATCAATGTTCCTTCCTATCATATCTCTCTTACTGTGTTGGTTTTTTCTGCACTAATTATTAAAGGCAATTAAATCACTCATGGAGAATAAACTATTCAAGGAGGTTAGCCTTTGTTTGCATTTTTGAATGCAGATAGGCTTTGTAAGTGCACAATACATGACTTAATATCTTTTCATGGAGTGCTTGTAAGTTGTTCTCTTAAACTATTCATTTTCTTTGGTGTGTAGACAGTCACAAAGGTTCCACTGGAGTTTTTCTCTCTGCCTGCACAAGTTAAGCTTTCCAAAACAGGAGCAAGTAGCATGTAATAAATCATTGCTGTTACAATTGTGTCTTTCAGAGAAAGCTGTATGCTAAAGATTTTGAAAAATCAGGAGCTCCTCAGTTACTTCAATAAGCGGATGAACCATAATTTAAATGAACAACAACTGATTCAAACCATAGTCTCATGCCTTTTTTTAATTCAGGCATGGGAGAATTTAGCAACCTCTCCATATGTCACTGGCGCAGCTCTAAAGATGCAGACATTTTGAACAAGCAGGATATAATGCTTTTTAGAGAGTATCACACCTTTCCTTCGGCTTACAACCATTAAAAAAATACCATAGAAGCCAGTCACACGGCCAAAACTCTATGGTGCCTCCAGACTGCTTTTGTGTTAACCAAGGGCACACCCCCTCACCCTACCTAGTCTAGATACCTCATTTAGGACAAGATAAATTGCTGCTGGCATTAAGTGTGTCCCCACTGACTGTGAAGGCTTCCCAGATGATAAACCGAACAGTGAATGCTTTTTGACAGATAAAATTGGGCAAGATGAATCCCAACTATATCATGCCCCAAGAAATTCACAACAGACATTTGTTTTATAGAGCTCCTGTGGCTTCACAGCCTCTCCAACAATCCCGCCTGGTGCTCACTGTTAGAAGGGATTCTTTTTTCCTAACATACAACTTGCTTCTCCCTTGTTGTAATGTTAGACTCTTATTTTGTTCAACTAGTCACATGGGCATGGGAAACATTATTTCCTTCTGTTTAGCAGCAGCTTTTTATGCATTTGCAAACTGTTGTCCTTTTTCCCCTTTGTCTTTTCTTCATCAGGCTAAACAAAGCCAGTTCTAGACTTCATTCGGATTGGTCTCCCTCTTTCTCAACTTCATGAAGACCTTCCAGGAAAAAACAGCACTGCAACATGAACATTGTTCTGGCTAAAGCCTTACCAAGTAGAGCAGGAGGACTGCTTGCTGTTCTTGCAGGTTGTACTCCTATTTGTATGTTTGCCTCTTCCACAACAGGAACTGACTTGTTTTTTTGGTATAATAACTTTCAGATCCTTTCCTTCTGGTCCTTACCATGTATATGTGCACTTGTTTAATTGTATCTAGATGCAATTTAATTACTTTTTTTTCGGTCTGTTTCTCCATTTCATCAAGATCACCTGTTCCTCCAGTCCTCATTCAGTTCTTCCTAGTTTGGTATTGCTTGCAGATTGCCACTGTACTGCCTGTGGAGCTGAGCAGAGTGCAAAGCTACCTGCCTGGGCAGGCTGAACAGTAATCACTGTTCAAACAGGAAAAAATCTGTTCATTTCCCAATTTCTCTAGCAGAAACAATTTTTAGTTATCCTATGCCTCTGCCTGATGAATTGGACAATTCAGTTTCAAGCTCTTTCACATCTCCCAGTTCAAGATTGACATCCATTCCTTCCATGTGATCTTTTGTTATGACTTGGGATTCAAGGCTTCTCTGAAAATTCTAATCTTTTTACAGGGGAAAACATAACTGATTTCTGGACTGCTCTAAAATGTGTTAGCAAGCCTGAAAGGCCAACAAATAAGAAGAAGCAAATGTTTGCAGATGGCAGGATGTTGTTTAGACTAAGGCAGATGGAGGCATTTCAGAGACCCAAAGATAACAGGTCGGGTAAGCAGGTAGTGTACCATCAGGTGGGATTCATTGTTGACAAATACGAATTCCAGAGGAATATTGACCACTTGATGTATTCATGGACTCTAGATTAACTGTAACAGGTGGAAAGAGCTGTGGGTTGCTATAGGTAGGAAATAAAAACTCTTAGCTCAGTGCAAAAGCAAAGACAGAACATGAGGAAGAATAAAGAGAGGAGTAAACCCAGAAAGGTTAAAACAACATAAAACTGTTAGGTACATTGACAGAATACTTTCAGATTCTTCCCTGTGGCAACATGATTTAAAAAAAAAGGGATCCAAGATGAATAATAAATCCAATCAGAAACAGAAAGATTGAAACGTATACAGTGTTCACTCTTTTTCACAAATCAGGAAGAGAGGATGATTCACATGATGTAATCACAACATGTTTAAAACTGATGAACAAAATTCTTTATAACTGTGAATCTTATTATTTTACACCATAATTTAGTCCAAAATTTTACAAGGAACATTCATTGACCTTTTTGATGAGAATATGTGTGGTAGAAAAAGGCTGAAATATATCTGAAATCTTGTTTATAAATCTACTGCCTCAGCATAAAGTACACTGAGGGACTTTCCCATCAGACAGTTTTCCCAGTGTGACAAAGCATCCTTTTAAAAATGTATCAAAAGCGAACCAAGAAGAGTGGGCAAGACTCAGAAAAGCCTTACAAGCAAAAAGAGTTTTTCCCCAACATTAACAAGTGCAAGATATTGTAGTCTGGACCAGTAACTTATTACACACAATTACTAGAGTGTTTGCACTGCTATAAATCAAATTGCTGGAAGGCTCTTATAGTAATGTATTTCTTGTCTCCTATAAAACCACTGCAATCAGTCAGTATTTGTATAGGAAGCTTTGGGAGGGAAGAGGAAGAGGCTCAGAGGAGTATTTGGAGAAACACTGCCAGATCTGAGCCAGGGCTGAACTGAATACAGTGAAGGTGAGGTAGCAGGGATGATGGTACAAAGGTGTCCACTAACACAGAGGCAGGCAATAGCAGCTTCAAGCCTCTCACCGCTTCCAGCTGGCACTGCTCTCTAGAAACTGACTCACATCCAAACCCACCCACAACCTGAGACAAGATTAGGAGGCTACAAGCATTTCCATCACTGGCACCAGGGAGGAAAGGGGATACAGAAGGCTCTGCAGAGGAGAAAAGAACAAACACTGAAGTACTGCTCGCTCTGATACTACAAAAGCCTTTACCATAGCTGTATCAGTGTTTATGCGTGCATGCTCTTGACAGCACATCTGTCACTCCCCAAAGCATCTAGATTTCTGTGCTGCCAAGGTTTGCTATAGACATAAATCTCCACTTAGAATAATCATTGGCTGATTAACGCTCAGGAAAGACAGCACTGATCTGTATGGAACAGAGAGATGTTCTTCCTCACTTCATAACAAGCTGCATCAGACTCGTGAAGCTGTTAGATTAAGTGCTGAAGCTTGTACAAGTTTGTGCAGTTCATTAGAGGACTCTGAGTCCCACTGCTTCTGTTTCATTGCCATCCCCAACTCCTAACCTCTTCAGCTGGAGAAGCAGGAAAAACTGTGAGACAGGAATGAGCCACTTTGCCACCAGAGATCAACCAGAAGCTTCACACATAGTCAAAGCTTATTACAAATGACAAAGAAAAGAGGGGGAAAAAAAGATGTTGCTAAAGACTATGACAATACCTTTAATAGTTAGGTAGCAATTTATGTCTCTGGCAGAAAAATACATTAAAAATGTAAGCATAGAACTGAAGGAGTTTGGAGGGAGACAAAAATCAGATTCAATCCTAGGATTACATTACAGTTTGTAATACTATACATTTTGTAAAGTAAGTGTACAGCATGCTGTTGGGATTGTAGGAGTAGATGACATAATGGTGAGTCCTTGCAACTGAAAAAATAAAAGCATGTAATGTTAGGCCTGAATCAAAATATAAAGTTTTTATTTTTTACCAATTCAGGCATTTGTAACAAAGGCAGCAACAAATATAAGGAAAGCAAACCACAGAGCAGTCGTGACAAAACCAAAAGGAGCAATAACTAATGCCTTTCATGTATAATCAGTCTGCTTCCACCTAGTAACCACTGGTTAAGATCTGAAGATTCAGGTCCTGGTTATAGCTGTCAAATTGAACTGTATTTATCAACCAAATGAGTCAAAACAGGTCTATCTTCCACCTCCATTGGGAGTGCAGTTACTACTAGGCTATGCATTAGTCTTGATAAGACGAGAGGCAAGGTGACAAATTATTTTATTGACACTATTGCACTCTGTATAACTACAGTTATAAATATTTATTGAAGCATGAAAGTGTTTAGCTGGAGGCTTCAGGAAAAAAGGTCCCCCACCCTCCCCAGTACAGGCAGTGGGGCCATGGTTCCTTGCAACCCCTCCAGCAGTATCAGCAGTAGAGTTCCTGCTGCAAGCAAGGACTTGAACTGGAGCCCCACCACATGGCTGGCTCATTCATCTGTTTCTTTTCTCTGTCCTGTTTAAGGAATAAATATTTGGTTTGATTCAAGAAAAGGTTTTTGAGCCTTTTCCAGAAAACGGAGAGCCTGGCAAACTGGAAGCTGTTGGAAGACTGGAGAAGTCAGTTTAAATGTTTTTGTGCAAGGAAGGCAATGGAACCTGGACTGCCCCCTCTTCTGGCTGAGAAACCGTGGCACTAGTGACGGCAGCTCAATACCCTGCAGTTGTATGTACAGTTCAACAGTGACTGATCACTTCCTAATGACTAGAAGAGGCAAATCCACACTCAACATCCAATATTGTTCAATAAACCACAAGTTTAGTGCCAAAAGTGAAAGGAGACAAGAAAACAAATTCCTTCCTGTTTGAGGTACAATGGTACTTGCAGTCTAATCTGTTCCTAGTTAGCACAATATATATATTTACAGGGTACATTTTCAGCTGGAAGCTGACAGTGAAAAATATAAACCCTGTTCTGATACTTCAGATCTGATCTACTCAATTACATTAAATAATTTTGCATATTGTCAGAAAATGAAAAATAACCCTTGATCTTTAGCTGCTTTGTCACTCTGTGCTACCTAGGTGAGGATTATGACGCTGGTAACTGGCAAAGGAGCATGGACTGCTTATTTCCTGTCAGTGTGGTTCAGAAGTGACCCATCCTTGCTGCATCAAAACCTTGATTGTCACTTCCCTATGTCTTCTTTTCCACTTCCAACTACTGCATAACACTGAAAAGTGTCTTCATAAACAAGTAAAAATGGTTGTTAAAATCCACTCTGCAAGCATTATTTACAACATCGGAGGAGGGAGAAAACTGTTCTTTCTACTTTAGTATTTTGTTGACATTTTAGAACCTTGAAAGATGTTTTATCCTGTGTGAGCACTGGAAGTTTTTCTGAGGTGCCTTTTTAAATAAAAAACCCCGAGCATATAGCTTTAGCAAGAGCCAACCAAAATAATGTGCAAATGTGTTTATGTGTGGATGGCTGTATTCCAAAGTTCAACAGTGCTAAATTGGCAGCATTTTCTGAAAAGATAAGATTTACTGTTTGGAAACAGGATGAAAGTTTAAGCCTTTGCATTCCCATTACTAGCTAAAAGGAGATCAGTTTGGTTTCCATTTGCTATTTTAGTAGTGCTTTATTTATCTTAATTCCTTTGCTGCAACTATGTAGGCATAGCATAATACTGTCTTCAAGGTTCAAGAGCTAAAGCTTGTTCAAAAATGAAAGCACTAGGGGAGGAAGTCTTCAAATGTATGGGCTAGGAAACGGATGTGGTTCCTATTGACACACACAGTGCATGTTCAGACTCCAGAAAAGCTGTGCAGTTTAGGCTCACTGAGGTTTGTTGGTGATTCGAGATTGGAGTTGGTACCCAGTACGTGCAGCCTTTGATAAAAAATAGCCTCCAGTTCTCAAAGCGCATGCTGTTATATGAGTTCCTGTTATACTTGATAATAGCCTAATGCAAACTGCTGCACTATACAAATAATGAGGACATATTATGCTAACAATTAGATTGTCTGCAAAATGGTCCAACTCTATTTGCATGATAATGAAATGGTCCACAAAAAGCAAACACCCCGGAAAATGAGACTTTATGCAAACTGTCTGATACTATGTGCTGGTTACAGTCCTTAGATCAAGTCTGTTTTTTGAAAATGGCTAACAACTTTTACCAAGTCAAGGATCATGGTTAAGCATTACAGTGGAAAACAGAATATGAAATTAAACTTAATTATAAAACAAACAGGCAACAAGAAATGAATTGTTTCTTTTATAATAAGCCAAGAATGTTAGATCTATAAAATAGATTCTATAAGAGGAAAAAAAGCACTGTTATTTTGTGTGTACATTGGAGGCAGACTACAGCTCTCTTCTGAACAGACAGAGCTGTGTCCCAACAGGTGCTGCACCACCCAGTGATATTAGGGAGACATAAATGACAGAAAAGCTAAATCCCTTTTAGAAAGAGCTGCCTTTCTTCCCCATGAAGTTTTTATCCTTATGTGTTATTAAATTAAAAACTACGCAATCTCACCTCTCTAAGTGTCCTAGCATAGGAAAACCTTCATGTTTGCATTAGAGAACAAAGGGTCTTTGTAAAGTGTTTCTCCATTACGTCAGTGATTTCTTGGAGGGTACATACCACTCCTGTCTCCAGGGCAAAGAACCTTTTAACACAGCAAGGGACAGAGGCTTGAAACACCAAAAGTACCGCTGAATGTAAAACATGACTGTATCCTGCTTACTTTACGTCCTAATTTTATGGCTGGTGTTACACTCGCTACCAAACTCACCAATCAAGAATGGACACTATAAAAGCTTTGTGCGAAATGCCACTCTATCTCAAAGAGCTTACCCATATATGCATGTGGCCTTGGATATGAACTTGAAAAAGTAGCTATTCTAAAAGCATACCTGCAAAATCTAACACCAAAAAGCTAGAAAGTGTCTGAAGGATGATTCCCTATGTAGGTTTCTCAGCAAGAGTGGTTGGGCACTGGAACAGGCTGCCCGGTGGCTTTAAAGATGCTGTTGATTTTAAAAACTCAGGAGGATAAGGTCCTGAGCAACCTGTTCTAGCGCTGAAGTTGGCCCTGCTTTGAGCAGGAGGTTGGGCTACAGACCTCCAGAGGTCCTTTCCAACACAAATTATTCTGTGATTCCAGGATCCTTCCTGCCTGTGTGAGTATATGCTGTAAGTCTTTAGACACAGTTCTCTGCTAATTTTAGAGCAGATGCCTTCCTCGCCAAGAGCTAGTCCACAGCTGACTGCTGTTAGCTGGAACCTTTTTGTGGCAATCACTGACTTTGGATCAGGGCCTCGCAACACAGACTAGATGGTGCTCAAGGGAGGAACCAGCTATCCTATATGTCTTTTTGTACTCATTCAGCATGTGGCTGCATGCTTTGTTTACTGCATCACATCCAAATCCCTCTCTGACACTAATAATAATGTCTTCATTTTTTTTGTGCACTTATTGCTATGATATTCAAATGCTTAATGAATTCATCTTTATAAGCTTTAACTGACATCTTTATACTGTCACGGGGAATAGCAGCATTGTTTCTCATTTTTACAGATGGGAAGTGCTGAAGACAACAGGACAACTTGCATGTATAAAGTATCTATCTGCTCAAAGCCTTTACTGATTGTGGACTTGAATCTTGAGTCCATCAAGTTAAGATAAGCAGCCTTGGGAATGAATGTCATATCTAATCCCAGGATGTGCACTGTAAGGCACATTTGTGTTTTTAGGGTACAGTAATGTTCTGAATAGGGTACAGTAATGTTCTGAAATGGTTTCACTTAGAAGGGCTGTGCCAACTCACCAATTACCTCATCTTTGAGATTGTTTTAGCCTTTTGTTAACTAGCACAGGAAGATCTGTGAGTGATATTCTGAAAGCTACAGAAAATCCATTATATTTCAAGTAGCTAAAGTGGAATTATATTTGGATTTTTTGTTAAGTTAACATTATTCATATTGGCAGGTCAGAGGTTAAAAGAATAGAACCCTGCAAAAGGAAAAACATAATTTTTCACTCAATTTGTGAATATGAAAGTCTGAAACAGTGCCACAAATCAAAGTGCTCTCTCCAAATGCTGCACTTTAAGCAGTCGTCTCCAGATGTGGTGTTCAAAAGGACGTTAAGTTTCATGATTTCTCCTTTCTTTTTCAGCCAATATCACTGAGAAACAAAGGTATGGGAGAACCTATCACTGTCATGATAGTCTGAAAAGTGATATTTTGTTTTTAGGTTTAGCTGAAAGATTTATGCAAGGTAGAGATATGTTCAAACTATTAAATTCTGTTTAAAACTGAAGCCACATCTCGATTATAAACACTGGAGAACTCAGAGATGTTTGGAGATGTTTGTGGCTCAAATCAACTTCTTGTAAAGACCATGGGCAAACAGAAAGGTCTGGGTCTCTCTTTTCACAGACACGCACATCTGTATGCCTATACAGACATTTTTGCCTTGTTTATTTCATCAAAGAGCACACGAGTACCTCCTGCTATGGCTCAGAAGTATGATCCTGAAATCTTTGTGTCAGAGAAGCACAAGAGGATGGCTGCGGAAAAGATTGACATCAATGGCAAAAATATTTATTTCCATGGGGTGAGATTTCATAAATTAAGGGCAGGCAGCTCCAGTCCAAACACGGCAGAGGAGAGGGAAGAGGAGGGGGAGAGGAAGAGGACACAGAAACGTGCTCCCCAGTAGCTGGAGGGGACTAGAGCCCCCCAAATTCCTCCTGCTCCAACTCCAGGTAAATCCAGGTCTGCTTCCATGTCAGAGGTTGTTGCAGTAGAAGCCTTCTGTTTTAACTCAAAAAAAGCAAGGGGGTACTAGCCACACGCATTTGCTTTAGAGCCTTAACTTTTCAGATCACAGCCATATCACAGCAGAGCCCAAGTGCTAATCCAAGGCTAGTGGAAATGCAAGCACCTCAATACT